>NW_019718628.1:154950-216027 GCF_002891405.2 Cryptotermes secundus | reverse complement strand
TGTTTCGTCGATTGATACCCACACAAAATTATCTTGAATCTTATCTCTAATGCTTTCAATTGTAAGATCGTAACACTGCTTCATGTAATTTTTGCGCACAGTAGATTCATCCGGCACTTTGCGCTGTGTATACTTCTCTATGAAGTTTCTCAGAGTAGGACTGGTTAGTTTCCACTGCGAAATATCTGCCGCTAAAAAGGCTTCGCATAAATCAAAAGAAAATCGTAAAAAACTACTATAAGAAAATTCACTAAGCAATTTTTGAACAGGAGCACTTTTCGTGGATTTAATTTTAATATTCTCTTTGTGTATATTAGTATTCAAATGCTGAAGCAGTTGAACACGTTTTTCACAACCAACTGTTTTCTCACACGCTCGGAAATAAAGAATCTCGTTATCCGTACTTATCATCTCTCCTTCGAACTCCCGCTGATACAATATTATATTTAAGCATCCTGTTGCACTCTACACGATAAATGATACAAAGTCCGTCCCAAGTGCAAACAATATATATTATATGTCTTTGATCTTGCTCTCTTCTACACTACATGTTTCGGCCTCTAACGGCCATCATCAGGTGTATACTCTTACGTTGCTGCCACACTGAACCCAGTCTAAAATTTAACATTTAAAAAACACATTGTTATTTTCTTCGTTATTATCAACATCTACCTCGTTGATATCTGTCTGGTATGTAGATTATTTTGCACACGTCAATTTTGATTTTCCTGTACTAGCACTATAAAATCTTTAGTTATAATTTTAAAATCCTTTAAAACTTTTCTCCAAATTTTAAAACCTTCAAACCATATCTAAAATTTAAGAAATGAAGTAACTCATACATATATCCAAACGAGCATACTTTCTGGTTGCAAGAAAGAAATATGTATTTGCATTTTAATCCGTTCCCTAACTATAATCTCTGGTCCATGTTTCAGTCAGTATCACAATATCGCTGCCTTTTATCGATCCTGGGAGGCACAATGTGCAGTTAAAATGAAGACTGTTTAGTGCACATTTCGAGAATGATTGGGTATATCCACGGTGTTTATTGAAAAACAATAACAAAAATATTGTGTTGGGTATTTGCATTCTTTGAGATATATGCAGTATCAATTTGCCCCGGCAGATGGTAGCACGGTCGCATCGCACTGTGCGCTCTTGTGCTGCATAACGGAACTACGACTGCTTCATTCAAAGGGAAACATCCACTGTATCAACTTGAAGTTGAAGGTGAAAATTGTGCATTTTAGTTCCGCCTATTCACCCTCGAAACCGTTTAGCACATCTCGGTTGAATTCTGTATGGGAGGTACTGTACGATTGTATGGCGTATTTGATTTCGGCGTATATGCCAGCCCCATAATCCCTGCTTTACATCCTGTAATTTTTTTTAAATACAATGATCATCACCATACTATCCGCCGTTGGCCCCGATCCTGAGCCAGATGAATCCAGTCCACAGCCTGCTATTTTATTTCCATAAGTTCCGTTTTAATATCGTTCCATCAATGCTTAGGTCTCCAGAGTAGCTCTGTCCTTCAGATTTGTCTGCCAAAATATGTATGCATTTATCATTTGTCCCATTCGTGCTACATACCCTTCCCATTCCATCATCCTTGATTTGATCATCCTAACAATATGTGGCCAAGAAAACAAATACTGAGGCTTCTCACTTTGCAGTTTATCCTCTCTCATAGGTCCAAATATTCTAAGTACAGTATTCTCAAACTCTCAAACATCCTCACCCTTTGTCCTTCTCGTAATGTGGGAGACCAAGTTTCACAACCATACAAAACAATAGACAAAATTATAGTTTTGTATGTTTAATTTTTGTTGTTATTGTTTTTATATAGTAATGGGGAAGATGAAAGATGCATAACTGAATGATAGCAAGAATTTCCCAAATTTAATTGATGTTATTTCTTAAAAAATATTGCTTCAGCTACTGTAAACACATTTAATATAGCTTTGTTTTAATAGTTAAACTTAATTATAATTCAACTCAATGAGTAGAACAGTTGTGACTTGCTTTTCTTTTGTGACAAAATATAGGTTCAACGCTTTTATTGACCGTCAAAAGACAACATATAGAAAAAATCAGGGTCAGCTCCCATCTATGGCTTCGCTACATGTTTCAGCCACTAACGGCCATCATCAGGCAAACACATAGTAACAAACAAATACCATTGAACTGCTGTACAATAGATTGGATACAATGTTAAAATACTTTGTGTAACAATACAATAAGTCAGATTATATAAAAAACTGAAAGTTAATGTATAAAACAAGATAAAACTTAATTGATGTTATACAACATTGAATCGGTCTTTGATTTTTTACTTTTCATACGGTTCTATGGACCAATTGGAAGTTTGAATATTTCATTTATATAAGAATGTAGGCCCATGATGTTGTAAATTAATTAATAGTGTAGTCGGTGCCTCATCTTATGAAGAATTGTCCGTACTGTATGGAAAGTAAACAAGGTTCCTTCAGTTTTATTTACACACACTGTGGGCAGATTCATAGTAACATACAAAAGTATTTCATTTTTATTGTTATTATTTACATATATTCCCAGTTTATCAATATCTTCTTGTTTTTGAGGCAACTTATTGCCTATACCAGGTTTAAAATTCTCTTTTACATCACTTTCTAGGCCTCCCTCTTTTATTCCCATTCTGTGTACATGGTCTGTCTAAAGTGCACTTGACTACATATATTTATCATAACCAGAAGTTGTTACTGGGAAAACCATATTTGCGAAGTGTTGGTTTTGAATATGGTTCATGAGACTAGCAGTTCTGACATGGTTTTCATTGTGTTCCTTAATTCTTCCATGAAAATGCTGGCAATACATTTATTATGTAAGATGCTTTGCTCAGTTACTTCCATACTCTTTCCATGTAATCATTCACAAACTATCCTACTGTTCAGTGTGCAACTTAACATATGTAGTTGAAAGGGCATCATGCAAGAACACTGCATTCTGTTCAGCTGAATTTTTTATTGCTGGTATATGTTTGCAGGAACTTGGAGTATTTCACATACTCGACATTTGAATGTCGGACACGGTTCATCGAGCCCCTCACCATCCAGTGCTGCCAATGCATCATCCACAACGACAGGATCAAGTTCCAGGCAGCGACGCAAGTCTGGAGATGATATACTGCATCAGCAGCAGGCCTCTTCCCCTTCCCGAAAACCAGCAACAATTTTAGATGCCTTCAGGCCGCGCTCAAAGTCAGATGCATCTCGTGCCAAGAAGCCTGGTAGTGCGGGCAGCACCATCATCTCACAGATGAAAAGTGCCATGCAGGTATTCAATTACCATTATTATTGTTGTTACTACTTTGGCAAAATTGTCCTATGCTGAGTATAGAACTGTGTCACATCAGTTAGGAATGAAACCAAGATCTCCTGCTGCTTTAACGCATGTCTGAATGTCTGTTGTCCATGAATGAAGTTGGAAGTCGCTGACACGTGCAGTACTTCTGTTAGCTGAACACTTTTGTGAGCTTCGTGCTAATATCCCTAGGTAATCCCTGCTGAAAATGTTCTACGCACAAAAGATTAGGACCCTTAATATATCCAGAAAAAAGAGAGATTTGTACTTATTTTGGGTCGATTTTCACTTAAAGGTGAAGTTGTCCATTTACTTAACTAATCAAGCACTGCTCCATGAAGATGTATAGGGGAGTGAATGCATAGATCCATATATTCTTGACATTGGCACTAATTGGAGGTGAGTGGTTAGCTTCACGCCCTGTCCGCTTTAGCCCCAGGGAAACAACCATTGGTACCCATTATATAGGAAGGTGGGTGGGCTCCAGAGCCTGTCTGGACACTATAGAAAACAGAAAAGTCTCTTGCCCCTACTGGGACTCGAACTTTGAGCTCTTGGCCATTCCCCGTAGTCAGTTGTTATGCTGACTGCATGTTTATGGTAAAAGAATTATGAAATCTGATACAGGAAGCTCTTACAGCTGGCATCTGCAGTGAAATCTATGAAGGTGTCTGTGTTGAGATTTGAGTGAATACCCTGCAGAAATATTGAAATGACTAGCAACATTTACACCACAATGCTTGACAGAAAATACAAGTCAGATTGTTATATACTTTGACAATGCTAATGTGTATTTACTGTAACAGGTTCACACTTCTGAATACTATATAATTTCTGGCATTCTTCTGCAATATGTCACTGTTCAGTTCATAACATATTTACTTATATTTAACCATTTTTTAACGTTTAATATTAATTAAATAGAAGCTTCTGATTCAGAACAAAGAAGGGTAAGCCCACATGCAATATCAGAGTCCCATTTCCATCAACTAGTTTGCCCCCCCCCCAAAAAAAAGATTTGGCACAAGCACCAATTCTTCCTAATGATATGCTATAAATTAACTAATGAGTTGTCTTTGAGCTTATAATTAAATTATCATATGCTCAGATCAGATTTTTGTAACCACATTTCTCTTTCTGTTTTTATTCGGTATATACATGTAATAATGATACCCAATCTTACATGCTTAATACCCATTGAAAAATCAGTGGGATGTCTCTTCATACCTTTATCTCCTTCCCTCCTTTCTCTCATATTTCTTTCCCATCACTTGTATTTGTTGGCATTCTCCTTGCCTTTCTTTCATCCCACCTCTTTACATTAAACTATCACCAAAATATGCCATTACAGGAGAATAACAATTAAAAGTATCAGCTTTGCTATAATACTATGTTAGACTGTGCCATAGCTGAGGTGGTTAGATACCAGCTTTCCACTGGGGCAGGTTAGGTTTGATCCCAGGTGAAGTCATGCATGATTTTTGGTGAACAAAGTGGTACTGTGTCACGTTTCCAACGAGTACTGCGGTTTCCTCAGTTAGTTCTCATTCCACCAACTGCTCAATATTGTGCTCCCCCCCTCAAGAACTTTTGGTGATTAATGGCATCCCTCAGACATTGAGAGGAACTACGCCCATCTGAACCGACTATTGTGTATACTCCACCAGTGATATTTGTAGAAGTATATCCCTATCAGAATAAAGGTTTTGTTGTGTATTACTCAAAAATTATTGTACACATTTTAGTGAAGTAATGTTATTTGTTCTAAACGTCTGTTGATTAGTGTGTGACTGTAGCCATCATCTGGTTAAAGTCTTGTATATTCTTCCACGTGCTAAACTATATTCAGGTGTGTTAACACAGAAGTGTGTCATTAAACTTGGACTTGTTTGTCCATCTATATGCACCTAACAGTAATAAAGACAGTAGACAGTGGGCACTTCCCCAATAGCTCCAGTCTGTTGTTTACTCTTCACCTTATCATTTAACATGATATTGCAAGCACCATGAGAGAAAGTGGGGGTAAAATGTGATGCGTTATTTCATAGATACTGGCTCTCAAATGTTGAAGTGGAACTGTGAATTGTGTTTATGTTTTTGTGCAGTTAGGCAGCTTGCAAGGAGAATAACTGCCTAACTGGAATTGATAAGTTTTCTTGATTCATTTAACATGCTGCATATGTTATTTTGAAATTTCTTACATACAAAACTTGCCTTTTTAAGGATGATTGAATGCTTTTATGTTTTTGCTCAGGCGCATGCCTTCTCCCACTCACTAGATTGCAACTAACTAATAGATTTTTGTGTGTTCATATTCAACATACACAGATAAGTAATGTTTTCGCTTGTGTTACAGAAAAGTTATAGCTGACTACTATCATTGTCACCAAGGATATCCACCTGTGAACAGACTGCTCATTTTTTGCAAGCCTGTCTTTATCTGTGTCAACTATGATAAATAAATGACTCTTTCTTGCACACATGATAAATTGGTAGGCCAGTTAGGATAGCTCTATCAGTATAGCAACTAAGCTGTGGACTGGACAACAAAGGAATTGGGGTTTGATTCCCAGCAGGGGCAAGACATTTCTCTTTTCTCCACAGTGTCCAGTCCAGCTCCACAGCCCACCCAGCCTCCTGTTCAGTGATTACAATTACTCTTTTCCCAATGATCAGGTCATGAAACTAGTTATTCATGTTCATCTATTGCCAAAGTTAAGAATGCATGGAACTCTATCTCCTCTTACATATAAATCTTTATGGTGCAGTGCTTAATTAAACACAGGGATAATTTTACCTCTTTTTTAATCTTACCTGACAAACCTGTTGGTTGCAGGAAGAACATTAACACTCTTTTACTCCCTATTGTGAAATGTCCCTCAAAATTTTAAATTTAAGTCATGTAAAAGTAATCCTGTCCCCTTTTCATTATTGAGTGAAGGCCACCTGCCCTTCAGGCCAATATTGAACCTACTGTAAAAGTAAAGCTATCCCTGTAACAGGCCTTGGAGGCCCATAGGGTTGTGAGGTGTCGAGGTTCCACATTTTCTAGACAGTTGGCTCGTAGATGGTGGTAAGGTTGTCATCCTTACACGCTGGCCGCCCTTTACCCCCAAGAATATTCCTGGTACTCATTTCTGTTAGAGGCTGAGTCAACCCCAGGGCCATAGTGCAGCTGGAAGGATTAGGTCAATTGAAAAAATCCACCTCATTGGGATTCGATCCCACAACCTTCCGGCTTGTAGCATAGTGCCTCAACCAACTATGCTACCGTGTCCCCCTTATTGAACCTACTGTACAATCTGTTTTATATTTAGTCTTTCTAGTGACCTTTCATTTCATTCATTGCACCTCCTTTTACTTTTTAACTCCTCCATACATCTGTGAGGTTAGGCAAGATGCTGCTGCTAGGCAGCCTTCAAAACTTCTTTGCTGAAGCTGCTGTCATACAGTCTGTATTAACTAGAGATTGTCATAGTGATCTTATTTCAAATGTTCAAAATTTATGATTAATCATCTTAATAAGCCTCATGATAAACATAAAACCAAAGAGGTTACCATAATTTGGGCGGTGACATATGCCCTTTTCATATTGTCAGCCTGTGGTGGAATTAATTATCACTCTGGTGGTAGGTGGTACTGGCACACAAGTAGGCCACCTTGAACAGTGTTTACAGCTGTAGTTTGAGACTGTGTGGTGTATGACCAGGTGATGGCCAATGCAAGTGCAGCATTTTGTGTTTGTGTGGAGTGCAAGGGTATGTCTTTTGAGATATGAGGTTCTGACAGCTGTGGCTATGAAATGCACTGTTATCTGGGATGCCAAACACTATGTAGCTTTGTAGAAATTTATTGGTATTTTATAGGACGTTTCGGCCCTAAGAATGGAGGCAGTAGGTTCTTCTGGAACATTACTAAAGTTCTACCAGACTACATGCCATAACATCCTAGGGGGCAATACTCTTCAAGGATACATCTTAATCTCTTTCATATGCCAGCATTATTGTTTTTGTCTTTTAGGCAGTGAATGATTTGACACATGTCCCATGTATAATCTACAGAATAACAGTTCTGAAATTAATTGAGTCATTTAGCTGTCATGTACTTCTACTGGTCCTGTGCATTGTACACTAACAGGCTGTTATGTGCATTGACTGTTGGTAGCTTTGAAACAGTTAAGAACTATAGACCATTTTTAAGGTTTCTCTGTCAGTAATTTATTTAAAGTCATCAGTTTCATGAATAATTTAATGAATTATATATATCAGTAATGATATTAGGTAATAAATAATATGAGTGTAAGTGTGTTTCAGAATTTGAATAAGTATGCGAAAAATGTGAGGTTCATGATGAAATTCACAAAAGAATTAATTCAGAAAGTGCTTGTAATTATTTAGTAAATTGCCACAATATTGTCTGGTGTTCAAACACTGAAAGTTAAGAGCCAGCAGATTACCATATGTTAAACACTGACTAAAACCACTTTCTCCAACCTGCCTCCAAATTTATCCTTCCTTAATCATCTTGCTACAACAGATTAAGCACTGTTGAAACCGAACAGTTGATTCACTGTCATAAAATATCTGAATAAACAAAAAAGTTGTTAGGTGAACAGGGTAGAGATGCTTAGTACAGGTGGGCTCCAGTGATATTTATGTGCATTTTAGAGACCAATTTGTTTTTGTGTTATGTAGGTTTCTAGAACATGTTGCTATGTACTTTTGTAGATCCACGATTTGAGGTTCTCATTGATTAAGAGACATGAAATAACCTTCTGACTGCTGTTATGCACAGTTATGAACATGGTCTATTACTCTGAGGAGATAACATGTATTGAAGTGGTTTGAAACAAATTGCTAAGAAAAGAAGGGTCCAAAGAGCAATTCATTTTGGAGTGGAGACTCGTATAATAAGGATATCACGACTTACCCAGTTATCTTAATATAATTAGTTAGTTAAGTCAAGGAAATGATAGCTGATGTTAACACTCCCCCATGTTATTTGTGTACATTGGATCCTGACACTGTCAGACTAATGTGACAGGGAATCTCAGTATTTTTGGAATATGAAGCAGAAATGTTAACCACTATGCCATAGTATTTTGTTTTAATACTGTTCAGTATTTAATTCTTTAAGTGAAAATATGCAGGCACTAAACCAATTCCTACAGAATGTTGTAGACATGAGAAATGGCTAATGTATACATTTATTCAACGTACTGAAAAATGATTATAATATTACGTACATACATTCATATGACTTATTACACATTACATAATCACCAATTTCGTTTTTGCCTTTTGTCATCAGTGTTTAAATTGTTGTTTTGTATTAAGTCCTGGATCACTCCAGAGCAGTGATTCTTATCTGCATCCGTAATTTGTTTCTGTGAATAGTGCAGACTCTCTGAAGTAACCAGATTTAAGACGTAATCGAGTTTCATTCCAAACTTTGGATTCTCACTTTATTTTGTGTCTGTAATGAACACAGTACCTAAATATTTTTTGCTACACATCCAATCACTGAAGCTGTGTGTATATTTTGGGAACTTTGTGTAAACATCGTATTTAAACTTGCATGTCTCTGTGGCAAACATTTCTCTCCATGATTGTTGCATTCATAGGAACATGATGCCTACATCTTCAGGACTGAGGAGTAAAGCAAGTGATGGAGGTGACATGTCCCTCTGAAATGTTGGTTGTCTTTCAACAGGCTACACTGCATTGTGTCCCAGAAGATAGGGCTGTTAAGTTACCAGGAGCTTCATTAGCATTTGCATATGGTTGAACTGTCACACTGAGAAAGACATACGATTTTTAATTCATATTTCAAATTATTGTTTTATCTTAGAATATATTTCTGTTGATTCTTCTCATGGGATTCATACTTGACACAACCGTTGTTTGGCCAAGTGGCACCCAAGGCAGATTTTATTGTGTTTCATATTTTTGCTTACAGCACTAAAGTGACTAAAGATATTAGCATCCTCAAGCACTGATATGTTATCTTTGCAGCATTCCCTTAATATGTCATCATCTCCATCCAACAAATCGTCTTCTGATTCCTCGTCTCACCACAACCATGTTGAATCTTCAAGTTGCCATACACAGGGACGACCCCGTGCAGGCTCTGAGAGTAGCAGTGGCAGGGGCGCAGTGTCTAAGGTGATGGATATGTTTCGGCATCGGTCCCACAGTGCTGTGTCTGCTGACGACAAGAGGAAAGCAGTGAGTAGACTTGTCTATTTTATCAACTTTAAAGCTGTGGAAGATTTTGAACTGTGCATAATTCAAGGATGACACTGATATTTATGTTGCATATGGAATATTAGAATTGGAAATATTTAAATTATGGATATTTTAATATTTAAGGTTTCGATTAAGAATTTTATCCAGTGACTCCCAAAATGAGTTCAAGTTCTGAAAATGAAATGTGGGATTTGACTGTACACTGGATATTCAGGCAAATGCCTGTGTATTCTCAGAGATTTTTATAACCTAGAAATTTAGGCCAGTGATCTTATTCATTTCATGGAAAACATGGATCCTGAAACCAGTGATTATTTTTAATGATATGACTAGCCACTATCTGCATATTTGTCTGTCTCTCTCTCACCCATTTGAGACCTTTGCCTAAAGGTAGCAACTGAAATATCTGTCAACTTTGGATGCACCTCAGTCCTAAAAACTAATATGATTTAATAGTAGTAGTAGTATCAGTTAGTTCCATAGTTCCACAGTCTCATGTGCAACACCAATATTCTGTAAGAGTTATTAAAAGCTATTCACTTTAAAGTTTTACACTACATGTTTCAACCAGTGTGGTCATCGTCAGGTGTTAAAAATTATGGATGAAGAAACAGCTGTCTTCTTTATTGTTGCTTAGGTTGTTAATATAACATTTAAAAACAAGACACAAAAAGCAGAGCATAACAGGAAGGAACACAACCCACCACCTTGAACACACATGCACAATAAGGGGACTGTATATTAATAACCTAAGCAATGATAAAGAAAACAGCAGTTTCCTCATCCATAATTTCTAACACCTGATGATGACTACATTGGTCAAAACATCTAGTGTAAAACTTTAAAGTGAATAGCTTTTAGTAAGTTTTATAGAACATTAGTGTTGCACATGAGACTGTGAAACTAACTGATACTAATGTAATTTGATGTATACCATCTGTAAATACGTGTATGTCTGCATTTTTATTATAGTGCAGTATCACAGCAAACAGAAATGAAAACTTTATGAAATGGTAGTGTAATGTATTTTGAAATATTTTATTGTGATGAAATTTGATAATTGAATGTAAATAATGTATAGTAGCATGAAGAACATTATATACCTGCAAAATAGACAGAATATGGAAACAAAAATTTATTGTCTTCCTTTTGGGAATGTCCCTTACATATTGCACAGTTTATTATCTCTTCCAGTTGAAGGTGTTGGGATATTTTCATGAAAACTGCAGAAGTAGCTGTGTGTGAGGTGTACATATGTTTTCTTGAAAGAAGTGGAAATAACTGGCGTGCCTTATCATTCCAAGCATTTGTCATTATAATGTTGTTTTGAGTCTATATCCTGCAGTTTGTTCCTCAATTAAATGGCTTGTTTCTGTTGAAATATTTATGACCATGCCAAACTGAGTGCAGGAGTGGAGTTTCTGATATAGGTATTGGTTATTTTTCTTTCAAATATTGTAACATAGTGCCATAGCTTAGGAACTTGGGCAGTTAGGCAGTCTTTATCACCATGCAAGCTCAGGTTCAGTTCTGGATGAATTCACATGAGATTTGTGATTTGTGGTTTCTTCAACCTTCTTTGGTTTGCTCATGCAAATCGTCAGTCTTTCTTGCTCCATACTCATCTGTCATGACCACCTGAGGTGTGTCATAGTTCTGCATAAGCAGTACAGTATCACATCCTTGGTCTTTAAGTTTGGAGTCTCATCTCTGACCTGCCACTTGGATGGGTATAGAGCAAGAAATTGTCTATTATGATGCTGAAACAGGATGTTTTTCACGTTTTCAAAATCAGCTGATCATGAAACCTGTTTGTATGTGTTGCAGTGGTTAAAGTCATTTTATATAAGACTGACAGATTTCATGTTTACTGGAGATCATGTTTTTTGGCTCTTGTACTCTGAAGATGGAAGCAGCAAATTTTGCAGATTTGTTATTTAAAAGCTACTTGGTGATATGCCCAAGAAGTACTGTGATATTTATATTTGCTGTTGTGAATATGGAGATTTGTGTATACCAGTGTAGTACACAAATCTATCGTTAGAGTAATCTTGACAGTTTTCAACGGCAACGACTATTGGTTGATTCTAGGAAACTCTGTAACAAATAATTAATTAGTTAATATTTAACATTTCATAATTTGCATTTATAGGGAATATTAAGGAGTAATTATGAAAGAAAAAATGTCTTCAATTTTTTTCACATTAATTTTATACATCACCATCATTATCATCAGCATTATCATCTAGTGCAAGGCCTAGGTCTGTTTGGCCCACACTGACACTATTAGATTTGGTTCCACTTACTCATCCTTGATCTCCCATGTACTTCTGTTCTTGATTCAACTTATTTTTAGTTGCTGTCAAGCATAATGTTCTTTGCAGCTTGTTCTGTAAGGCCAAATGATTCATGGATGCTACACACTTTTAAGTTTTCCTCTGATATTGTGAAACTGTATACTTACTTGCTTTTCATTATGCTAATAAAACCTTGCCAATTTCCCATCTCTTTATGCCCATCCACATTCGACTAGAAGGACACTTGTTCATAATTGTTCTGTACTTCTGTGGAACACTGTACTTGAAGATGCTATCTTTCTCTCTCCTTGTACGTTTACATATTGTGTTAGTGTTCTTCATTTATGCTATAGTAAATTTGATAATAATATTCCACGCTTATCCCACTTTGGAAGGATTATTGTAGCATTTGCCAGACTGCAAGAAAATGAATTGCAGTATTATTTAGTTAAATATTTTTAATCCTGTAACAGATACTGCCTAGTATTCTTGAATTAGCAGACTGCTTACTTGTCATACTAACGTGCTTGGACCTCTTGTATTACAGCCTATTGAAAGAACTTGGAAATGATGAGGTTAAAAGGAAAGGGGTGAACTTCTCATTTGGGCTGTAGTACAAAGGAACAGTGTTTGCAGATGTTGAAGGGATTCATTCGTTAAGTTTAACACATTACTTTGATGGCTGCAGGAAATCCATTGGTTCAGGAATGATATTTACCTTTATGCCCATTAAAGCTCACCAAATGAAATTCTTAGATCATATGTATACCGCCTTTAATGCAAAAATAACCTTATATAAAAGATACTAAAAATGTATTTAATATGCTAAAATTGCTTGTTAAATACTTTAAAATGTCCTTAAACTTATACATTCAGTTCTTCATTGCAACAAGTTGAAGTATTTAACAAGCACTTTTAGTGCATTAATTATATTTTTAGTGTCTGTATATAAGGTATATAAGGTTATTGTTGCATTATAGACTGTATACTTACGATCTAAAAATGGTTCCACAGTGCAACAGGATGCTGAAATATAACACCAAATGAGCGTCTTAGTTGTTTGTTTACTGCACAGCACATTTGGCTTATGTATGTAGATTTTTGTGGTAGATTTGTGATTTATATCAAAAAGGTTTCAATTAATTTTAAGTAGTTATCTTGAATAGGGCGTTATGATGTGGCGATACAAAGGATTAAAGAAGTTTGCTGAAATATGTAGTATATCACATAGGTAGGGTTTGTATGTATGAATTTCTGCAGTTTATATTTAGATGTGAATCTACATCAGATGGTGGTAAATGAAATGCCTTCATACATATTTCTTTCTAGTTATATTGGTCCAGTTCTGTGCACGTATTTTATCCTGGTTACATTATTATCTAAAGTGCAGAAATTTGAACAAACACATTCATAAAAGAGTGAATGTAATTTTTGTTTGTATTGTACTGAAATTATATGAATCCATTCAGGAGAAGATATTTCTAACTTTTAACATTTGCTTTGTATGGTTGTTGCAATGCCTAGCTGTGCTTCGCTAGAATGTTTGTTTGGTGTTACAACATTGGATATACAGGCATTCCATAATTCAGGTATTCAGTCACCTTGTTCCCAACGCAGCAGTCTGAGTTTGATCTCAGATCATTTTATGTGGGATTCATAGTGGAAAGAGTGGTGCTAGGACAGGTTTTCTCCGAGCACTTCAGTTTCCCCTGCCACTTCTCATTCATTGAATTGCTCCGCATTCATTAATCACGTTACCATCTGATGCTATTTGATCTCAATACTGATAAAGTAAAAATAGAGTTGTCCCTGTGCTTAACTAATTAAGCACTACTCCATGAAGGTGTATGGGGGAGTGGATGTATAGATCCGCATTCTCTTGACCTTGGCACTGGCTGGAGATGAGTGGTCAGCTTCATGCCCCGGCTACTTTACCCTCGGTACTCATTGGATAGGAGGTTGGGTGGACCTCAGAGCCGGTCTGGTAGACATTGAGAAGAGCAAATTCTTGACCCTACTGGGACTTGAACTACAACCCCTCAGTCGTCCAGCCCATAGCCAGTTACTATACCAACTACACTATCCTGGCTCCCCTTTTGATATTGATAGCATTGTTAAATAACCAACTTGAAAAAATAAACATGGAATGTGCCATGTTATTGGCTTCACGACACATTAAAATTTTTGCCTATTAATTATTTATAATAATGACCCATAGACTATTACTCCCCTGTTTCCCAAAATGATCACTAGACCAAAATAATGTATGTGGGAAAGAGAGTGTATATCTTAATCTACTTGGGTCTGTGAAAATGTTTACACTGTGCACTACTGTCAGCCGTAAATATGCGTCTTGTCGGTTTTGTGTAAAATGATTCAAAACACTTAGCAAACACTGCACCATTATGACCCTTATTTTACCCGTAATTTATGGTATCTGTCTAAATAAATTAATTCCAGGACATGATGATAATGACTCATTCAAATAGGTTACTCTTTCATAGCTTGACTTTGTTAAGAACAGTTTGTAAGTGCTAAGTCATTCAGTATATGTGGTACTATCAAAGTATGTTTGTCCGTACATTATTCAGTTATTTCTTGCATTAAGTGTATGCTGTAGTTGAAGTATGTGATTGTTCAAGTTTATAGTTAGTGTTCCATAAAATAACTAAATGAAAGCAGGCAATGGTTTGGAATGAAGTTAATGTTTCTACCTGTTACCTAGGTAAAGTATGAAAAATTTTTGCCCATATTGTGCACACATCCCTAACACCACATTGATTGCCATTTGTGCATTCCTGCATGCTCTGATAGCATGTGCTTGTGTCAAGATATCTGTTTTATGTCATTCAAAATTCCATACTAATAATTCATGTTGCAATAAATAGCAGTTTATTAATATTGTCACGTATTAGGGGTTGGTGTGACTAATAATAGTGGGTTCTGGATTTAATGACTGGATTTATTGTCACTTCTTTACAATTACAGACAATTAGAACAGCTCACACATTGAACTTCTTCTGAATAACATCTGTCTGATGAATCTCTATGAGGAATCTCTGACTTCCCTCCGAATCTGAATCTCTCATATTCAATAATGCACTTGATGGTATAAGTACAGGCAGCCTGGATAGAAGTCACTGCCCCCAAGGGTTCTGTTACTTTTCTTCATGAATGCGTTGTCACAGAATCCATGTGTTAATTCCCAAGCAGCCGTTTGGTTTTCTAAGTGTTTACAACGTTCAGTTTCCATATTCAAGGAAGCCATGATTTGTTATCAATTGGTTTCCAGGAATCAGTCTCTCCATGGCAACCTGTTTGCCCATCTGTTTCCTAGAAACAGCCCACATGTCACAATATGATTTGTTACTTTCTTATTTTGCTTCAACAATTTATTTAAATTTGATTCAAATAATTTTGACCTTGACTTATTATGTCTGTAGTCTTTCTGCAAAAATATCATTAATTTATAGCCTTGAAACTAGGTGTGTAAATGAAGTAACTAGATAGAATACAACGTTTTGCCTCACAATACAAATTTTACTCAAAACGTTTTGTTAATATGTAAAATGCCTGCTGAAAATCTAATTATTTTTCATTTAAGCTGCAGTCAAATAGCTAATTTGTGTAAAACTAGGTATTTTATAATGTATAAGTACTTTTTTTTCCCTTGGCACTACAGCCCCAGTGGGCCTAGGCCTACCTCCATGAACTTCTCCGTTCACTTCGGTTTTTCTAGATCTTACACATTTGGTAGGACTCCTTGGGCAGGTGATCAGCTCGTCACAAGGCCTCTGCCTGTAGACAAACACAGAAAAACGCACACAAACATCCGTGCCCTGAGTGGGATTCGAACCCATGATCCCAGCTTCCAAGCGATCGAAGACAGTGCATGCCTTAGACCGCTCGGCTACCGTGACTGGCGTATAAATACTTACATTGCAAAATTTTCTCTTATTTTGTTTTAACAAAATCATTCAGTTAATGTATTTTCACATGCTAGTGACTATACACAGGGTTCAGATCAGTAATTAGATTGGACACTGAATTATCTTATTTGCAAATAACTACACAGTTTACAAGTGTGCAGTATTGTTCTGTAATCTGTTATATTGCTCGCTGTTATTACAGTTGCTTTACTAAGTTTCAGACTCTGATAACAGGGACTCTTCTGTTAGCTCACAGGCTCTCTGTATGTTGTGTTGTTGTGGATCAACACGTCACAGTTTGAAATATCTAGGTTTGCTCTGAAATGGCGGAATTACACCCTTTAACAGTAACATATGGATGGCATCAGAAGTCTGTGTAACTTTCCAGGTAAAATTTGTTTGAAAAGTGAGTGTCTCTGTTGTCTGTAAAGACTGTTACTCAATTCTTGAACATTCTTTGTACAAAATTCCCAAAATTAATGCATAATAGGCAGGATGTGTCTGCCTGCCTTCACGTATGAGGTCTGCGTTTGCGTATCAGTCAGTGAGAGAACTTGATATTATGGTTGCACACAAAGTTTGTCAGCCAATTTAATCATGGTTCATATAGATCTGTTATGATTATCCACCACATTATGGGGAGTTTAGCTTTAATTTATTGATTTTTTAAAAAATCCATTATTATACAAGACTTGAGTGTGACCCAACACATGCATGTCATTGAAATTTGTAACTTTTTATTTAAATTTGTTTCAGTACGGTAAATATTTAATGACATTTGAAGGAAAATAATTTCTGACTATGGTGGGGTGGTGTGTGTGGTGCAGTTAGCTTTGAATCTGCAATAAATAAATGTTTATGTCTGTGTAGTCCATGTTAGGTGTGTCCCTTGTCCCACAGCATGGCACATCCTCAGGTTATGGATGGAGGAGACAGCCTCCAGGTATGGAGGATAGCCGCAAATATATTGAATAAGCAGTCGCGGACAGCCAACAGGGGGTGGTCCTACAGCTTGGGGGTTGGGCGTGGGGTTAACAACTCGTCATCGAAAAAAGTAAGCTCAGTACGAAAATGTTCAAGAAATCTCAGACTTGGATGGATTCCTTGAATAAGCGACCTAAGTGAAAGAAAATTGCTACGAGATTTGGTACTTGGAACTTTAGAAGTATGTATAAGGCAGGTCGCTCAGGGTAGTGGCAGATGAGATGGACAGGGCATATAACACGAAGGGGGGAGAAGAGGAATGCATATAGGATACTGATGGGGAAGCCAGTAGGAAAGAGACCACTAGGAAGACCAAGATGTAGGTGGGTGGACAGTATTAAAATGGATCTTAAGGAGATCAGATGGGATGGTTATGACTGGATCTATCTGGCTGAGGGTAGGGACCAGTGGAGGACACTTGTGAAGATGGTAACACTGTAGTTACTATAGGATTCTGACAGTGGTGTATAACACAGTGATTGAGGCTAGCTCTTTCGAAGGGACCCAATAGAATAGGTGTTTTTCCCTCACCTGAGGACGGAAACAGATCCAGTTTCCGAAACGTCATGTGTTTTTAGTTATCTTAAAACCAGGACCATGGATAATGTCCAAAAATCCAATATCTCTGTGTGATAAACACTGTGTCTTGATTTTTTGTTATGTTTTACACATGCCAGCTTTACATATTTTTCCTTATGGTCATTGGTACATAGTAGATTGTTCCCTGATATAAATTTGCTAAATCTAACCTGTGAGACGTATGTAACGATATTTTAAATGTGAAATCATTTGCAGACGTGGACAAAATGAACTAGACATCAGCTGTTGTAGAAGAAATAAATTAGCCTCTCATAACTGCCATGACTTCCCCAACATGTAATTCAAATTCTGCAGCGGTGAAGCAGTCCCATAGCTGCCTTTAAAAGTCAGAAACATGTTCTGTGGCCACATAACTTAAAACCTAGAGTCTGTGACGCTTTATATGTAAAGCAAGTCTTGCAAAGAAAATTGTTATTAATTTACAGTTTAAAGCGAAATATGAGGAAAGTATTATTATCTATAGTTAATCGACGCCCAAGTGCACATTTGAAGGTGAAGGGTTGCTTTTGTGCAGTACAGACCCATAGATACACAACACTTGTACAAAAATATCCAGTGAACAGGAAGAAAATCTGTCTGAAGACTGGTAACGGATTTTAACATCCCACCACCAAAAAAATTCCTATCCACGAAAATAGCAGGTGGCCCCACTGGTGAACTGCTAGTCTAGACCGCCACACGTGCTCAGATTTTTCTAATTCCTTCGCCTCACCATTCTCTTTTGGGACATTATGACCAATAGCTCTTCGGTTATAAAATATTGAATTCCTAGTCATATTTTTGGACATATTTCTGAACAAGGGATTTATTCTGAAAGTTGAAAGGCGCTCTGATTGACTACAACGAGCGAGCCGCTTGTAGATAGTGGCCACAGGAGATTGTTAAATCACGCATTCTCTTCGCGTTCTTTCCCAGAATCCGGACATAAAGCCGTTGACAAAAATAATATGCCCTTGAGTTATCTGCCTCAAAGCAAAACTTTTCATTTCATTGATGTGAAGAGGGAGCGGAGAGTTTTCGGAAATGTTGGACGAGGCACGCTCTTGTGGTAGGAGAGACTGGAATGAACTGCTGCTACTGTTGGCTGCAGAGGATTAAGCAGTCACGTGCTACGCAGTAACTTCTCCTGTGGCGCTCCACATCAACATCACCCAACGGCGGAGGCCCATGCAGTTTATATACACGTACTTCTCATCCTGTTCTCTTGCACGCTATGTAACATTTATAGTTGACTCGGTGGTCGATCGCATCGTCTTCATACGTTCGAGAGGCGTGTTCAGATCGAGAGAAGTCCATGTGGGATTTTTGGTGAACAACGTGATATTGTGGCAGTTTCTATCTCAGAGTATGTGAATTTTTTACCTACCAGTTATCCGGTCAGCTGTGTAATACTGCTGATGCGGTGTGCTTTGAACCGTGTAATGCAAGCTGAGCCCTCAGCTCTTGAGTTTCATCCCTTGTTCGGCAGAGTAAAACTGTTTAGTTTACTTGGCAGAGCCGCTAGATACGTAGGTGGTTCAAGGTTGATGTGATTTTTTTAACAAAACTCTACACATGCCAGAATCACCAAAAATGTTTTATGCTGACAGCGTAGCCAGTGCAGGACATCACGTTTGCTACACCATCAGTTTGAAATGTTCATCCTCTTAGATGCTTTTACATTGATTCAAAGAAATGTAATTCACTGGGGTCTAGGGCAGGACTGTGTAGAGGGTGGCTTGTGATTTCCCAGCCCATTGGTGCCAGGGTCGCCTTCGTCAAATTTGTCTTATGCTGACGATCGTTGTCCGATGTCATTTGTTCATAGTAGCCTGGTGCACATCTTTGCGAAACAAGTTACTGTAATACTACTGAGTATTAATTTTTACACTACATGGAAGAAAATAAACTTGGATCATTCCTCTAGAATTCCAAAACACATTTTCCGCGATCGTGCCAGCTGACAGCTGTGTTTTGCACTTCTTTACGGCCTTCAGAAAACTTATCTTACGAATCGTAGCCGCTTGCACGTGACATGGTCTCTTCACCATACTGTGCGTTTAACTTAGGAAGAATGTCTGCTGGTTTAACTTTCCCTTCCACTCCGAATTTGATGATACAGCGCTGTGCTGCTCTATGAGTGACATGGTCTGACGCCATCATATACACGGTGTGTCCAGGATCCGCTAGGACTAATTTTTTTAAGTGTTGCCCTGCAATACCATCTGTTGGCGAGTGGTGGCGTTAAGATTCTTGAAGTTTCAGCTGTGGCTGTCTATAATTTCAAAACGCAAGCATCGCTGCATCATGTGTTCTGACCTTGAATGTAACTGTACTGTTCTGACGCTCGTCGGAAAATGGCGGCTGAACAGAGAGCCAACATTAAATTTTGTTTGAAGCTAGGCCAAACAGCCGGAGAAGCGTACGAAATGATGAAAAGTGTGTTCGGTAGTAATTGTTTGAGTCGCTCGAATATCTTTCGATGGTATGCTGTATTTCGTGACGGCAGGGAGGACATTGAAGACGCCCCATATGCATCAAAGCCGAGAACAAGTGGCATTAAAGAAAATGTGAAAAAAGTGACCGAAATCCTTGCATCAGACAGATGTGTTTCTGCAAGAATCACCGAGGAGCTTTTGGGAATACCAAAAAGTACTGTGCATCAAATTTTGACCGAGGATTTGGGCAAACGGAAGGTATGTGGGCAGTTTTGTACCGCACGTGCTGTCTGGCGATGAAAATCATGCCATAGTGGAACACTACAAAGACATGTTACGGTCGGCCCAAATTGCTAGAAAATTTACAAAATCGATTGTTACTGGTGACGAGACATGGTGTTTTCAATATGAGCCTCTCACAAAGCGGCAGAGTGCAGCGTGGTTGGGCCCAAAGGAGCCGAAACCAAAGAAAGTGCGCATGCAAAAGAGTCGAGTAAAGACACTGCTAACCGTCGTCTCCGATTCCAAAGGAATCATTCACAAGGGATTTCTGTCAGAAGATCAAACAGTGAATTCTGATTATTATCTCGGAGCCCTCAGCCGTTTGTGGGCGAGAATTCTTCGAATTCGACCTGAATATCGAGAGCAAGGTTGCTGGTCGCTCCACGACAATGCCCCACCCCGCAAATCGAAGATCGTGAGGCGCGATTTTTTTTTGGCAAGAAAGGGTTCACAGTCCTTGATCACCTCCGTATTCGCCAGATTTGGTTCCAGCAGATTTCTGGTTGTTCCCAGAAGTTAAGTTGGCGATGAAAGGAGACCGTCACGACACCATCCAGGACATCCAAAGGGAATGTTCCGCAGTTTTAAATGCGATTCCACAAAAGGAGTATAGTCGAAAACTTTTCTATCGATTCCAGCTATGTATTGATTCAGAAGGAGACTATTTTGATTAAAAAGAGTGACATTTTGAAAATAATTCACGTCTTGTGTTTTTAATGAACCCAGTCCTAACAGAACCTGGACACACTGTGTATTGCCTCTAATGTGCAGTAGCTGGGCGCATGGCCACCTGCCAGGCAGTGAGTGCAGTGTTGCCACCATCTGTTCATAGAATAATTTTATTTTTCTGATGCCCATGTCTTCAATAAAAGAAAACAAATAGCAAGTTAGCTGGACCCACCTACGTACTTTAAAGAACAGATATCTTACTTGTAGAATAAACATGACTTTTGATGGTTTTGCAGATGTGGAGGATTGAACGCAAATTCAAAACTTTAAATTATTCCATGATTCCATGAATTTAGTTGCAAATTATTAAGCTGAATTTTAAAACGGGGAATGTGATAATGTGTTCCCGACTGAACTATATGAGATTTGAGGTCTTCATGGCAGTATATATTTTCCCTTTCTGCCTTGAAGACGGAGGCAACGTATTACTCTGAAACGTTTGCAAACTATGTATGAGAGACAACTAGATCGCCATTGAAATTCATGTGGCTCAGAATAGAGTCCGGTGGTAGGATCTTGCGAGCACGGCAAGCAGCATTCGGGTTCCATGAAAGGCGCAACTTCTTTTTAACTAGCTTAGCGACAATTCGTTGTCAAGAAGAACTATGTTCCATGAAGTTTCTTAGTTTGATTGTGCTCAATGTGGATGATTTTGACGTCTCTTTTATTTTAATAGCGCATCAAGTCTTTAGTTCGTTGTAAACAAACGAGTTTAAAGTTATTAGTAATGTAATTACATTGTGGTCTTCTGGGTTAGTCTTTTAGGTGGATATCGATATCTCTGCGATTCCTCGGAAAATTTAGTAAGCTATTACCAGACGGAGATTCCCCAAAATGTTAGTAATCACCTACCATACAGAGATTCCCACCGGAGGGAGAGCCCATCGAAACGTAACTGAACACCTACTATACGGAAATCCTTCCGAAACGTCAGTGACCACCTACTATAGGGAGATCCGCCCGAAACGTTTGTGACCACCCACTATACGGATATCCCCTAGAAACGTTAGTTAGTTATTGGAGAGGGTGGGTTTCCCCATGCACTGAGACCAGTATTGGTCCATTGTGCTTCCCTCTTTGATATTCTACCAGTCTCTATGCGCTACCGATATTGGTGCGTACCATCAGTCCTGACCGAGCCAGCGAGTTCGGCCTCTACTGGCTTGGCGGTATCTATAATGCTTCCCCCATCTATCAGAGGAGTTAGAGACTACTGTTGGGCGGGAAATGTCCTTGAATTTAGCTCAGTGACCTCCTTTGGAGATATGAGGTTCTTTTACGTGCCGTAAAGCTACGACACGGGACCCACGGCTTAAAGTTCCACCCGGAGGACTTGTTCCCTGAATTTTTCCGCCCTTAAAAATTCCACGACCTCTGCCGGGTTTGAACCCGCGTACCACGAGTCATGAGGTGGGAACGTTACCCCCTAGAAACGTTAGTGACCACCTACTGTACGGAGATCCGCAGAAACGTTAGTAGCCATCTACTATACGGAGATCCCCACGAAACGTCAGTGACCACCTACTATACGGAGATCCCCTCGAAACGTCAGTGACCACCTACTATACAGAGATCCGCCCGAAACGTTTGTGACCACCTACTATATGGAGACTCTACGTAACGTTAGTAACCACCTACTATACGGAGATCCGCTCGAAACGTTAGTGACCACCTGCTCTACGTAGATCCCCCCGAAACGTTAGTGCCCACCTACTATACGGAGATCCGCTCGAAACGCTAGTGACCACCTACTATACGAAGCTTCCACGTAATGTTAGTAACCACCTACTATACGGAGATCCCCTCGAAACGTTAGTGACCACCTACTATACGGAGATCCCCTCGAAACGTTAGTGACCACCTACTATACGTAGATCCCCCCGAAACGTTAGTGCCCACCTACTATACGGAGATCCCCTCGAAACGTTAGTGACCACCTGCTCTACGTAGATCCCCCGAAACGTTAGTGACCACCTGCTCTACGTAGATCCCCCGAAACGTCAGTGCCCACCTACTATACGGAGATCCCCTCGAAACGTTATTGACCACCTACTATACGTAGATCCCCCCGAAACGTTAGTGCCCACCTATTATACGGAAATCCTCTCGAAACGTTAGTGACCACCTGCTCTACGGAGATCCCCTCGAAGCGTTAGTGACCATCTACTATACGGAGATCCCCCCGAAACGCTAGTGACCATCTACTGTACGGAGATCCCCCCGAAACGCTAGTGACCACTTACTATACGGAGATCCCCTCGAAACGTTAGTGACCACCTACTATACGGAGATCCCCTCGAAACGTTAGTGACCATCTACTATACGGAGATCCCCCCCGAAACGCTAGTGACCACTTACTATACGGAGATCCGCTCGAAACGTTAGTGACCACCTACTATACTCAGATCCCCCAGAAATGTTAGTGACCATCTACTATACGGAGATCCCCCCGAAACGCTAGTGACCACTTACTATACGGAGATCCCTCGAAATGATAGTGACCACCTGCTCTACGTAGATCCCCCCGAAACGTTAGTGCCCACCTGCTCTACGTAGATCCCCCGAAACGTTAGTGCCCACCTACTATACGGAGATCCCCTCGAAACGCTAGTTACCACTTACTATACGGAGATCCCGTCGAAACGTCAGTGACCACCTACTATACGGAGATTTTCTGAAACGTTAGTAATCACCTACCGTACATGGATTTTACCGAGACGTTATTAACCACCTACCAGATAATACGGTGTCATAACTCAAAAGACCACCTTCTAACTCATAATCGCTATGGAAACCCCAAATGTAATTCAATAGTAATTATGTTTGTACTGCGCACTCCGAGCAAGGATACCAGTCCCCAAATAGAAACACTGCAGTTGCGGACGCTTGAGCATGTCTGTGTTAGGAGATAGTGTCGTTTGCGTAGCGCGTCGCTAATTTATGCTGAAGTACACACTCGTGTTAAGTTGGCAAATGAACCGATTTATATCTTGTGTCGTCTGACGTGTGCCGCTATTATGAAGGTTAGAACGTGGGAACTGCTCGGGTCATTGGGGACGTCGTGGGTTGCGCAACAGCTTTGTTTGCCGCATCGGTGTTGGCATGGTTACCCTTACTTACTGTACTTACTTATGGAGCTGAGCCCTTCTTGAGGAGAAGCCAAATCTGCAGCTACTCAAGAATTTCCCAGCATTTTATGGAACCCGAAGGTTCATTACCGCGTTCACAAGAGCCCTTCTCTCGTCCATATCCTGAGCCATATCAATCCATCCGATCCTGTCTCTCTAAGTTCCATTTTAATATTGTCCACCCACCTACGTCTTGGCCTTTCCAGTGTTCTATTTCCTTCTGGCTTTCCCACCAATATCTTATATGCATTCCTCTTCGCACCCATTAGTGCTACATGCCCTGCCCACATCATCCTCCTTGACTTGATCATTCTAATTATACTTGGAGAAGAGTACAAGTTATGAAGCTCCTCGTCATGCAGTTTTCTCCAAGCTCCTGTCACTTCATCCCTCTTCGGTCCAAATATTCTCCTCAACACCCTGTTCTCAAACACCCTCAGTCTATATTCCTCCCTTAATGCCAGAGACCAAGTTTCACACTCATACAGAACCACAGTCAAAATTATAGTTTTGTATATTCTAATTTTTATGTTTTTGGACAGCAGACGAGAAGACAAAAGGTTCTGGACTGAATGGAAGCAAGCATTACCCGAGTTCAATCTCCTTTTAATTTCCTGCTGAATCAGGTTTTGATTTGTTATCGTCGTCAGGATAGGACATAATGGTGATTTTGTGAACATGGTAACGAACTTGTGTCCCCTCTTTATTTCACGACACACTCTGTATCTATTATAGAGCGTCGTATGATAGGATGATTAGTGAGTGATGACTTGGAAAGGTTTTAGGTTGAGGTCTGATCGAGGTACTGTCCCGACACTTGCCTGGAGAGACTGAGGAAAACCGCAACAAATTCAGAATATCCAGTGTCCCGGCCACAAGGAGCGGCTCCAAACCGATACCTAGAGCGTTGCTGCTACACCAACCTGTTCAGTAACCTCTAAATACGGTTCCACTTACGTAAAGAACGCCAGTCAGTCAGTATTCCGCGCGGGCACCCGATTCAGCAGCCTCCGATGCATCGAATTCGACAAACAACTGGATGTGTGTATAGGGGACCTACTCTCACTTCATGTTTCAGTTTACTGCTACCCCATCTGCTCGAGCAACTGAAATGAAGTGGCTTATGATCTCCGAGAGACCTTGGTGGGCGCCCAGTGTACCGAGTTAAGTGAGAGGGGCACTTCGGTTCAAGGGTCCGTTGTGTGTAGCCTTGGCAACGTAAGTTGCCTACGTTACAAGTACCGCTGTAGGATGTCGTACAGATACAGATAAAACCATTGCCTTGTTATTTAATTTTTACGTTCTTTGACGAAGCTGTTGTACGTAGGGACATTATACGTATACATTGCTTTCAGTTGCGAGGCATCAAGAGGAAGGCGTACCTTCCTTTCCATTGCTGTTTTCGTCTTTCTAATTTCTTTATAATCGTCTTCTTAGTTTTACATTTTCTCGTTTATTTCACACTTTTCTTCCTTTTGTTTTCATCTAATCCATTTTCCCTTCCTCTCCTTTCCCTTTTCTTACTTCCTCCTCCTCCTTTTCCCCTTTTGCTCCGTCTGCCCTTCTCTTTCTGTTCCTACGCCATCTGTTTCTTCTCATGTCCATTTTTCTCCTTCTCTCAGATCCTCTTTTCACTCTGTTTCCTTCTCTCCAGCCCCCTGACCCGCACGAATGTTCCATTAATGAAACATTAGGACTAGGAGGGAGGGGCTACTATGAGACAAACCATGGAAACCTCAGGATAGCCCGTACCCCAAACACGTTTCGGACCAGCTACCCCTGCAGGTGGAGACTCGGACAGATATATGTATGTATACAGAAGAGGGTAAGATGGAAATGAGTCCTGTACTAACAGACTGACCGAACTGACTCCAGATAAGGTCCGATGTCAGCGAATTGTAATGAAGACGATGCGCCTTCAGGTTCCATTACGAGAAGGAACTTTTTGTGCGGCTTAATGACCCTCTATTGTCCTGTAGTGTACCGTGGAGTTAGTAATCAGCCACAGGGAAGGGCTGTGGGATCTGCTGGACTGAGCTGTTGCTACTAACGTCTCGCCCCTAGGCTCTTCTATTCAGCTGATGGTCCCACAAATTTAATGACTTGTTTGTCAGCGGCGCCAACTTTCCTGTAACAAACCACTACGCCCTCGAATCTTGGAATCAAAAAATATAATCATTTCCCGCCATTTCTATTGAAGTATCTTACGTAATTGTCATAGCTCAGTCGGTATAGCAACGGAGATGTCGAAGTTCGACTCACGGTAGAGGCAAGATTTTTCTCCTTTCCATATCGTTCATACCTGTCTTGCTGCCCACCTAGCCTCCTATCCAAGGGTGTCGGGGACTTTCCCCGGGGGTAAAGAGGCAAGGACGTGAAGCTGACCACGCCAATATCAAGAATATGTGGATCTTATTTCTTACTGAAAACCGTCACAACACAACAATCAATAATACGTGTAAGTAGCTGTAAGAGATAATTTTGCTACATGTTTCGGTCTTCGGAAGGCCATCATCAGGCAAATGCATTAAACTTTTCGTTATTGAATTGCATGTCAAATATTAATATCTGATCCTATTTGACGGGGGACTCCGTTGTGTAAATGTCCTATCTTCTGGAGAGTTAGATTACAATAGATAGATCGCAATCCATCTCTCCAGCAGATCGGACATTTACACAACGGAGTCGCCCGTCAAATAGTATCCAATTTAAAATAATAACACACAACATAACAACGGGCCTCCAAACACCACATCAGCCATTGCGTATATAATATGTCCGTATAAGCATTACATGTATTACGATTACAACTGCTACTTCCAAATACCATCACATATACAACTTTTAACTGTGCTTTTGACTATGTAACTCGTTATTTTAAGACCTCAACTTTTATTATAATTTATATTTTATATTCACTCATATCATTTTATACCATTGTATACACTTTGAAGTTTAGTACTCTATCCTATACTTGACATGCAATTTAGTAACGAAAAGTTTAATGTATTTGCTTGATGATGGCCTTTTGAAGGCCGAAACATGTAGCAAGAATATCTCCTAGAGCTACTTACACGCATTTTTGATTGTTGTGTTATGACGGTTTTCAGTACGAAATAATATATGATACACAACATGATGCATTCACCCCCCAAAAATACGTGGATCTTTTCATTCACTCCCCCTTACATCTTCATGACGTAGAGCTTAGTTAAGAACAGGGACAACTTAAGTAACTGCGAAAACCACCTTAGTCCGAACCCTTGTAGTACAGACCCTCAGTACCATATTTCATCAAAATCCTTTCAGCACCTTAGGAGATGGACGGACAAACATTACAGTCCAGTATCGTTTAGTTTGTGCACTTGGTACAAAGGAGGCTTATAAATGTGGTGTTCGAGTGGGTCTACTTTCAGTGGAATGACTTTCTTGCCGAGTTTAATGAAGTGTCCATTTTGAAGTATTGGACTGCTACACACACAGTTTACATTCATCGCCCTGCTTGTGTGACACCATGTAGTCTTATAAGTGGATTTAATATTTTGGAGGAACATTCCGTCTAGGTATTCGGTGTCAACCCTGAAGATTGGGGCAGCATGTAGTTCCGAAACTTTGATATCAAGGTAAAAAGTATAGGATATCAAAACCCAGCGGACTGTAATCCGAACATTGCCGCCGTGAATATGTATACTTGTATATTTGCTTTGGAAATCAGCGTAGAACTCAATTTACGATTATATATTACAGCAGACTGGATGAACATTTAACGAACTTTAGTTTAAGATTCTAATTAAATGCCCGCGCAGTATTGTCCATCGGGAGTGTTTGCTGTAGTGACTGAGGAAGAGCACGCCTGGCCGTTCAGTACCGAACAACTGATTCGAAGCGCAGAGCTGCCTGGAGAGGGGGCGCTGCCAAGTTGCTGCAATCAACGCCTCGTCAAGACAGTTGTACTCTTGACAGTGCAGTGCGAGCGTGTCGCAGTGTCAAACTGGATACGGCGTGGCGATGCTGGACTTTGTGTCAGTGAGATTCTGTTTGTTGAGAGGCCGTTGCCGGTGTGTTAACAATTTCAGGCGATACACCATTTATCATTAGGCTAATCTGTAAACAAAACTTTTAATAGAAAGACGAAAAAAACTTTCCGGTCTCGTTATCCCTCCTTCATATTCACGAGAACACAGGATCATTTTCTTGGTCGACGCTTTCCATGCTTTTCCTCAGGCTTTCCGAAGAAAATTCCGGATTTTTACCCGTAATAAGGCAACATTCCTCGCTCCTCGCTTGCCCTAAATCAAATTATTATTGTCATCTGTAATCTATAATTATGAAGATATGAACGGAACGGAACTGGCCATGTGTCGGGTACGACGATAATTGTTCATATTAGTTGGGTTGGTGCTTAGGGTTCTGATGCTAGAAGGTTTTGTTTTGTATGGCCTGAATGACCTCTACTCGACCTCCAGGTCCGACGCAACGTTCGTAAGATAAATTCTGTCACAATTTTTGGCCCTCGCTTAGATTTTCATGGAACGTAATGGCTAAAGTAAAATGTTTATTTCGTACATTTCCTCAAAGATTTAGGCTGCTATTCAGAAGACAGAGTTCTTCCCCTCCAATCTTTCCCATTTAGACCCCCTATAGTCCCCGTTGACCCTTGCTTTACTTTTTTGAGCTGTTTATGTCAAGAAGAAAATTTCGCTGTTAACCATTTTCATATAGGTTGTAGCCTTACATTTAAGGCGATAAAGCAAAAATGTCGTCGCTGTGCTTAGCTAATGAAGCACTACGCATAACGACGTATGGAGGAGCGGATGTATAGATCCACGTATTCTGCAATAGATGGAGGTGAGTGGTCGGTTTAACGTCTCGGCCGTTTTACTCCCAGTGAAAGAGCCCCAGGTACCCGTTGCATAGGAGGCTAAATGGGCCGCAGAACCAGTCTGGATGATGTGGAGGGTAGAAAAATCTTACCCTTACTGAGACTCCAACTCCGATCCTGTCACTCCCAGTAAAGTGCTACTCTCCTAGAATTTTTTGCCCTTTAAATATATGCATTGTAAGGCAAAAGGTAAAGCTGTCACTGTAACAGGCCGTGAAGGTCCAGGGGGGTGTGAGAGGTCGAGGCTCCCACATTTTTTAGACAGTCGGTTTACAGATGGCGGCCTTACGCGCAGGCCGACCTTTACCCCCAGAACAGTTCCTGGTACTCATTTCTGTTAGAGGCTGAGTTTACCCCGCGGCCATAGTGCGGCTGGAAGAATTAGGTCAACTGAAAAATCGAGTGACCTCATCGGGATTCGATCCTGCGACCTTCCGGCTTGTAGCATAGTGCCTCAACCAACTACGCTATATAAGTCTGTACATATATATTGTAATCGTTTTATATGTTGTTTCCCCCCCCCCCCGCAAAGGAGTCGGTTTTAGGATTCGTACGACTCNATATATATATATATATATATATATATACTTTATGTGTCGAATGAGGTACTTCATGGCTGATGTTGTTAGTTGCCTAATAATAAATGTTATTTTCGTTATATCTTATCTGTTGGACGACTATATTCAACAAAAGTCATGATCTCTCTGCAGTTGTGAAGTCTGGCAACAAGCATGTGTTGGTGGCATGCATTACGCGGTTAATCCTATCTAATGTCTGTTCTTTTATAGCGTTTGTTTCCTCATTGCACGCTACATCGAGCCTACAGACTGTACATGTATAGTCGCGGGTAGGTTTTCTAGATGGATATTATAATTGAGCAAAACGTGCAAACGATGCTGTAGATGAAGGCAATAGAACTCTTAAAGCAGTTACGACGCTGCTGCGACAGTTTTTGATGTTAAATACTAGTACAACCGAATCATGACTTATAGGATGATTATGAATGATGCATAGGGAATTGGAAAGAAGCGGTCTGTGCTTTCTTTTTAAGGCGGGAAGAGACTTCGAGTAGCCCACAAGGATCATCTCCAGTCGAGATCCGAATCGGGTACTTCAGGAATGGAAACTGGTTGCCGCTATGTCGTTCTCTCTTCTTTATCTTCTCCATATTGGATGGATTTTCAGCAGTGTTCATCGTGGAAAAATGTGCATTAGACTTATAGCCTGAATGAAGGAAAGAAATGCAATATTTCGCTTCAAATTGTCTTGTAATATGGACGTGGTTATTTGAATTGTTTGTTTCTGTAACTGTGTGGCTATTGTCGTAATTCTGAAAATATGTAAGTGTATTAAAACGTCTTAGAGGCCGCGCCATAGCTCAAACGGTTAGTCGCCGGCTTCCCACCGCCGCGGCCCGGGTTCGATCCCGAGTCTGGTCAAGTGGGATTTGTTGTTGGACAAAGTGGTGCTGAGACAGGTTTTCTCCGAGTACTTCGGATTCCCCTGTCAATCTTCATTCCACCAATTGCTCCACAATCACCCTCACCTATCATCTGGGGCTGGTACAATAGGCCAGAAGTGGCCGAGGTACAAGGGACTTAGTCCCACCCCACTAGCAATAATAATAAAAAAGATGTGTTAGAACTGGCGAGAAAAAAAAAAGAACAACATATTTGCTTTTGTCCGGCCAGTCGTGTGAAACTGGGTCACTCTGAATGCCTGTACGCCTAGTCAAATGTGAAGGTTACCACAATAATAGCTCATATATTTTTATCCGTACTTGATTTTATAAATGTTTTCAGCCCACAGTTCTACAACTGTAGTGACTGGACGTATTTGGTTAATTATTATGAGTTCTCTCCTTTATGATATGTGCATAAGATGCTATTGGGTTATCAAATCAGGGAGGGCAGGATGGACGGGACATACAGCACGCACGAAGAAGATTAGAACTGCATACAAAATTGTAGTCGGAACTCTGGCTCGGATAGGGTCCAGTGTTGGACTCTTGTAAACGCTGTAATGAACCTTGTGATTCCTTAAAAGACGGGGAGTGTAGTAACCAGCTGAGGGACCGCCAGCAAGGACTTCGCCCTGTGGAGTTCTGTTAGTGCCAAACGCTGTGTGTAGTAGGTTTCGTGGACCTAACAGGAAGTATCGAAATGCGACTGACGATGCAGTTCAAAGATCGCATCCTGCAGGTCGGATACTGGATCTAGTTAACGGAGAAGGGAATGGAAGTCAAGGAGTTCGTGTACTTGGTCTGTCAAGAATAGTAAATTAATTATTATGCCAATAACATTTAGAGATTTATTTCTGTAATTAGTTTCCGCCGCTACAGATCTGTACCACGTTAACTTCGTTAGATGTAACTTCAGAGTTTCGAGTGTATAAACGTTCAAGTATACACATATGTTCTGTGGGTTTTAAATTGTGTGTCTCTTTCCATAGAAAGCCGGTCACGGTAGCCAAGCGGTCTAAGGCATGTACTGTCGTCACTCGCTTGGAAACCGGGATCGTGGGTTCGAATCCCACTCAGGGCATGGATGTTTAGTTTGCGTGTGTGCGTTTTTCTGTGTTTGTATACAGGTAGAGGCCTTGCGACGAGCTGATCACCCGCCCAAGGAGTCCTACCGAATGTGTAAGATCTAGAAAAACCGAAGTGAACGGAGAAGTTCATGGAGGTAGGCCTAGGCCCACTGGGGCTGTAGTACCGAGGGGGGAAAATTTCCATAGAAAACTTTACGAGCCTAATTCCTGTTATATTGATATAATCAAATAAAAAGGTAAAGCTATTCCTGTAACAGGCCATGAAGGCCCATAGGGTTGTGAGACGTCGAGGTTCCCACATTTTCTTTAGACAATCGGCTCACAGATGGCGGTAAGGTTGTTAGCCTTACGCGCCGGACGTTCTTTACCCTCTCTCCCCCAGGAAAATTTCTGGTACTCATTTCTGTTAGAGGCTGAGTCGACACCAAGTCCATAGTGTCGCTGGAAGGATCAGGCAAATTGAAAAAAAAATCACGTCATCGGGACTCGAATCCGCGACTTTCCGGCTTGTAGTTTAGTGCCTCAACTAACTACGCTACCGCGTGCCTCTGCTGCTGCGTGACGTCACCGCGTATGCGTTAACGTGTTTACTGAGCCGTTGCCTGACAATATGTCACAGTATCAAATGATATGACGTTCGTTTGTGGTCTAGTGTTTGACACGTTCATTTAATCAGTTTATTTTATTCCCCTGTTTGATACATTTTGCTTCAGTGGGTGCTTTATATCTATCTGTCTCTATAGCCGAGTTAGCCAATTCGCCACAGCAATGGGATGTAGGTTGGATATCCGGGGTTTGATTCCCAGCAGGGACAAGAAATTTTTCTCCTCTCCTCATCTTCCAGCTCACCCAACCTCGTATTCAGTGGGTACCGGGGCTCTTTCCGCGGGGGAAATAGGCCGGGGTGTGATGCTGACCACTCACCTCCATCTATTGCCAAGGTCAATAATGGTGGAGCTGCAACTCCACTCCCTTCGTACATCTTCATATCATGGTGCTTAATTAATTAAGCACAGAGATAATTTTACCTTTTTAACTTTAATATCTCAGTTGCCCATATACAGGCTGTTTTATTAAGATTTATTTATCAGATATTTTTTGTTGTTTCACCTTTCATTTATGGTAGCGTAGTTGGTTGAGGCACTATGCTACAAGCCAGAAGTTCGCGGGTTCAAGTCCCAATGAGGTCATTGGATTTTTTTTTCCATTTGACCTAATCCTGTCGGCCGCACTGTGGCCCTGGGGTTGACTCAGCCTCTAACAGAATTGAGTACCAAGAGTTAATTAAATAATTTTCCTCGGGAGTAAAGCGCGGCCGGCGCGTAAGGCTTGACAAACTTACCGCCATCTTTGAGCCGATTGTCTAGATAATGTGGGACCCTCAACGTCTCACAACCCTATGGGCCTTCACGGGCTGGTACAGGGAAAGCTTTACCTTTACTTTACTTTGTCAGATCACTTTGAGTTTGACACAAGTTAACATTTTATTACATTTTATACTGGGTTGTATAAAATACACTGTATGTACCGTGATGTTTATCCAGGGGTATGTAGCCTTCGATGCTGATGCGCCCGTAAACCCACTCACACCCATCCCGAAACCATCAGTGAAATCTATTTATGATGGGGATTTAATAGCAACTTAAAGTTTTCCATAGCTTGAAACACCAAAATTTGAATGCGTGGAACTGTACGATGCCAGAAGGTCAAGCTTCAAGCATTCTGTACCCCGTTACAGGATGGAAGTCTTCAGCTTCACTCTCTGGCCGCGTTACCCCCAGTGAAGGACGTTGGAGAGTGAGTAAGTGCCATAAATGAAAGTAGTAAGCTGTAATGGACATAATAGGTTTTATATGTAGTATCACTAGGTTGCAGCACAGTCCAATTTCATAACAGTCTAGGTATCAGAAACGCATGCGCATGTTCTGACGCTGGTTTCGGCAGTCAAAATGGCGACCGTGCTTGAGGAGTGTACTACCGAAGAGCAGTGTTCTGTTTTGCGGTTTTTATGGGCAAAAAGGCTCAATTCAAAGGATATTAATAAAGAAACGTTTCCTATTTATGGTGGGGAGTGTTTATCGCGTAAAGCGGTTCACAACTGGATCGAGAAATTCTCTCCAGGACGTTCGAAAGTCGCAGATGATGCCCGACCAGGTCGCCCTGTTGAGATTGCGACAGGAGCGACTGCGCAGCAGCTCGAGCTCGTTGTTCCCGGTACCAACCGGATATGGATCTGGGTGGGATCCCGAGCCGGCCTTGTGGTGGCTATGGGAACAGAGTCCCAGCCACAGTAGTAACAAATCCTTGAGAAAAAACTGGAAGAGCCACACAAAAGAATGACTTCTGCGAGGTTCACCGAAAACAAGTTCTTAAGGATTTAATGACGTTATTTCAACTGCAAAGGTTAGTAACGTCGAATAACATGGGAGAAGTGTTACAGAATTGTGGAAGGGGGCAGCCGTGGCATATTTAAAAGTGCTCTCCCTGCATTCATATGCGGAGATTGGGGAGGAGTACGATCAAGTCACGATGACGATCAAGTCACGATGACTGGCGACTCTGCAGCTGTTAGAAGGCTGATTATGAAAGGCGAGCGTTACAGTCTTCAGTCGGAAGGAACTATATCCAGTCTAAGAAGATGAGGATCACCCAAACGAATGATTTAATATTGTATACACTTTCTGCTTTATGACATGCTCGCTGTTATCGCCAATCGTGTTGTTTTGACAAGCTGTAGAAATCGCTGGACTCTTTGTCTGGCCGTCTATGTCTGTCCATTGTACGGCCCGTGTCATCGGACAGCACTTAAGGAACTAGCATTCATGTCTCGAATGAAGTTTACGCTCTCGATCCAAGCGTGAGCTTTATTTTCCCCCTAGGAGTGTCCTTAACTGAAATCACATTGCCACATGGATAGAATTTGTGTGAACAACTTAATTAAATATTTTTCGAGCCGAAGATGTTTCGACCAAATATGTAGTTATCCGGTTAAATAAACAGTTCAGCGAGGCTGGCACAGTGCCACCGTGTCACGAATTGACGCGGCTCGTATTTGATATTAACGAGATTTCTTTCTTACGAAGAAAAGGCACATACACAGTATATTCGCTTTATTAACAGGAGTGGAGACGTACACCTAATTTTGATAAACATGCTTTTTTAAAAAGTTACTTGCAAGTTTGCAATTTTCTTTGGCTCTCCGTATATTAGAGATTCATATACCTTAACGCAGATACAGCCAAAATATTACGATGCCAATCACACCAATATTAACGATGTTGGTCTTTACGAGGTTTGTAATGTTTCTATTAGGAAGTAATTTTTTTACCTGATATGTTGTTTAAGACACCAAACAAACAAAACCTCCCTGGCCTGTAGTCTGCAAGCGAACTATACCGACCGAGCGACCGCCGTTTGTCGGCGAAGTTAGTGCCAACTTCAGCGGATAGAGGGTGTCGCGTGGTCAGCGCAACGGTTCCCCACGGCCGTTAATTCCCGTCTTCTAGACCGGAGCCGCTACTTTCCCATTCAAGTAGCTCCCCAATTATCGTCACGACGCTGAGTGAACCCCGTTCGAGACCCACTACTTCTCAGAAAACCTGGTAGCACCGGGAATCGAACCCGGGACCTCTGGATCTGTAGCCAGGAACTCTGACCACTAGACCACGAAGGCATCGATAAATTTAATTTTGAGTTTCGTGCAAAATAGGAATTGTAATGTTAGGATTCGAACACGAAATTCGCCCAACACACTTTCTTGTACCAGATCCAATTTCAATCGAAATACGTTCGGTTCGGAGGTGCTCCATTTTGAACAACACGTTTTCAATTTACTTTAAACAGTTTGCTGTGAGAGGCAAAACTTTACTTTCTCGGCAGCGCTATCGATAACTGTGGTGGCAAGAATTTGATAAATGCCTAAATGACGTCTCGAAACGTAACGTATTACTCAGGATTGTGCCATCTGACACTTAGGCACTGTAATCACTTTCTGCGCCATCTTCTGAGGAAGCCACCCAAGTGTTTCCTTCTTACTCGTTTCAAAGTATTTATCTACGTTACACGCGGTTCTGATTTTCTGCCTTCTCTTGCTCCGTACACCCCGTTATGGTCCCTGAACCCTTTACCGTTCTCAGGTTACTCTTCCGTGACCTTCCCATGTCGACGCCATTTCGGATGGACTGGTCACTCCCCGCCGGCCGGTCATGTCATTCGGACAAACACCGCCGAATCCGGGTTCAGTTTCCGTTCGGGATATGAGACGTTCAGAGCATCAGGCACGATTCCTGAAGAGTGCACGTTATTTTATTACAGCTAGCTGGGCATATCAGGTCAGTTGATGTGGTAATCATTTAATCGTCAGTTCTTTCTGTAGACTGTCAAAGAGAAGTCGCTTGACTGCAGTTTGAGGATGCAGTATTGGTATATCTGCCGTGCTTTCCTTTCGCCCTCGATACCTGCTATAGTTGCTAGGAGACCGAATTAAGTTGCGTCTGTATTACGCATAAAGTGTTTTTTTTGCTAGACAGCTACATGCGGTAAAATACTTTGCGTGTTTTTGTGTCGTAGGCTGTTTACAAGACATAAGAGTCAGAGTAGCTCAGTCGGTATAGTAACTAGGCTACGGATTAAACGATCGAGGAATCATGGTTCGATTTCCGACACAAGCAAGGGATCCTGTAGTGTGCAGCGCCCAGGCCACATCTGGTGTCCACCCAGCTTCCTGTTCGGTGGGTACTGGGGGCTGTGTCCCCAGGAGTAAAGCAGCCAGGGCATGAAGCTATCTGCTCACCTTCATCTGATGCTGAGGTTAAGAATGCTTGGAGCTACATATCCCATCTACCTCCGTTTTCATGGGGTGGTGCTTGGTTATTTACATGGATAGTTTTACCTTTTGCTTTTTACTCATCTATAAATATTAGAACAGATTTGCGCGGTCACAAATTTCTCATTTTCAGAATCCGATTTTAATTAATGTAAAACTAATTGATTGTTCGTTCCTCGCAATGCACTAACGTTTGTGCGTTCATCGGTTTAGGTACGTGCAGAAGAACAATCATAAGCCTACAGATGATGGTTAAGTGTGATATGATGTGATGTGATGGTGATATGAGAAACAGGCAATTCCTTTATTTCAATAGTCAAATACACGTACATATATGGTTTTGAAACCGCGAACGGAAAACGGATATGAACTTTAGTTAGTACTTAATAATGTGAAAGCTTGTCTTTGCGATGGCAGTTCCGTTCAACAGTCTTCGTCACTGTCACCCAATTGAAAATTAAGGCGACCCAACTTGTTCTAGCAGGGGTTCGACCTATCACCCGCTGGTGAAAGCGTCGAAATCCTATAGTATGAAGAAACCGGACTGTGTTGATAGAGGGTTCTCTTTGATCAAAAGGTTTGTGACGATGGATAATGTCCAAAAACATAATATTTTGGCACTCTTTGGTTCCGTTTGTGAATCCGTGCAGACGAATGCCGGTGTAGTAAGTAAAACTGGGCTATTGACGCTTGCTGTGACATGCCTCTCGAATAAATTCATAGTCAGAGTCGTAATATGCATATACGAGTAGGTGATGTACGTGTATATCTGAAGAAAGAAAGTTTCATAATAGAAGTGTCTTGGAAGAACGGAAACGAAAATGAATTTCATGTTGGAATTGAGAGACGAGTGCTTCTTATTGTTCACTTAACAAACTGGTATCCCGTTTACCTTCCGAAACACAGGGATTGAGGTACAGAAAAGTAATTTTGCTAGTTGTTATGTTTGAGCTTGAAATGTGACGCCTCTCCCTTCACCCATGAGAAAATAATATAAATCACAAAGTTTGAAAACGAAGAAATGTACAAAATATTTGCACACGAAAAGGAAGAAGCACGTGGCAAATCCAGTATGTTACACAATGAAGGTACTTGTGTGTCCTACAGGTCCCCTAGTTCAGTGTTCTCAAACTGTTCTTCCTCGTTGCCCACTTCTGATTTTCATTCACTTCTGTGCCCCTCCCCCCTAATTTTGTTTATTTATAATAAATGTGTACTATATCAACATGGATATATATTTGAAAGTGTATCTATACCTTTGAATATAAACCAAGCAAACTTCCATGGGAACAAACAAGTTTTTTAAAGACGTGGAAAATTTTGAAGTCAATATTTATAACAATTACTTTGGAAGACATTCTACTTATAATAAACACAAAACGGCTGTAATCAGGTTACAACGTTTTTTTCTAGAGGTAGGGTATTAAAATTCTGTTGGAAGATAATAATTTCTGTGTAATGAAATTTCAGGTTATTATGAAAGGTATTGCTTAGTTGTCTAAAGAGGAGTTTGTAACTTAACCTCCAAAGTAGAGAACTGTCACACTAAGTGAACTTCTTCCAGACACTCCGAGTACTGGACTGAAGAACACCTGAAATGTAGTGAAAAGGTGGCGGTAAAACTCATGAGAGGAGTGGCAGATATTTAGGAAGGGGGCAGTGTTCCAGTTAACCTTTTCGTTAGGGCTTCGCCTGCTCCGAGAAGGCGAGTGCCTGCTTACCACCACTTGGAATTATCAGATCTAAGGTTGTGGTTTAAGTACAGTAGGTTCTGTCTCTTCTAAGTAAGGTACACAAAAACAGGGATATTGAGTTATTGTGTTATTATATGTAGTGACCATCTGGCATTTGTATTTCTTTTTATATTATTAATAATTTTATTTTAGAAGTGAAATTTTCGTGGCCCACTTAACAGTTTCCTTGGCCTCTCAGAAATTCGGCATGACCGCAGTTGGGAACTACTGCTTTAGTGTAATAAGGGCAGCGCTCTTGTACTAGGATGATGCACCTTCGGGTTCTGTTATCAGTGTACAATAATATTAGTGTTAATAATGATAATAATAATAATGTTACATATTGCAGTGAAAGGGTAAAATTGTCCCTGTGCTTAACTAATTAAGCACTACGCCATGAAGGCGTATGGGGGAGTGGATGTATAGATCCACATTTTCTTGTCCGCGGCACTAGTTGGAGATGAGTGGTTAGCTTGACGCCCCTGTCGCTTTACCCCCGGGAAACGAGTCCACGGTACTCATTGCATAGGAGGTTGGGTGAGGCCCAGAGCCGTTCTGGACGACGTGGAGAAGAGAAAATTCTTAACCCTACCGTGACTCGAACTCCGGAACTCGAACCCGGCTCCTCATACTGTATACTATTTGCAAACTGCAAATTTGGACGTCATATCAGACCTACATCCTGCGGAACTGCCAGCCAGATTGGGTCGGCGCCCTTGCAACGTGCGCGAAGAGGGAACCACACTTGGAGATAGCTGGATTAAGAGATTAATTTGAGGGTTATACAGACTTCCGTCTTCGGTTTCGGTGCAGTGTTTGTAGGGGCGAGCGAGGAGTCCCCCACCCGTGCCACTGTAAAGTACCTCATCCTGACTGCTGTGTTGAAGGTCGCGCACTGCGCTGTGCAAATCTATTATTTCAGTGTGTGAGCAGACAGATAACGACAACTCGCAGGAACTTTGCAAACAAATTGTTTTGATAAGGTGATACGACCGAGGTAGCTGTAGATACTTTCTGCAGCCTCAGATGGGAGCGCGCTGTGGCGTGAGGTGCAGAGTCTGCAGCCCGTCCTCTCACTCCGATACTAAACAGTGTTATCAGGCAACATTCCTGAAGGAATGTGTGTTTTTTGTACCATTATTAAGTGCTGTGTTTTAACATTCAGGATAAACCACGTAAAATTAATTCGTGTAATTTGTAAGGCATCGCATACAAGCCGGAGTAATTCGTAATTTAATGTAGTTTAAGCTTCCAGACTGTAGTTACGAAATTCAGCGCATTGCGGTTGCTTATAGTTGGTCAAATTGAATTTAGTAGAACTGGGTTCAGCTTAACGTGGTTTGTGGTTCCGTACATTACAGAATTAAACTGATAATTGCAAACTGTAAAATTAATTCATTACAGTTAAGGTCATCATTGGGAGCTCTGTGAAATGTAGGCTGTACGAGTATTGCACCGTATTCTCTCGGAGGAAGTTTTGCAATATTATACAGTTCGGCCTATTAGGGAAGGTTCACAAGGAATAACTTCGGTGCAGCGTTATTTGTTCAAACGGGACACTAAATTCGCTCGACTCGGATGCCTTTAAAGATGTTTACAGTGCCCTGATATTCTTCAGTAGGTACGTTAATTATTCTGAGGCAGTGGACTCCATATAAAACACATCATGCATGAAACCGTCAGCGCGAACTGATATCGTAGCTTGTTTTTGATATGGTTTTGTTGATAATGCGAATTAAGTTTGAGGCTTGTGACATGAGTGTATAGCGTAAAATTATCCAGGTTACAGGAAACAACAAACACTTCAGTTAAATGAAGAAATTAAGTTATATTGCTAGGTTCGCTGAGTGTGAAACCGCCTGATGAGGCTAGTTTGAAGCTGTCCAGTGAATTGAGTGCTGTGTAGCTCTGGTATATATCTCACAGGCATCTGGAAGTGAATGTGGTAAATGTTTAAAGAATCGTCGATGCAGTGATTGTGTAATGTCAGAACGTGTCGCGTTGAAGTGACGTGTGAGTGAACGACAATGGCGAGCTACTTCCGGTGGATTAAGGGCTCCAAGAAGGAGGAGTCACTGTACCAGAAGCCCCGAAGTCGCTCTCTCGATGCCAAGTCTTTGGAGCTGTCCGGTATCAAGCTGTTGCTGCACCATGTGGGTACCAGTTCAAACTCTTTGCTACCATCGTGTTCCTTGCAGCGCCTGTTACACCCTGATTACATTCCTGCTGTGTCAATATGGCTTCTGTTTAAAGCTCTTGATTATCATTTGGCTGCAATTCAAATGCTTGGATTCCATACGGCTTTAATACACATGCTTTACTTCACTCACACACACACACACACACATATATATATATATTGTAGACGCTTTTTTGGACTAAACGTGGATGAAGTCTAGACCCATGGACCCGGTATGTGTTTAATTCTGATCCCTAGACTCTGCGTAACTATTTGGATTCATTACAGACCGTTAGTCCACGTATCCATATTTCGACTGTCTACCGGGTTTTCTCTCTCCGCATGACCAAGGGGGGCAGTACTCGACCTATTTTTAATATCTCCTCAAATCAAATACGAATTTACAGGTTAATATTATTATATTATTTGAGGTATGGTCATAATATTTTGTACACCAAAACATATAAAAAATCAAACTCCGTGGTTCCAGTCCGCAAGCGAACTATACCGACTGACCGACCGCCGCTTCTCAGCGAAGTTACGAGTAGTACCAAACTCTGTGGTCTAGTGGTCAGAGTTCCTGGCTGCACATTCAGAGGTCCGGATTCGATTGCCGGCGCTACGAGATTTTCTGAGATGTAGTGCGTCCGGAACGGGGTCCACTCAGCCTCGTGAGGATCACCGAGGAGCGATTTCGAGGAAATAGCGGCTCCAGTCTGGAAAACCGAAATTAAGGACCGTGGTGATTCGTTGCGCTGACCACGCAACACAATCTATCCGCTAAAGTTGGCACATCAAAATATATAAATTATTATTACAGTATATACTGAATGACATTGCTCTTCTACATTGAATTTCTTCCATGAACACCATTTCAGATGTATTATACGCTGTAAACATAGCTAAAAGCTATCCCTCTAACAGGCCGCGAAGGCCCATAATGATGTGAGACGTCGAAGCTCCCACATTTTCTCTAGACAATCGACTCACATGTGGCGGTAAGGTTGTCAGTCTTACGCGCCGGCCCTCCAGGAAGATTCTCGGTATTTTTGTTAGAGGTTGAGTCGCCCCCAGAACCATAGTGCGGCTGGAAGGAGTAGGTAAATTAAAAAATCCACCTCATCGGGACTTGAACCCACGACCTTGCGGCTTGTAGCATAGTGCCTCAGCCGACTGTGCTGCATTCTTAATGCAGTATACTCCCAGAAGCATATGATACTAAAGCTTCGCTCTGTCACAAAATACTTCCCCTTCTAAATATCATCCTGACAGTATCCATATGCATTGCTTCATATTTACACGATTGCATGGGCGTGAAGGGCTATGCTGAGGTAGGACTCCGTGTACATGGATCCTCGTACTGAAATGGCTGTACATCAGACCCCTGGATTCCTTGTGGATTTGGTCCATGTACCCAGTCTGGCTATAATCTTTGCCTCTTTACTCGTTGCGTTCCTAGGTTTCCTGTGTCTTACGTGCAGACTGTTTAAGTACTCGGTGTGGCTTTAGTTAAGGTCCTTGCATATGTTGATCACCCGCATTCTCATTCTTGTGTGACTCTGCTGCACTCATTGCTTTATCCCGGAGCATTTTGTCACATAACGCTGATATCCGGATACGTATCCTGGTACTGAAGCCTCCTAAGATGAACAGTGCACAAGTATTCCCGGAGCATTTTGTCACAGAACGCTGCTATCCCGATACTTAGGGTAAATCTATCTTGATGCTGAAGCATCCTAAGGTGATCAGTACACGAGTATTCCCGGAGCATTTTGTCACGTAACGCTGCTATCCAGATACTTAGGGTACATTTATCCCGATACTGAAGCATCCTAAGGTGAACAGTACACGAGTATTCCCGGAGCATTTTGTCACGTAACGCTCCTATCCGGATACTTAGGGTACATTTATCCCGATACTGAAGCATCCTAAGGTGAACAGTACACGAGTATTCCCGGAGCATTTTGTCACATAACGCTCCTATCCGGATACTTAGGGTACATTTATCCCGATACTGAAGCATCCTAAGGTGAACAGTACACGAGTATTCCCGGAGCATTTTATCACGTAACGCTGCTATCCGGATACTTAGGGTACATTTATCCCGATGCTGAAGCATCCTAAGGTGAACAGTACACAAGTATTCCCGGAGCATTTTGTCACTTAACGCTGCTATCCGGATACTTAGGGTACATTTATCCCGATACTGAAGCCTCCTAAGGTGAACAGTGCACGAATATTCCTGTGATCGTTGTTCCACTTGGTATAAACATGCCCAGATATTTCTAACATCCTAAACACACCTGTTTTTATTGTGTATATGTACGTATATCATGTATGTATTGTCACGTGTGAGGGGTTTGCGTGACTAATGTAACGGGTTCTGGATTGGATGGTTGGATTTATTGTAACTTCTATTACAATTACAATCAACTGTAACAGCTAATACTCAATGCCTTCCTAAGACTCGCTCCATTCCTTACTGCACTACGAGTGTCTTCTCTTCCACTGGGACTGACTTGGTTCTGATTTACGAATCGGTTACTTCTACTGCGACTGCCTTGAACGGCTGTCTTACGAATGAACCGTTCTTCTCTGCACGGCTCCTGATATAGTCTAGCGCTTATTCACGGAAATCGTTGGTTGCTTGTCCGTATCCATGGAAACCTTTGTTGAATCTTTGTTGACACGAATTGTGTTACAGAACCGTTGCTTAGCAATGGATTATGCCTTGTCTATTCGTTGCAGCGGGAACGTATGTTTGGCGAGCTGTTGACTAGCAATGGACTTCCGCTCTGGTTTCACTATTCCGGCTTTCTGGCATCATGTCATTGTATTTATGTATGTTTGTGTGTGCGTTGTTTCTTTTGCTGAGACGCGTCGTGTATAGGCCTGTTGTTTTATGTAAAGAGATCTAGGAATGGGCAAGAAAGCTTTGTTTCCTGAGCTTAGATTTAATTGAGGCGTTCTGAGTGAGGACGAACTTAACAAGAAACGAGTTTTGGAAATGAAAAAGGTCCTCCGAAATTTGTGAAGATATACCTTTATGTCTTTCCCTCAGACGGGCTGGAGTTAACACACTTTCTACGGCGTGGTTCAGGAATGCATGCCCATGGTTGTGAGCTGTCCTGCTCAGCCTGTACCAGCCTCCTTTCTTCATGACCATCGTCTCTTATACGCTCACCTCTGAAAGATCACGTTGTTTGCCTCACATTCCTTTCTGTGGCACAAATCGCACTAGCTGTGGGCACTATATGTTTTCACAAATTCTCCCTTTAATTATATACATTGGTGTTCATGGACTTTGTGGGCTAGGTTTGTAGCATAAATTTCTACCCCTCTTTCAGCCCTTGTTCCACGAATGTGCGTGCTTCATCACAATTTTTATTTCATATTTTCTTGTTATCTCCCTTCGGTATAGCTAGGTCTCAGGGATTTAAATAGATGTAGTGAATCTAACATGGATTGTCCTGTGATTGAGGTTAGCTCGTTCTACGGGGCCCAATAGAGTAGGCATCTGCCCCCTCACCTTAGGATGGAAGCAGATCTAGTTTCCGAAACGTTATATTTTCTAATTTTTAGAATACTGGACGATGGCCAAAGTCCGAAACTCCAGTAAATCTGAATCTTAAGAATGTAAATGACAGATTCCATTATTGAACTGTCTTCAAGGAACGCGCAGAGAGAAATAGATCACATTCCTATCCAGTTCGCTGTAACGGCTCAATTTCCTTTTTGTTCTAAATTTGTTGAATTCGCGTAGGTGGCTCCCTTGTCACCACGACATGGCGCGTTCTCAAGTTGTGGATGGAGGAGATGGCATCCAGATGTGAAGGGTAGCTGCGAATATATTGAATAATGAGTCACGGACATCTGACAGTGGGTGGTACTCCAGCTTGGGGGTTTGACGTAGTGTTAAGAATTCCTCACCGTAAAAAAACTTTGTTTCGAAATGTTACGCAAGACCTCGGACTTGGACGGATTCTTTGCAACGACCTAAGTAAATGAAAGTGGACATGAGATTTCGCACGTGGACTTACCAGTAGGAAGACATAGACGTAGGTAGGAGGATAATATTAAAATGGATCTTAGATAAACAGGGTGGGGTGGTATGGAATTGATTTATTTGGCTCAGGATATGGACCAGTGGTGGGTTCTTGTGAAAAAGGTACTGAACCCTCGGTTTCCATAAAACATTAGGAAATTCTTGAGTAGTTGAGCGACTTACAGCTTCTCAAGGAGGACTTCACTCCATGGAGTTAGTTATTATGTTGAATTACGCAGTGTGTTTCACTGGACGTATTCCACATCTGAGGCTGATAGAAAAAGGAGAGGATATTGAATTACACGTAACGAGTTTCAAATGACAGCGGGTTTTATGTTGTAGTTAGGTCTGTGCCTCGTCACTCAGTGAGTGTTCGCAAGCCAAACACACTGTGCGCTTGCGCTGATGTTCGTGTGAGTGTCGACGGTGTTATGGCGTGATGCGTAATCACTTGTCCTTCAGATCTGATAAATTATTTATCAGGTATGGAAATAACTTTGAGTCCGTGTCAACTGCACTTAGCATTTCTTCCATTTACTTGGATGTGACCAGAATGTAAATCGATAAGATGTGAAATAATTTATTTGTATCTGGAGTATGTTAATATAAATGCCATGCAAAAATGTAAACTTATAAAATAACCGTGTATACATAATTGAAATATACCACTACTTATATGTTACATCACCTCTTGTGGTGACAAGCATCAAATGTTGAAAATCCAAAAATATGGCATTTCCGTTACTGTTGGTTGGCTGGACGGATAAAACTATCGTAGCACATACCTGCTTGCACTCCAGTATCGCATATTTTCATGATAATTAAAGTTCATTTAAAAACTGTATGCAATACCATGGGCCGGGAGAGCGCAGTCAGTATAGCGACTGGCTACGGGCTGGACGTGAGGAGCCGGGATAGCGCAGTCAGTATAGCGACTGGCTACGGGCTGAACGTGAGGAGCCGGGATAGCGCAGTCGGTATAGCGACTGGCTACGGGCTGGACGACCAAGGGGTTGGAGTTCGAGTCCCGGTGGGAGCAAGAATTTTCACTTCTCCATGTCGTCCAGACTGGTTCTGGGGCCCATCCAGCCTCCTATCCAGTGGGTACCTTGGGTAAGGCGGCCTGGGCGTGAAGCTGACCACTCACCTTCAACTAATGTCGAGGTCAAGGAAACGTAGGTCTACATCCACGCCCCCATGCGCCTTCATGGCGTAGTGCTTAATTAGTTAAACACAGGAACAACTTTACCTTTTTACCTTTATATCCAATACTACAAAACTAATGAAAATACAGCTATCCCTCGCTAACGGCGGCTTTTTCGACCGCTGGTTAAAAATATCCGTGGTTTGCCATTTGTATCCAGTTTTTCCAACCTCGGAATTAGGTTTTATGGACCAGTGTTCGTGGTTTTGAATTTGTGTACAAACAGAAAATTCTATACCTTCCACACCAAGGAATCCACATTTGATGGGGCATCAAAAACCAATTTTTAAGCTGCAAGATTACAGTTGATCTGCGTTTTTGTGACATTTTCTATATTTAATATCTAATGTTCCCATAATTTTTCCTGGGCCCCAGAGGCGATCTGCACACTATGGGGAGGAGAAAAATATCTTGCTCTTGCCGGGAATCGAACCCCGATTCCTCAGACGTTCAGGCCGCAGCACGTCGCTATACCATCGAAGCAATCCCGGCTCTGTAAGAAAACATATGGTTAAAGCGATAATCGTTATTAATAATCGGACCATGTCTGATACAGATATCTGAAAGGATAAGTAAGAGGAGCTGATTAAGTATGGGTCATCAGCAAGGTTACTGTGGAATTAAGAGGCTCATTATATTTCGTATTCCGCGTGGCAAATAATCCATGTATCAGACAGGTGTGACGAATTGACAGACAAGTGGTGGCAACTTCTACGTCGCATGTTTGTCCCGGTACGAGTAATTAAGTTCCGGTGACGTAGTAGCATAAGGATTGTAGGGACGTTTAACTACAGCTCAAGTGGTTTTAGACTTCTGTGTGAAATTGAGTGACCGCCTCTGTGGTCTAGTGGTCAGAGTTCCTGGCTACAGATCCAGAGGTCCGAGTTCGATTCCCAGCGCTACCCGATTTTCTGCGAAGTAGTTGGTCTGAAAGGGGGCCCACTCAGCCTCGTGAGGATAATTGAGTAGCTACTTGAATGGAAATGTAGCGGCTCCGGTCTAGAAAACCGAAATTAACGGCCGTGGGAATTCGTTGTGCTGACCACGCGACACCCTCTATCCGCTAAAGTTGGCACTAACTTCTCCGACAAGCGGCGGTCGCTCGATCGGTATAGTTCGCTTGCGGACTAAAACCACGGGGTTTGTTTGTTTTGTTTTATGTGAAATTGAATAGTCAGCTTTAACCTGCGGACATTTCTTATCTACCAGTTTCAGGGACAGGACTGGGACAAATATGGCACGCGGATAAATGCGTTGAGCCTGCACTGGCGTTCAAATGTACCAGTAATGCGAACTTGTACCAATTTGCGTTTTGTTGTGCAGAAAGTACAGTAATTGCAGAAACAAATAAATAAATGGCCGAACTAGAGATTTTGGTACTAATTTAAATTTGCATTGTTTGTTAGCCTTGTACAAATATTTATTATTTTTATTTATGTTTATAGCTCAGTCAGTATGTTCTAGTGTGAATTGGCAGACCTGCAGCGAAGTTTTTTTATCGCTGAACATGAACCCGTTACATATATAATAGTGGTGTACATTCTGAACACAAGAAAACTTCTGGTTTGTAATCTGAAGGCTCCTGGATCGACTTCCAGTACCGTAAACTTATAGGAAATTTGTGTTAGTTGATCTTTCTGCAAGAACATATGACAGCCTGTTCTCTGTTTTATTATCTAACTCTATGGAGCAGAATCTTCCTTCAGAAGCTGATAGTCACTCACATGATCTAGAAATTTCCCGCATTTTATAGAGCTCAAAGGTTCAGTACTGTGTGCGCCAGACCTCGCCAGTGGATCCTATACCCAGCCAGATGAATTCAGTCCTCGCTCCACACCATATTTCATAAATTTCCGTTTTGTGTTTATTCATTCATCTGCCCACGTGATATCTTCCCTTCAAGTTTTCAGATTAAAATATTACACGAATTTCTAATTTTTCTCGTGCGTGCTACACGTCCCTCCATCCTATCTTCCTTTCATTTTAGTACCTTCCGCAGTAAATTTACGATTTTATTTTAATTAAGCAGACTTGATTCTGAAACATTTTACGGGACATCTTGTGAAAGGAACACAATTATGGAATGGGGACATTAGTTTTAACTCTCTTCACTCGTATTTTGAATGTATTCGGTTCGAGTCTCGATGGAGTTTCCGACTATTCTGACTGACGTTTTGATTATCGTCTGTTGTTTCCACGGTGTCGCCATGATAATAATTTGAAATGGGTCATGAAAACCTTCCAAATCCTTACTTACTCATAGTTCATTTAACTTCTGTGCCTTAATTCCCATTAGTACAGTTCTTGGGCTACCATTTAGCGAGAAAGGTAATGTTGTCCCTGTATTTAATTAAGCACTACGCCAGAAGACACACGGAGGAGTGGAGGCACAGCTCGAGACATCTTAACCATGGTAATAGATGGAGGTGAGTGGTCGGCTTCACCCACCATCGCCTTGTCCTTGAGGAAATAGTCTCCGGTACTCATTGGATAGGAGTCTGGGCAGGTCCCAGAGCCGAACTGGACGGTATGGAGAAGCAAGTAATCTCTTGTCCCTTCCTGGTATCGAATCCCCACTTCCTGGGCTGTCCAGCTAGTTTCCTAGTCACTATACGAGGTGGTATCGGAAAGTTCCCCGTCTGTTATTGTTGTAACTGCCTCGGTGAAAGAAGATGAGAGGGGAGATCAAGGTCACATTTCCACAAGCTCATTGCACCAGTCTGCCACGTGACACCGCGATGTGAACACGTATTGTTTTTACACGAGTGCTTTTTCGCCTTCATGTTTCGTTTTGCCTGCGATGGATGGCAAAATCAAGCAACGTGACTGCATCAAGTTTTGCGTGAAGCTCGGTAAATCCGCTACCGAAACCCTTGAAGTGCTTCGTGAGGCTTTCAGAGAACATTCTTTAAGCCGGACAGCCGTTTTTGAATGGCATTCACATTTCAATGCCGGTCGAGTGTCAATTGAAGATGACGAACGTTCAGGGCTACCAAGCACCAGAAAAACGACAGAAAATATTGAAAAAATTCGAGAACTCGTCCACGAAGACTGTCGCCGAACAATCCATGAGCTCGCAGATTTTAACCGAAAATTTGAACATGCGCCTAATTCGTCCTTCGTCACGACAACGCGCCCGCCTATACGTCCCTGAAAATCACAGAGTTTGTGATTAACAAAAACATGACTATCGTTCCCCAGAATTAAGTTCAGCCAACATTTCTTTTTTGACCTAGTCCGGGAACTTTCCGATACACCTCGTACTGGCCGAACTTAGCATAACACTACTTTAACACGTGACAGTTATTACATCTGTAAATAGCTGTTCAGTATGTGTTCCCGAGCTTTGTCTTTGCATGGTCGACTGCAGAGTTATGTCACTAGCTGGAGAAGAGTACGATACATTTTTTTGTTTGGTAATGTTTCTAATTCTGAGTGTATATTTGCGGTTCTACCCAGAGCATGTCGTGGTGTTGGATATCAATGGGCGTATTTATCTTTGGTCAGCTTGGTATGTGTAGCGATTATGTTAGCAGCTAAAAATGTCATGTTGGCTACAGTTTTTATTCTCTCGGTATGTTACCGCATACTTTTTTATACGCCTAAAATCATACTTCCTGTTTCATATTTTATTCTGAAGCTGGAAAACCTGTAGGGACCCCGAGATGCGCTGACAGCGATGTGGCAAAGGAAAATATTGTGGACCAACTGACATCGCTCTTAGCTATTCAGTTCCAAATTTGCTGGCAGGCCAAAAACTCTCAGCTCTCTAAGGCAGTAAGCAGTCCTATGAAAACAAGTAATTGGGTAGTTATTTAAATACTAACAGCCATACCGTGATAGCTAGGTACGAATAGGATGGCCGGAATTCGATCCTCGGCAGTATTATTTTCTTCATCACTGTGTCAGCAACACTGGGAGGGACAAAGAAGCGGCGAAGTTGCCACTCATCTTGCATGGCGAGATGCTTTGCTGCTCCTTGTGGTGTTCAGATGCAGGACATCATACCTTTAGCAAGATGCTGCAGTTAAGGGTACAAAAGCATTCAGTTCGTGCTCCACCTAGGAGTTGCTGCAACGTATGTTACTCTGTTTACTGAGCTATGTCTGCAGATTAGGGAGGGCTGTGCCATATGGGAGGCTGTCATTCCCTAGGTATGATAAGAACATTGTACCTTGGAGAAGAGTAACGCAGTGAAGCCTCAGATCTGGAGCGTCGGCACGTGCTGGACCTACAAGTGACGTGACTAAAAGGCGTGACAGATCTCTTGATCTTCAGTTCTCGGGAATAGAATCCATAATGGATATCATTCTTGATTTATTTGGTCATGGATTATTGGTTGGACTCGTTAGTTTGTATGTTCGCCTCATGTATGAGACCTAAAGTTTATATAGATGCACTTGCTTACGGAGCATTGCACTGAACTGTATATGGAAGTAATTATACGTCATGTAGGAAGTGTACAAGCCCTATTTACAATTGCAGAATGAGACGCACAAAACGATTGCAGGTGATTAATATTTGATAAAGCAGTCGTGGCCTATTCAAGATACCACTGAACTAGAGAGACTGAGGAGTATCACGAAAGAATATGTTAGGATGACCGAAGTAAGCGTGATCTGAACCTCGGATCATTCGAATACAAAGCAATTCTAACTGTCACACCGCGGCGTTCAGTCTCTGTGTTGTGAATAGTTGTACAGAATGGCACTACGACTTGTAATAACAGTTCCTAATTTTGAATTTAACGACAATCAGCAACAGCGCGTCTGATACGTTTTGCAGAGGCTGAGTGGCAGTAGACATGACAAAGGCAGTGGAGTCTTACGACACGAACTGCGAATTTGAAAGACGTCGTCATGCAAATGGGAGTAGATATTGGGGAAAGATAATGCCATAAGCGACCGGAAACATGTGGCTTCCCCTTAACACAGTGGCTTCAAGGCTTCTCACGTCACGACTGTTGACGTGTTAATTAACAAATGTGTTTCGCAACCGCTGTGTCTACACTGGGGACATAATATATGTCGTTCTCTTTTGTTTGCTGTGCATGCCGTCGTCACGTAACAGGTTGACACAGTTCGTGGATGAGCCACTTCTGAATTCGCGCCCTCCATGTGCGAGGCCAGGACTGTCACTTCTCCTTCCCAGCATCTTGAGACTTCTTCTGCGTCACTGCAGTGTGCTGTACGTACAGGAGTTCCCTGTTTCCTGAATATATTTCAGCAGTTACCTGTTTGCTCAATAGTTTGCAGGTGTTCCCTCCATGCTGATCACACTGCAGTAACTCCCTGTTTTCTGAACACAACGCAGGAGTTCCCTGTTTCCTGAATACACTACAGGAATTTCCTGTTTCATGAAGATACTGCAGGAGTGCCCTAATTCCTGAAGGCACCGCAGAAATTCGCTGTTTGCTGAACATACTGGTGTACCCTGTTTTATGATTACACTGGAAGAGCGCCCAGTTTCCTGAATACATTACAGGAGTGCCCGGGATCAAGTAGGGCCCTGTTTACTTGAACAGTTTTTTTTTTGGGGGGGGGGAACAACGCGGAAACAAATCAAGTGTCTCATGTTCACAAGAAAAATGTCGTAAGACCATGAAAGAGTTCATGAATATTATATATTCTGGAAGGTTCGGGAGTGTTATTTTTCCTGAAATATAATACAGGAATGACGTAGGCCATCTCTTGAAGAGAATAATGAATGACCTTGCGTCTAAAATACAGTACTGTTTTGCCTTTCAAAGTTGCTTCAGTTTGTAGCAGTGTAACTTTATAAGTCACTTTTTCACAGTACACTACAGACGTTCCATGTTTGTAGCAGTATAAATTGGTTATCCTCTTCTTGTAGGAGAACACCGAGACGCCCCTGATTGTGATAGCTCGGTCTGTAACTCAAATACCCCGGCCATTTATTTATACAAGTCCCCTGTTTGTGCGACAAGAGTAATACAGACTTGTTCTGTTATGTGGAATGTAAGGCCGCGCCATAACTCAAGCGGTTATTCGCTGGCTTCCCACCTTGGCGGCCCGGGTTCGATCCCGGGGGTCTGTTCAAGTGGGATTTGTGGTAGAGAAAATAGCGCTGGGGCTGATTTTCTCCGAGTACTTCGGTTTCCCCTGCCAGTCCTCATTCAATCAATCTCCATCATCATAATCACCCGGGGCAGGCTACAATAGGCCAATCAGTGGCCGCCGTGCCGAGTCGACCCAGTTGGACTCCACCCACCACTAAGCGAATTTAATTTTTTTTTATTTGGAATATACATATATATTGAAATAGTTTTATTTCTCCAAAATTTTGGTTCCTTGTCTTCAGAAATAGTAAAGGTACGAGTAAAAGAGGTTAGGTTTGCCCCTGTGCTTAAATAATTAATCACCACTCCATGTAGACATATAGGGGAACAGAGGTATAGCCTCGCCATTCTTGTCCTCGGCACAAAATGGAAGTGAGTATGGTCAGCTTCACGCTCCTGCCGCTTTACTCGCGGAGAAAGGACCCGCGGTACTCACTGGGCAGGAAGACTGCATCCCGTCGCTATACCAACCGAGCTGAGCTAGTGAAAACGTAATACATAAATGTCCCTATGCTTAAGCTTCATGAAGGGGGAGCAGAGGTGAGGGTCTGTGCATTAGATGGAGGCGCGGGATCAGTTTCACGTTCCGGCGCCTTTAGCTATATGTTTTGCGCGTTGGATGGGAGGCTGGAAGGTCCTATAGCCGATCTGGACGCAGTGGCGATGATAATAATAATAATACGCGTCCCTACGTAGTAAGGAATGAGGAAAGCTTAGTTGGTATAGCAACGGGCTACAGGCTGGACGGTCGGGGTGCGATTCCTGGTAAAGGAAAGATTTTTCTCTTTTCCACAGAGTCCTGACTGGCTCTGTGGCCCCCTGCCTCCTACACAATGGGCACCGGGGGCTCTCCCCGGGAGTGAAGCTGGAGAGGCGTGAAGCTGACCATGCACCTCCATCTAATGCTAATGTCTTCTCTCTCCCATGTGACTTCATGATGCAGTACTTAACTAATTAAGCACAGGGACAACTTTGAAGGTTTTCCCTGTCTCCCAGCAGTTCCCTCGAGATGAAGATTCGCCTGTGCAGGCAGAACACTACTACGAAGCTTCATTATGAAAGTCATTTTAATGACGTGTAACTCGATAGGGCTGGTCCTTGCATTAAGTGGTGCTATGAGTGGTTGCTGCCGCGCAGAATATGAATAGAGCGCAGTTTGCTGGACGGGATAGTCCCGCGTAATTCCAATATCACCAGTAGAGATCTGTCGAGGCATTGCCTCTCCTATTCTATATTCGGGAGATCCGAATCTCGTACCGGAAACCGGCTAGCCTGACAGGATTATTGTGATTTTCGTAGGTCTCTGCAGGTAGATGCAGCTGAAATAAGTTACGGCCACTTACTTTTACTAACTAACTATTATTCTTTTATCGCTAGTGGGGTGGGACAAAGTCACTTGTACTGCGGCCACTTCTGGCCTATTGTACCAGCCCCAGGTGATAGGTGGGGGTGATTGTGGAGCAATTGGTGGAATGAAGATTGGCAGGGGAAACCGAAGTACTCGGAGAAAACCTGCCCCAGCGCCACTTTGCTCACCACAAATCCCACTTGACCAGACCCGGGATCGAACCCGTGCCGCCGCGGTGGGAAGCCGGCGACTAACCACTTGAACTATGGCGCGACCCGACTAACTAACTAACTATCTAACTAACTTCTTGGAGTTTAGACTTTCTTGAGAAGCCAGCAGTTCCGCAACTAATGAAGAACTTCCCAGCAATTTGTGGAACCCTAGGGTTCATTTTCGTGTTCACAAGAGCTCTCCACTGGTCCCACCCTGAGCCAGATCGATCCAGTCCATACCACCCTATCTTATCTCTCTTACATCAATTTTAATATTATCCACGCACCTATGTCTTGGTCTTCCTAGCTGTCCCTTTCCTTCTGGCTTTCTCATCAACGCGTCCACATACGTCCAGCTCCCCCCCATTCGTGCTGCATGCCCTGCCCATCTCATCCTCCTAATTATATTTGGAGAAGAGTACAAGTTATGAAGCTCCTCTTTATGCTGTTTTCTTTAACTTCCCGTCACTTCATCTCTCTTCGGTCCAAGTATTATCCTCAGCTCCCTGTTCTTAAACACCCTGAGTCTGTGTTGCACCATTAATGTCAGAGACCAAGTTTCACACTCATACAGAACGCCGTTCCCTTAGACTTGCTTCGTAATTTGTTAATAATACTCATTGTACCGTTTAATTCTGCATGATATATGCACATGAAGGAAGAACGTTAAATAACCCAAGAATCAGCCAGTAGATGAACCGTCGCCATGTAATATTTCATATGTCAACGATTCATAAGTTATTGCCATACCACCATGCCATATCGTTAGTCTCCATCTTGGTTTCCTGATTCTCGTAGTCGGCTTTCATAAAAGTTAGCTACTGCACATAGTGTATTCATATCCCACAAGTTCACATAGCCCGCGTGTTGTTACTAACATGGCAAGATCTGCAGCGATAGCGTCAAGTTTCACTGAACCCTGCCAGTGTTGTCCGTAAGTGAGTCTGATAGACTGATAGATGCTTCAAGTGAAAGATACTACATGTCCTGCGATAGATTCCTCCGTCTGTGGGCCTTAAGAGTATGCAGTTATTCGCATCCATGGGGACTGTATTGCTGAACTCAACAAAGCAATCTTATGGATGCATACATACAACACTCTCTTTACGTAAGATGACCTGGGGAATCCGTCTTGCAAGCCAAGTTCAGGGAGAGTTGCGAAAGGAAATTATGTATTCCACTAGACCAGGCATGTCCAACGCGTCGATCGCGGGACGATTTTTGGTTGATCTCATAGGCCTATAAGAAAATTATACGTGAGAAGCATGTAAATTCACTTGTAATATAATATGATTATATTCAGATTTTGAAAGGAAAATACGTATTAGTCATTCCTATTTTTCTGTTCTTAACGAACAAGGTAAGTCTGTACTTTCAATGTACAAGTATGTTGCATCAAACATCATGTGTCGTGTTATTTTTACCAATATTTTCGCTTAAAGCGAGGTACGACGATAGGAGGGGGTTGTAGATCACTGGCAGTTTTGACACTAAAAAGTCGATCACAACCTGTTTGAAGTTGGACATGCCTGCACTAGACCGTACTACATGTACATTCTAAATGACAGCTGATTCTTATTAAACTCGGTAAGAAGGGCTTGCCATTGGAGGTCTCCCATACGTTCATCGAATCAAAATGGCTGTTAGGGCAAAGACTAGTACTATTATGATGTAGATACAAGTATACGAGTAATGTGCTTAAACTGAGATCTGTAACAACTTCCATTTTGGTGTAACGTGTAGCCCGCAGACTGCACGCCAATAACGACTGCTCTTGACACGACGTAGGAGCCGAGATAGCATGGTCGGTATAGCAGCTGGCTACGGATTAGACAACCAAGAGATCTGAGTTCGAGTTCCCGTAGGATCAAGACTTTTCACTTCTGCACGTCGTCCAGACCGGCTCTAAGGTCCACCCATCCTCCTATCCAATGGGTACCGGGGGCTCTCTCACCGGAGGTAAAGCGGCAGGGGAGTGAAAGTGACTACTCACCTCCAGCTGGTGCCGAGGCCAAGAAAATGTGGATCTACACATCCATTCCCCCATACGTCTTCATGGAGTAGTGCTTAATTTCAGTTAAGCACAAGGACAACTTTACCTTACCTCTGCCTTGACGCGATGTTCTGGCCGTGTTTGTAGGATGCATGTTTTCTTACCGTTAAATGTGTAATTCCAGTATTTCATAACATTTCTTTGTATTTCGTATATCAACCCAGCGGTTTAATTAAAGTATGTAATGAGAAGAACATGGTACACTCTTAACCAGTTGCACCACGGAATACCTAGTTATCCCATATAGTAACTATTTGAAAGCAGTTAATATATAAAGTAGTGAATTTTTCACATGGTATTCGGTTGCATGTGACCAGACGAAGTTAGGTAAAGTACAGAAGCCGTAATTGCATTGTACACATTACTTGCCTTCAATTAGCTATTCTGTGGAATAAGTACTTAAAAGTACACAAAGAAATATTGCAAGGCAAATTATAATTCGGAGGAGTGGGGCAACCTTTGGAGGTCATGTGTAATTTAGTGTGGGTAAAGGTAAAGTTGGCCGGTCACGGTAGCCGAGCGGTCTAAGGCATGTACTGTCTCCGCTCGCTTGGAAACCGGGATCATGGGTTCGAATCCCACTCAGGGCATGGATGTTTAGTTTGTGTGTGTGTGTGCGTTTTTCTGTATGTGTGTGTGTGTGTGTACAGGTAGAGGCCTTGCGACGAACTGATCACCCGCCCAAGGAGCCCTACCGAATGTGTAAGATCTAGAAAAACCGAAGTGAACGGAGAAGTTCATGGAGGTAGGCCTAGGCCCACTGGGGCTGTAGTGCCAAGGGGGGGAAAAAAAGGTAAAGGTACTGTTCTAACTAATTAAGCACTACGTGTTGAAGACGTATTGGGGTGGGGATGTATAGATCCACATAAATTAGCGTGGGTATACATTGTAATTTGTTGAGCGTAGTTGGATGCATATTTTATCATTTGTGTATGCATAAAAATCCTATGTCTAGTGCGATGTGGATTGGTTTGTGTGGACACCACGTAACATGAATGTGAGTCTGCCTTACGCAGACTGTGCTCGCACTAATGCTTTATGTTACGAGTTGGATAGCAAATGGGCGAGTTGTGACATCGGATAGTGATCACCACGGTTACACTATTACTTGTTTTATGTTACATCTCATGACGTAATACGTCACTGTGACAGTAAAAAATTAAGTTGAGATTTATTGCCTCATTTCCGATGTCACCATTTCTTAACAGATGTAAAAAACTATCCCTGTAACGGGCCATGGAGGGCCATAGGGCTGCGAGACGTTGAAGGTCCCACATTATCTAGACAATCGACTCACAGATGGCGGTAAGTTTGTCGGCCTTACGCGTCGGCCGACCCCCCAGGAAGATTCCCGGTACTCATTTCTGTTAGAGGCTGAGTCGACCCCAGGGCCATAGCGCTGCTGGAAAGATTAGGTAAATTAAAAAAAATCCACCTCATCGGGGCTCGAATCCGCGACCTTCCGGCTTGTAGCATAGTGCCTCAACCAACTACGCTACCGCATGCCTCTTAACGAATGTGTAAACATGATTTTGACTTTCGTTAAGGTTTTAAAGTAAACTCGATATTGTGTTTCTTTCTGCACTCCTTTATAGCTACAGTATGTTCTTAAATCATCGCCCTAGGTTTGCGTGTCGTCAGCTGAATTTCTTCCGTGGTTTGTTATGTTACCATCACAAATCCCATCTGTTTTCTTGCGGAAAGCAGGTCGATAGTGACCTCTGCAATGGAACGGGATACATGGCGGGTTCTGTGCTTGTGAGTTGGCAGTAGAAGTGCTGTATTACTGTCTTATGTAATGTAATGTAATGTAACTTTCCCGAATAGGTATTTAATTGACAGTCTGACTCATTCTTAGAAGGGGAAGTTGTGAGCCCCATATTTTCCTGTAATATTAAATACCGTTTAGAGAAAAAATATTACTATGAATCAAGATACAGATGCAGATACTGAGAACCCTCACTTACATGTGTGCGAAATTTCGTGCCCCTGGAGCTTGTGAATGTCTAGAAGAAATGCATCGAAATTTGTTAAAATTGACATTTCTAAGATATGACGTACACGTTCCCATAAGTAGACTCCCAGGTTGAAGATTGTTAGTACCAAATCCCGTCGTTGATCCATATTCTTTGTCAGTTCAGTTCAGTTCAGCCTTTTCTCTAATAATAATAATAATAATAACAACAACAACAACAATAATAATAATAATAATAATAATAATAAAGCGAACTATACCAGCCGAGCGACCGCCGCTTGTCGGCGAAGTTAGTGCCAAATTTGAGGCTAGAGGATGTCGTGTGGTCAGCTCAATGGATCCCCACGGCCGTTAATCTCGGTTTTCTAGACCGGAGCCGCGATTTCCTTGAAATAGCTCCTCAGTTATCCTCACGAGGTTGAGTGGACCCCGTTCCAGACCCACTACTTTTCAGAAAATCTAGTAGCACCGGGAATCGAACCCGGGGCCTCTAGATTTGTAACCAGGAACTCTGACCACTAGACCACAGAAGGAGGTTCATCTTCTTTAATATCAACTTTAATAACATCTTCAAATCTTCCCTCTTCTTCCCTTTTTATGCCTTTCAAGTTTCTCCTGCGTCGCCCTAAAACAGTGTTTCCCAACCGCCGGGCCGCGGCCCGGTACGGGCTATGGCATTAATTATACCGAGCCCTGGTCTTATAGAAAAAAGAATTTACCGAGCCACAGCCTGACAAAGTTTGAGAACCACCGCCCTAAAACACCCTTCCAGTTAAACAGTGCCAGGTTTCCTAACATCTTTCACAAATCACGTTTTGTAAGAAATCACGTTAACTTTGAGAGGAACTGAAAGTCAGTCTCTTTTACCAGTCTACTAGAAGCTACAAGTAATTAACTGCATAATTTAGTTTTCTATTTTGGTACATAATTTCTATCAACATATTCGTATTATTTCAAAATGTTTAGGTATAGTCTCAGAGGTTCGCAACTTCGCTGTATTACTCATTATTAACATAAATTATTTGACATATTATTGATATACTTCCATATAAAATTTCACAGTGGCTTATTACCTATTGCGGTGAAACGTAATACTACATAAGCCTCTACATTTACTTGATACACCCATATGCACCATCATTTTATTAAAGCTTTGGAATAAACGCCTGATAATCAGACCAAGACTTCAGAAATGTATTCACTCCTTGAAGATACTTCGGGACACGGTTTTGGCCACTCATCGATTCGGTTGTTAGCGTAAGTTATGTAGGGCCTGCCGCTGTTTTGTATGAACTGATCATTTTTGTTCACACTCAGAACACTTTGTCAGGTTTTGACGAATATTTGAGTGTTAACACTGCTTGTAAGCATGGCCGATTTGTTTGTGATACAAACAGCGCTTCTTTGCTGTCATCTTGAGGGAAATCTGTAGATCAGTACAGGAGAATGCTGCATGGAGCACAGTGCTTTGCTAAGGGAGAGCTGAGTCGGGTCTTCCCCAGTTAGTAGCGTCGCTTCTGTTCTGTGTGGTGTCTAGAGATTTCGTAAGTTGACATTGAAAGATATCGTCAGAAATAGAGTCAGTGTCTTTGAGACACAGTCATAAGAGTAACGCGTCCCTTTTGCCTCGTTCGAACTGATTTGTAGCTGCGGCGTACTTTATGGTTGGACACAGATTTGAAGTCAGCTATACTGCACTGATTGTTCCTGGCTGTCTGAGCATTTTTACGAATTCAAACCGAAATTTACATATACTTTAATGTAGCCTGTCGATACTATAATTTCCCAAAATCTTAATTTTTGATCTCCGTGACTCGTTTTCCACAGTCCTGATTTTGAAGTTGCGGTGGACCACATAAAGTGAAGTTTGTATTAACATATGAGCCCTCCTACAATCTACAGTGGGTTGGTTAGGGTTGTTTGAATAGTCTGAAATTTTAAGTAGTATCAGAAAAAGGAGTTAAGTATGTCGGGACGCACCTAGTTGCAATGGATTCTTTATTTCCCGATGTAGCTAGGTGAGGTTCCATTACCTCTGTTTAAGAGATTCATCAAGGTATAAAATCTTGGGATATTAAGTTGAACGGGGATTATGTTCGTTACATGTCAATAATTTTCGTCTGAGGAAATTTAAGTTGACTNAACTCGCTTGCTGAGTTGGGACTGATGGCACGCACCAGTATCGGTAGTGTATAGAGACTGGTAGAATATCACAGAGGGGACGTACAATAGACCACTGGTCGCGGTGCATGGGGAAACCCACCCCTCCAATAATAATAATAATAATAATAATAATAATAATAAGTTGACTCGTTAGTTTTGGTTGGCTGATAATTAAAATTCGTGTCAGTATGACTTGTCGAAGCTGCGACAGGCAGGCATGGAGTGCGCATGCTTCACGAACCTGCTTGTTTTTATGCGCAGGCGTACGTTTCTCTCGAAGCAGTGTAATTATGCGTCCGAAAGGAAGGCAGGAGGGCTGGTGTTTGGCAGCTGTTCCCACGATGTCCTTCACGTAAGTGAACGAGAATCCTAGCCTGTTTAGAAGTACCAGAATTGCAACTGCGCGAGTCTTTGGAATTATGTTTGAGAAGGAAACGGAAGACAGGCTGTATCTCTGTACTCAGTTATTATTTACAAACATTAGAAAGGCGTGTCCCACTCGGGGTCTCCGTTCAATTCTCAGAACATTCATGTGAATATTGTGCAAGATTAAGGATTCTTGATACAGACTGAATTGATGTTTTTTTTTCCCTCGTGAAATATTAAGTTATTATTAACAGCAAGTGGTATGGATGCGTGTACATTATCATGATAATGATTAATGTAAGCGCTGAAACATTCAGTTGTTTACGAAGTGTAACTTGGTGATTTGCACTCTTGTTCACAGAGGACGGCAGCGCATCAGCAGCAGATAGCAGCGCAAAGTGAGTAATACTTTCTCGTTCGATAATGCAGCTCCCTGCAACGTTTAGATGGAAATCCGACAGGGATGTACAAACTACGGCTCCAGGCCTCATGCTAATCCCGAAAGAATTTTTTGTGTATAGAAGTGAATACATAAGTTTTGGCTGATTTTGTTGGTATATATTTTCTTCATCTTTTGCCTTGGTTATGTCAGCGCACTGTACTGTAACAGTTTACTTATTCTGGTGTAGCCGAAGTGGCGATGCTGAAACTGAGATGTAGGTGAACTGAACTGTTGCAGGGAGATGCATTCCACTGTCTCAGATTACTAGCTTTTAAGTTGATTAAATTAAGGTACCGCTTATTTCCCGAAATTATGCAATACCTTACTACATTTACGGGACTAATAACATCAGATGACCTTACAAATTATATTCACATGAAATATGTCGGATAAGTGGCAAGGATAAGATCTGTCAAGAGCAGTAATATATTTGCACAACATAGAAACGTGAGAAACTAGCGCTAGATCAGAACGAAAGGTAAGCGACAAAACCTGGTTTCCGAAATTTCGAATTCTCTATTAGATTTGAGCATCGTCATTTTTTGTGTCATATTGTGAATATGGTCTGCGGGTTGCACAGCTTATCCAACTTAACCATTAATTGGGTTTATAATTCTCAAATTCCACAAGCAGACGACGCCAAATATCTTGGCATGCACCTGGACAAAAGACTCACATGGCAAAAACATATCAAGACCAAACGCACACAGCTCAGAACTAAATTCCACAAGATGTATTGGATGCTGGGACGCCATTCGGAGCTCTCAACAGAGAACAAGATCCTGTTATATAAAACTATACTAAAACCGATATGGACCTATGGCATACCCTTATGGGGTACCGCTAGCAACTCCAACATCGAAATTCTTCAGCGATTCCAAAATATGGTACTGCGTGTACTAGTTAACGCACCATGGTACGTACCAAACTTCGTCCTACACAAGGACCTGGGAATTCCAACAGTACGCGAGGAAATCACGCTCTCCAGTAAAAAATATCAGGCACGCCTCCGGAAGCACCCGAATTCCTTAGCGACGCACCTCTACGATGAAGAAGAAG
>NW_019718628.1:129272-154934 GCF_002891405.2 Cryptotermes secundus | reverse complement strand
AAAAAAAATTGGGTTTGCTCATTGGATGCGTGGATGTAATCGAAGCACTCGAAGAGGGGAGGCACGTTACGTTCTCAGTTTACAGACTTTACCGGGACGTGGACCTTTGATTTTTATAGGGTCATTTATTTTATGTTAAACGCTCTCACACTAAATTGTAGAAGGTTTAGGCTTTTAGACTATATTTTATTGTACCTCATTTTGTTTTTAAACTTTTAGTAGGAGCATAGTACTGGATACACACGCCATACCCGAGTTACAGCCGCAGCATGAATCGCAAACCTTTACCTTAAGAGTTATCCAACACATTTTCACATATGCTCGATTAGAACAAAATGATCTTGACGGTAAATTTGGTTTTCAAAGTATGAACGCTAATTTTTATATTCAGCACAATCATGCCGGCAAACACATTGATGTATTAGTGTACTCTCCGATTAGTGAAATATATATAGCTTCTTGGCTGTTTCAGTTGCAGTTCATATTTTCATTGAAGAAAGCAGTCTTCTGGGATTTGGCACCGTGTATAAATGGTGTTTACCGACGTTTCGGAGGAACGTATCGCCTCCATCTTCAGGGTAGAAGAAAATATAAGAATTCTGCAAGCGAAGAGACCGTGAGAACCGGTAAAAGCAGACTGCTTTTACCGGTTCTCACGGTCTCTTCGCTTGCAGAATTCTTATATTTTCTTCTACCCTGAAGATGGAGGCGATACGTTCCTCCGAAACGTCGGTTAACACCACTTATACACGGTGCCAAATCCCAGAAGACTGCTTCCTTCATAGTCACCGCCGTGAAAGCCTCAAATCTTACATATTTTCATTATTCGCATTTCTTATCTGCATGTTACGTTGCTGTAGTGTGTGGTTTATTTATATTGTAAATTTGGGTAAAGCTTGCACGAGAACTGTGATATACGTACGTTCATTTTTACACCGAGTTCGTGGGTTGTCGTCTGTCCATCAGCTCAACATGTTCGATAAAATTCCGTACGGGGATGAGGCCTACACTAAATACTGGCGAGTGAAATTAATTTCGGTCCATATGGGCTGAATATAAAGCCTAATTTACACGAAGACCAAACGGAACTTTATAATAAATTTTCTTCGAAACCGGTCTCGTGTACAAAAGAAATTGGCACATAGCATAACCTACTCGCGTAGACCTCATTAAGATCTACAGCATTTATTTTAAACATATGCAGATGTCAGTGCCGTTTATAATCTTCGTAACGATAGATTTATATCTGTGATAAATATATGCGTGTATATATCGAGGAGAGTGAGGAATGTATGTTGAAACAGCCCAATCGCAATAACGACTACGCCACTGGTTGGGCGACCGAGGAATCTGGGTTCGATTCCCGGCAAGGAAAACGAATTTTATGTTCTTCACACCCTCCAGACCGGCTCTGGGGTTCGACCAGTCTCCTAGTCGTGAGAATCCCTGGGTAGAAACCACTTCCCTAAGGTGAAATTGGTGAGGCTTGAAGCTCACCACTGATCTCCGTCTGTTGTCCAGATTACGTATGCGTGAACCTTACCTCCACTCCCCCATATGTGTTCAGAGGGCGATGCTTAATTAGACATGGTGACAAATATTCTAGTAATATGTATGCCTTCATTCCGTTGGAGTACACCTTTCAAGATTCACTTACTTTATTTTAAAGTTCTTATTTCACTTCTTTGTGCATGGCGAAAGACATACTCCAACTTCAAAGCATTTTCTATGTGATGATAGCGGTTTTCTAGCTTCGCCTCTCTAGGCGTTTGCTTGTAAGAGATTTGACTGTTACGATCACCAACTTTACAGTTCAGTGATATAGTGTTCTAAGGACTTTCTTTGCTTAGTATTCCGTGAGATTCAGACTTGTTTAAACACGTGTATTTGCGCGTTGAATATGCAATGACGCGACAGTCTTGTACAAAAATGGCAGACATCAAACAGGTGATATGTCTGTATGGCTTCCTCCGCCACGTCCTTGGGGATTGTTGGGGGGGGGGGTCACCTGCGCCAATACGGTGTCACACGACATGTTTTGTGCGGGTTGTCCGTTTAGACAGGGTATCGAATGATTGATTTGTGTGCAGTCGGATTATGTGGCATTGAGTAATGAGAATGGACGTGTTTTATTTATGGGTACAGAGGTTTTGTATTTTCGATGAACTGATATGAGATGGCTGAGTGTGATTGATAAATACTCACTGATGTATGCCTTCCATTGCGATGTGGAGGTTTGATCATAGAGAGGTTCTGAGTGTCAGATGAAATTTAGAGGTCATTGTGTTTCATTTAGTCGTAGAGAGGTTATGAGATGGGGGCATAGGTTAGGTTTCTCATAAAATAAGTTACGAAAGTGAATAACTGTGCTGAATTGTGAGGCACTTTAAAGAAGGCAAACGCCGCTTACTAAAAGGTTTTATCTTATTCAGTGCTAAGGGGGAAAAATTAAAGGTATCCTGTGTGAGCGCCACGGAGAGGGGCACTTTGGTTCCACAGTAACAGAGAAGTAGGAGTATTTTGGGAGATAAGACAAAAGTCTATCCTTAAAAAAATAGTATGTAACATTTTGGACTGAATTCTTTTGATTCAGGATAGTGTCCAATGTTGGGCTGTTGTAAATACGGTGATGAACTTTCGAGTTCTATAAAAGGCTGAACATTTTTATTAGTTGAGGAACTGTTATGCTCTTAAGAATGATTGTGAACATGTTATGAAACTGAACGATTTCATATTCCTACAGAGGCATCCGTTCGTGCTTGGTAGAACTGAAAGGCTAGAAACACGCTTCTTTGTTTATTAGCTCCCCCTCAGCCACTGCAGTGAGACTGGCAGACTGACGTAGTGACGTAGCAGCTACGTTCTGCCGACACGCGGATTCTTCTGCTCATGGAAATCGCTGCTTAACGAACACGTGTCCAGACGGACTCTTTATAGGCTTATAGACTCTGTATTAGTTGCTGAATGAAATGAGTATTTCACATGATCATAATTGAAACATTAAAATAAATACGGTACTGATAACGAATTTCACTGTTATTGGTCAGTTCCATCCATTTTCATAAACACTCTAGCACGTAACGAAACAACAGTCATACGTAAACATTTTGGCCCCTTCATGTTTGTAAGATTTATTCTCAATTTATTTAATATCGCGTGTTCTCCTGAATAGGGTTTTCATTATATTGTCACATGTGAAAGTGTGCGTGGCTTATAAGACTGGTTTTGGATTTGATGATTGGATTTATTGACACCTTATACACACCACTCGGAACCACAGGCAATACACCGCTGTCGCTGTTACCACAATTTACAGTTCACCATTATACACGCACTAGGGCTCTAAGTCTTTACTAGTCGTGTCCTGGCAACGGATTCGTAACAGTCTCACTGTCAATTCAAACTACACTTGAAGTCTTCTTTGCACCGTCTAATTCCTTTCTTGCCATTATTCTGCTACTGTCAGTTCCGACGGTACTACTCAGTTCAATTCATCTGCTCCCATGCTCATATCCTGGCAGGCGGGCGTCTAGAAACTCGATTAACTCTTCTCAACTGCTCTCTTCTTTAAAACCACTTTGAACGGACTACGCAGAAAACACAGCATCTGTGTTGATGGGAAGGTGTGTTTACAGCGCCGTTGCATAGTAACGGAAATTACTCGATTGTTCCTTGCGTATCCGTTGCAGCGGCAATATGTTTTACCGAGTCGTTGCCTAGCAATGAACGTCTATTCTGACTTCGCTGTTGCTTCTTTCGGGCGTAATATCACAATATAATGGCATACTGACTCTGACTGGATGTAAACGGGATTGTACCGAGAAAAACTACGAAAAACGTAGGCAGAATAGCTGGTCTCCTGTCCGAGTAATGAACTCGAGACCTCCCATTACATAGTAGAAGAACGTGACGTTTTGTGGAAAGATTGTAGCGCTTGATGAAGACTGAAAACAAGGGTGTGTAAACTTCACAGGACTTGGCGACTGAGAGAACTCCAGGATTTCTGTGTCCTAGCAAGGGCTCGGAATTTATAAAATGTGATATGAATAAAATCAGGTTTCATAACATAGCAACGATGGGTTCAAGGGTTTTCAAGTTTTCAACATTTAGAGTCGATTTACTCAATTCGACCCTGCTTTTATAATCCACAGGGTAAACTATACGCAAAACCTAGACAGATCTTGAGACCGCTTCATCAGAAACCGTCCCTGGGTTCCGTTAATATGAACACGAATTGGCTGTCCTGTTTGTTGCCGCACGTTGTAATGACACGCCGTGAAACTTAATGCTCCCGGGGGCCAGTGGCGCATGTGAGATGAAGAATGCTCCACGAAACCGCGTTTCCTTCCTTTAGCACTCAGGTTCGTACTACTGGGAACAGTTTTCTGACGAACTGAGGAAGAGTCATGTTATGGAAATGCTTGTTATTATTTAATTCAGAAACTTTTTGTCATCCGTGTGTATAGGCAGAGGGCGGTCTCTGTGGTCTAGTGGTCAGAGTTCCTGACTACAGATCCAGAGGTCCCGGATTCGATTCCCGGTGCTACCAGGTTTTCTGAGAAGTAGTGGGTCTGGAACGGGGTCCACTCAGCCTCGTGAGGGCAACTGAGGAGCTATTTCAAGGAAATAGCGGCTCCGGTCTAGAAGACTGAGAGTAACGGCCGTGGCGATCCGTTGCGCTGACCACGCTACACCCTCTATCCGCTAAAGTTGGCACTAACTTCGCCGACAAGCGGCGGTCGCTTGGTCGGTATAGTTCGCTTGAAGACTAAAAGCCACTGAGTTTAGTTGTTTTAGTGTATAGATATATTATACGTTGATTATCTGCTAGATGTTTCGGCCTCTTGGCCATCAACGGGTATGATACACATTCACTGTTAGCTGCTCTGTTCACCCCTGCAATTGGCCAGCGTAAGGGGTGGGCAGCGCGGCCAACAGTGAATGTGCGTACCTGCTGCTGGCCGAATGGCTGTATCTATACAGAAATTGTGCTGAGGGAAATAAATGTAATTGGACAGACAGCACAGCATGAAGTTACATGACATTACTTACTTACTTACTCATGGAGCTGAGCCCTTCTATGACATTACTCGCATTTATGTTGTTATTCTGTTTGCTTTCCAGCGATTTGTGAATGGATGTGAAATGTGGTCTCTTACTTTGAGGGAAGAACTGTAACCGCACCATTGAAATCCTTCCCCCCCCTTTTTATTTCAGTAGCTAATAGAGTTAATGCCGGTCACGGTAGCCGAGCGGTCTAGGGCATGCACTGTCTTCGCTCGCTCGGAAGCCGGGATCGTGGGTTCGAATCCCACACAGGGCATGGATGTTTGTGTGCGTTTTTCTGTGTTTGTCTACAGGTAGAGGCCTTGCGACGAGCTGATCACCCGCCCAAGAGTCCTACCGAATGTGTAAGATCTAGTAAACCGAAGTGAAACGGAGAGTTTCATGGAGGTAGGCCAAGGCCCAAATTGGGGCTGTAGCGCCACAGAAAAAAAAATAGAGTTAATAATGAGAATTTACGAAGAAACAAAGGTTTAAGACACACTGTAAGAACAAGGAATAGGCGATGAGCAGATAGACCAAACTTGCGCGGACAAGGACATCTGCTAGTCATTGCGTCCAAGCATCTGGTGTTATTTTCCAAAAGAGCAGAAAGTGATACTTCAAGCAACCCCACTGAGTTTGTTTAGAAATTGAGAATTAGCCTTACAGCGGCAAGCCACTTTGAGNTTATTTGAATCGGACTATCAGGGAAATTAGGAGGAGAGGAAAATAGGCAGATACAACTCAGTTAGGACCTCTGGCTCGGCAGAGAGTTTAGTCTAAGATTTTTAGTCGTCTATCAACTTTTGAACTTGGCGGAGGCAAACCCCGCATCACTCGCGCTAAAAGATAATTCTAAGAAGTACAAAATTTTGCTCTCATAACGACTCATATTGAGAATTAGCTTAATCAACAAGAGCGCGGCACAACGGAATTTGGCGAGCTGATCGAGTGCATTTTAGGGTAAGTGTACCACCAGCTGCTGTAAGCCCAAACTAAATCAGGTTGTGAGAATTTACGCAGCCGAGTGTCTTTACGAAGAACAACAATAAAGTGTTGTGGTGGTAAAGTGAATTGTGTTGATTAGAGGTGTTTCACCTTCACTTGTCCGAGCCTGACCCGTATCCGACCTGAAGAGAGACTCATCTCCACTAGCTAGTCAAACCCACCGTCAGCTTCCACATGCTCACGCTTTCACCCACTTTACTATCAATCTATCTAGCTGTTTGCTGGCGCCCATGCTATCAGATCCCATCCTGAAATCGAACCACTAATAATCTCAACGGAAGGAAGAAGCGGTGGAGCCGGGTCAAGCCGAAACCAGCTACTACCTAGCAACTTCAGCAGCGGCAAAACCAGGTAGGGCAGCGTCAAAGTGGTCATCGGAGCAGAGGGCCTATCGCCATCGACTCCCACCCCCTGCGCTACTATTCAGACGGAGCCGCAGGCGGGAGGTAGGAGGGACGGTTACAGAAGATTAAATGGAGCCCAACGTAGGGGCACTAAGAAGACAGTTATAGAATGCAACTGTTTGAAAACGAAGTGCTCGGAAGGTATCCGGATGTAAAAAGATGAAGGCTGAACAGTTTACAATATGAGGTCTCTATATTGGGGAACGATAGTCAAGTCTTTTAATTCGTATTTCCAGCAAACCGAACGTGTTTTCATGAGTCCTTTTATTGATCAGAGGGCTACTTCGGCCGTTCGTCAGTGTAGCATCCTGAAATTTTTGTGTTAGGTGGCTGGAAAATATACAAAATTTTTGTAATGAATATATGTATAATGCATTAACAGAATATAGTATTGTTTTAGGATAAAACATGATACGCTTTCTCCAACCTCAGAGGAAAGACTCATTAATCGCCATAATTTGTATTCTATAAATAAATTGCTCCCGTTATAATTTTTGACTGCATACATAAGTACGTGGACCGCCTCTGTGGTCTAGTGGTCAGAGTTCCTGGTTACAGATCGTGAGATCCCGGGTTCGATTCCTGACCCTACCAGATTTTTTGAGGAGTAGTGGGTCTCGAACGGGGTCCACTCAACCTTCTGAGGATAATTGAGGAGCCATTTCAAGGATATAGCGGTTCCGGTCTAGAAAACCGAAATTAACGGCAATGGGGATCCGTTACGCTGACCACGCGACACCCTCTATCCGCTAAAGTTGGCACTAACTTCGCCGACAAGCGGCGGTCGCTCTCGGTATAGTTCGGTTGCGAACTAGAGGCCACGGAGTTTGTTTTTTATACATAAGTGCATGAAAATTTGGCGACCGCGCTACAACATTTGTTCTGAGCACCATGTCCACTGTTCATTTAAAATCCTCCTAAGCTTTTCAGCTGAACTTCCCCGTTTGTTTTAAAACGCGTTCTGGATACTTTACGAAACATTTTGTCTGCGGGGAGAACTTAAGGTGAGGTTTGACTATTATGAATTCATCTGTGCAAAGAGCTTCTTGCAACGTTGAATGTTTTATAACTTGGTGTGGGTTGATTACATGGAAATGGGCCAACAGCGTTGCTTGAAGCCCCTGAAGAAACCACACTGACCAGTCATTACGTTGTGTCCTGCTACAAGACACATTGCTTGTTATTCAGATGTCACGGTGCAGTGAATAGTCACGTTCTCCGGCTGACGCGATATCAGCACGTACCTTCAAAAATTAGTGTAAAAGAAGTTACATCTTTCGAGTAATTTAGTCTTACGTTTCGGAGCGTTCTGCGAATTCTTCATCTCAGCCTCAGTTCTTCCTAATGCACACATTATAATAGACAGCATTGCCTCCATAAACCTAATACGTGTATGAGAGGTTAAAAAACGTAAAGTTGGCCCTATGCTCAGTTAAGCACTATGCCAGGAACACGTATGAATGAGTGGAGGTGTAGCTCCACCATTCTTGACCTCGGTACTAGATGGAGGTATGTGATCAGCTTCACGTCCTGGCGCTTTATCGCCGGAGAAAGAGCCCTCGGTACCCCTTGGATTTTAGTCTGGTTTCGCCTCAGAGATGGTCTGGACGCTGTGGAGTAAAGAAAAATATCTTTCCCCTGCCGGGAATCGAACTCTGGCCATCCAGCTTGTATTCCGTTGCTGTACTTACTGAGCTTGCATGAGAGGTTGAACTGTTGAAATAAAACAACTTTCTGAAGTTGTGACATATACGGGTTTTGGATTGGATGATTGGGTTTATTGCACTTTATACATTCACACAACTCGGGACTACAGGCAATACAGCCTATCGCTATTTCCACACACTTTCCAGTTCACCGTTGCGCGCGCACTAGGGCTCTGTCTTCCCTATCTGTATCTTGGCACCGGATTTCTCAACAGTCTCCCTGTCACTTCAACTCACCATGAAGTCTTCTTGGCACAGTCTAATTCCTTTCTTGCCATTTCCTGCAGCTGCCAATTCCGGAGACTCGTCTCAGTTCTCTTCCGACTACTGCTCTGTGCTCCCTGCTACTCTTCTTCTTCTCCTTCCCCTCCTCCTCCTCCACCTGTCCTGCCGAACACTTAATATAGCCACTTTGCACGGACTCAACGGGAAACACTGTTTTCTTTGTCCAGAATGTGTTTGCTGATCCGTTACCTAGCAATAGACGTCATATTCCGCGCGTTTCCTTCTGCGGCAATGTGTTTAACGAGCCGTTGCCTAGCAATGGGTATACATATCACAGGAAGTCCCATTGCTGTAGGACGCTGACGTACCACGGTACACCAAGCTACGAAACAACTGTATTTTGATCCGCTGATGAATCCCCTGCTGACATTGAGAGTCGGATTAACTGTTTACTTCGAAGAACCAGTTAACAGGAAAGTTTGCGCTGAAGTAGGCCATTGGTGATAGGTTATATCAAAGGGCCTAGAGAGGGGCTAGGCAAATCATAGAAACAGGGCGTTCAGATATCTGACTTTCCCACAGAAATGAATATGAAGATGACTGTCTTATGGGGCGCAGCGTCATGTATTTCGGTCGATATGTTCCGACGTTTCGGAGAATCCGTTGCCTCCATCTTCAAAATAGAACAGAGGAATTTGATTCTTCCGAAACGTCGGTAGACCTACAGACTACACGGCGTCACGTCAAAGACGACAGAAATCTTCAGAGCGTTTAGAACTCACCGAAAGCGAAAGGAATAAGGTCTGACAGGTTTAAAGGCTGCAACTAAGCACCGAAAACTGGATGAGGCCTTCAACGCCACTGCTCCACTAAGCAGGAGAGTAAATGAAGCTCAACAGGGATCCGCTTGTGGACGATTCGTGGAGGCATGCATTGATCCGTCCTTTGTTATTTCGGTGCTTGTTTCATTGCTACTTCATCCCCTCTTCATCCATTTATCAATTCGTATTTCTGTCTGACAAATGGATGAAATGACACCCAGAAGTTTAGAATGTGAGGATGTATGAAATCGAAATATCACAGCGTTATACAGTGTTTCTCTGTTTGACACAAACGCAGTTTTAATGCATCCATTTGGATTTGTTCACCGGGAGGGCATTGCGCCGTGTTACTGCCGCAACTTCTCCGACTCTTTTGTTGTGCGGGTTGAGTGATTATATGGCGGCAGGCGTTCCGAAGCTTCTCGTAGTTGCGTGAGAGTACGCCATGTGGATGATTGATGAGTATTATAGAGAAGTTTAGCCTCCTTGTAATTGGGATTTTTATATCAAAACTTAAGATCTGACCACTTAATATCATTGCTGTTAATTATGGAAGTATGTTGGTAAACCCAGATCGTACATCGCATGATGAAGGCATTATCTTAATTTAGTTAAAGCGTTGAGGGTTTTATATGCATTATATGGGATATATGTACATACACTTCCGACACACAAATTCTAGATATAAGTGAAGGATTTATTATTATTGCTAGCCCTTATTATGTAGCTATTTTTTTTTAGCTGGATACGTTTTATAGCAATTACTTTTCATTAAAGGCCAAGTGATCTGCACCTTACGTCCTTTAACTCCAGTTTTGGATTTAATCGCTATCCCCAAAAATTATTTTAAAATGCGGACTGGTGTTCGCAAAATGTGAATTCGGTTTGAATTCGTCATATTTGTGAAGCAGTGAAGCCCAGAAGGAACACGCGTCCTTTGAATCTTGGTATACACATAAAGAAGATCCAGATAATGGCAGTGTCTGAGGATTAATGTTAAGAGAGCTATGTACACCTCCTCACCGGCTTCTGCGGCTCGTTATCGGACCCACTTGAAATCTGACTGACTGTATTACCGATGAGGCTGCAGAGGGAGGCGGGAGACTGGTTTGTGACGCACATTAATCGCAAGAAACGAGTAAAAGGCGATGGATGTACATGACACAGAGAGAGTGCGAATATAACTCAGAACCTTGAGTGGGAGGGAAATGGAACGTGTTCATATGCACAGGGGGAATGATAAAGCCATGTTGCGAGTTGAAATTGTTTTAGTTACTGGAACTAAAATTGACTTAACTGCAGCGGTTATGTTTATTTTAAGTATTTAAACTTATGTGTCCCTTGCAAGATTTTCATGGGGGAGATAGAGTCTGTCCGTCCACATGTTTGGACTCGAGAATCTCTGGACTGATTCTGATGAACTTTGATATTAGAAATACGGAAAATAGTTGGGCTGTTTCGATTTGCATACAAATCGGCATAGAAATACACTTTCGTAAGTGAGGAAATTGGAGGACATGGATTATTTAGAATGCAAAGTTACGGAGAAAGTAGGTGGAAATTATGAATCCGATACGGATTGCAGTTTTGCAAACTCGTTTCATATTCTAAGACCGCCTCTGTGGTCTAGTGGTCAGAGTTCCTGGCTACAGATCCAGAGGTTCGGGTTCGATTCCCGGGGCTACCAGATTTTCTGAGAAGTAATAGGTCTGGAACGGGGTCCACTCAGCCTCGTGAGGATAATTGGGGAACAATTTAATGGAAAAGGAGCGGCTCCGGTCTATAAAACCGAGATTAACGGCCGTGGGAATCCGTTGCGCTGACCACGCGACACCCTCTATCCGCTATAGTTGTCACTAACTTCGCCGACAAGCGGCGGTCGCTCGGTCGGTCGGTCTAAAAGCCAAGGGGTTTGTTTCATATTCTAAAGATGTTCAACAATATCCGTAAACAGTTTTGGAATGTAACCTCTCCCATAGGCCTAAATCAATAAAGCCGGAACACAAATCTGAGAATTGTTTGTATTAGAATTGAAACACTTTACTTAGGATAGCGCCGATTGCATTGGCCGCGCGGCCTAAGGCATGAACTATCTTCGCTCGCTCGAACGCTGGAATCGTGGTTTCGAATCCCACTCGAGACATGGATGTCTGTGTGCTTTTATTCTGTGTTTGTGTTGTCCTGTGTGTAGGTAGTGGCCTTGGGACGGGCTGATCACTCGTCCGAGGAGTCCTGCCGACTGTTCGAGAATAAGAAACTGGAGTGGAACGAAGCGTTTCACGGATGTCCTAAGCTCCAAGTGGGAGCAACAAGAGTAAAGACAGACTTTGCATAGCATCCTGGTAGACACTGACGGCTGCCATTTAACATTAAACGAATTATTTTAGTCTGACGAATTTAGTTTTCTTTGCTACAGGTACCTAGTCGTGATAGCTCAGTGGGTATAGCGATTGCTTACGGGCTGGAGAACGGAGGAGTCAGAGTTCGAGTCCCGTGTGGCAAGAACTTCCATTTCTCCATGTCGTCCAGACCGGCTCTGGGTTCCACCCGACTCCCTATACAATGGGTACCGGTGGCTCTTTCCTCGGGGGTAAAGCGGCGAGGTCAAGAAAATGTGGATCTATACATCCGCCCCCCATACGTCTTCATGGCGTAATGCTTAATTAGTTAAGCACAGCTTTACCTTTTTACCTTACCTGATTTTTAATATATCTGAGCTAACGGATGCATAGGGACTGCCACTTTTTTTAGTATAACCTTAATGTCGTTGCCTTTTCTGGCGTTGGAATATACCCCAGCCTTCACTTTCATCAATATCCACCCCTTCTCCAGTTTCCGTTGATGAAATGATGTGGCATTTTGGAGGTGCAGAACTCTTTGTAATCAGCCACTTTGCAGTTGTATTAAATGGGTTTTAAAGGAAGCACTTTGGTAATGCGAGATAGATTTGCCTGATTCGAGATATGTTCGTTGGCGATGCTCTGTCCTTGTTTAAATGTACGGATTTTGCAACCAGAGAGTCAGTGGAATTCTGTTGTTTACGCATGCGCACAATTGCATCGTAAGCATCTCACTTCTTTTGCAACTTTCTCTCTAAACCACAGTATAGCTTAATCTCACACGTGTTTGCAGGTACTCTTCGGTCACTGAATGTACGTGTACGTTGTTTTATGGTTTCCTTTATTCCTTGTACTAACTCTCAGTCGATTTTATCGTCTCTTTGTGTAACAAAGGGTCGTTCGGAGCTGTGGTCATCCTGAATGTGTTTTATATTATCCTCCGTCACGGTTTACGAACTGAGCTCTCGGCCCCTGTTTGTGAAGTCACGAAGGGAGTGTCATTTGCTAGAAATACGCACTGTGTAGACCCGCAGACCGTCATAAAACAATACTGGCCTCTTCCCTGGGGAGGAAATACCTGCCTTTGTGCGGGTAGTCGCATGGAAAGAAACGACCACAGCCCCGGGATGTAGTTTATGAGACTTAACTTTTGGATTAACCCGCTAGGCATAGGAATATAGCTTAAATTTCACTGTCGGACAGTCAGAAATTTCTGGGATATGTACGTGAAGTTTATATCTCATTTTGAACACAATCTCTCTCGAGATCAGTGGAAATACACTAAATCGCCGATTACTCCAACTTATATTTCAGTTCATTTAAGTTAGACCTATTAAAGGTAAAAAAGGTAAAGTTTTCTCTGTGCTTAATTAATTAAGTACAACGCCGTGAAGACGATTGGGCGAATGGAGGTATAGCTCCATCATTCTTGACCTCTGCACTATAATAGATGAAGGTGAGTGTTCAAATTCACGCCCCGGCCACTTTACCCGTTAGGATAGAGGCCACGGTACCCACGTGAGACGAGATTGGATGGGCCTCAGTGCCGGTCTGTACGCTGTGGAGTAAAGAACAATCTCTTGCCCCTCCCGAAAATCGAACACCAGTCCGTAGCCGGTCGCTGTACCGACTGAGGTATTGCGGCTTTTAAGTTAGGTCTAGTACGTATTTTAAACGGCCGACCTTGGATTGGATATGCCCGTAGTACCTTCCCCTTTATGTTTCATGACACTACATGCCACAAAAATCAAAAGTCGTAGATTCGGTGTAAAGATCATGGTCCCTTCTTTTCCGGAGCCAAAATTCGACGTTGTACAGCTATGGCTTCCCTCGGTTCTGAAGACTTTACATCCGCTACCGAATGTTAATGAGCATCCCCAATATGGCCACCGGATGCACCGTAATTAGGAAGTGTTTGGAGCTGAGTTCCTCTTGAGAATTCACCAGTCGCTCAACTACTCAAGAATTTTCCTACATTTTACGGTACATGAAGGTTCATTGCCGTGTTCACAAGGACCTTCAATTGGTCCCTATCCTGAACCAGATGAATCGAGTCCACACCGTCCAATACTGTTTCTCTAAGATCAATTTTAGTATTATTCTCCCATCTACGTCAAGGTTTTCCTAGTGGTCTCTTTCCTTCCGACATTCCCACCAAAACCCTGAGGACATTCGTCTTCTCCCCCATGCGTAGTACGTGCCCTGCCCGTCTCATCCTCCATGACTTGGTTGATTTAATTAAATTTGGCGAAATATAAAAGTTGTTTAGTTCCCCGTTATGCAAGCTTAATAAGCAGAAACTGGTCGGGTTTACATGACTCTCATAACTACGAGGCAAATTCTGTGATGCTTATTGAAGTTGGGTTTTCAGACTTGGACTTCTAAGGCATCCAAAGTCTGTAAGTCTAATTTAAATTTCACTCCAGATGAAAGTACATTCAATCCCAGAGTAATCTAATTGCCGTCCTCTCCTCTCTTGTTCGCCAAACATTCGGGAGTGGTTTTCCTCTTGGCTGGCCAAGAGCCTTCCTGGGAACAGAGACTGTCGGAGATGCTACGTGGAAGCGCTTTACTCCAGAATGGAGTAAAAGGAATTGAATTCCCTCTTGGCTAGCGAATAGCGACGTGTATCCTGAATAACTTTTGTGTTATTTTCATAATTATCTGAAACGTCCGTAGATCCGACTGTTATTGAACAATATAAGTATTAAGAAAGCGGTATTCTTGGATGTGGCACCGTGTAGATGTGGTGTTAACCGACGTTTCGGAGGAACGTGTCGCCTCCATCTTCAGGGTAGAAAGAAAAATAAATCCGCAAGCGAAGAGACCGTGAGAACCGGTACAAGCATCTGCAGATGCCTGAAGATGGAGGCGATACGTTCCTCCGAAACGTCGGTTAATACCGCATCTACACGGCGCCACATCCTAGAAGACTGCTTTCTTCATAGTCACCGCCGTGAAAACCTCAAATCTTACAATATAAGTATTTTTGAAGTTTGTGCTAAGTAGTATCCCGTATTGACCGACACATTTTAAGTAAACCGCCCCTCTTTAGATTATTGGAATACAATGCACCGAAGAATAGCACAGCTGTGACGGTTTTAAGATTTTGAAGTTAAAGCATTACATTTTCATTTTATACCCGTATGTGTAATAGTCTACGCATCTGTTTAGACTGATATTTGCAAGACTTTTGTTATTTCAGTTGAACACTGCAAAAATATTCGGTGTACATCAGAGTCTTATGTTGCAGCAGGATATAGTGTTACATAAAATGCGATTTAATGACTGACTGATTGTAAGGTTAAAGATCCCCCCCGTCTTTTCCTCAGACGCTGTGTTAAATATTGTAAATGCGACATTTTTTAAGCCTCGGGGAAAACGGGAACAAATATGAAAATGGTTGAGTTACAAAGGTGGGTAAAGCATTCTCTTGGTATCTCTTTCCACTTAGCAGCTAGGCCATAAATTCTTGTGTTTCTAGTCCGGGGAAAGGAAGTATTTGTTTTGGAGCGGAAATTGGCAAGTTAGCTTAGAGGTAATGCATTCCTAAGTTGTTCCCGATTCTAAATTTAGTCGTCTTCATCTATCCATTAAGATACGGGGACGGTGCATTGGAACAGACCGCGACATTGTCTTCATCGCATGTCATCCGCGGCTGATAAGATCCTCTGATCTTATGCTACACTCTGTAGATGGTTCGGTGTCATTGAATCAAACCAGTCAAACGTAATCCGGCGTAAAGTAACTTCTTCAGAGAACGCGTGTTTATGTGACTTCTAACGTAATGTATATGCATGCGTGCTAGTGTGACTGACGCTAGTTATGAAAAATATTTTTATACATCCTGTTCTTGTGAAACTAGTTGGGTCACCTCGCCGCTGGGCGCGCTAGCGGCTGGAGTGGCGTGAGGAGGGAGCCACGCTCTGCTATTGTGGTCCACCAGCCGTGGAGCGTGGGTGCTTTGGTTCAGTGTTGATGTTGTATGTGTTATGTTGTGCTGAAACTGTGATCATATGTTCTCCAGTGTCAATATTGTGAGGGTGTGTGGCTTCGGACGCAGTATTTCATCAGTTTGACGATTAGGTTTATGATATATGTTGTGAATAACCTTGGAGAGTGACTGAAGCGGTCTGTATTGCTGTACAGTATTTAGAAGTAGGGCGCTATCTAATATTGTTAATTTGAATCTGAGTTACGGCGTTTTATAATAGCATTAAGTAGAACAGGAGTTGTAATGCTGCAATTCAGTTGTTAAGAGAGATAGAGCAGTTTATAACGTGGCACGTTATGAGGTACAAAGACTGACGCGAGATCAGCATTATTGTACATCCGGTATGTTTGAGGATACATTGTCACGTGCGTCCAGAGGAACAGTACTTAAAGTGATAAGTAATGTTGCACTTTCGCTGAAAGGATTCTTTGATATGTCTTTTAGAATGATCTATGATGTCGTAGCTTGGCCCAAATTTAATTTAATTGATATTCCATGTCGTACGAAAGGTAGGCGAGTCTGTAATGTTCTGAATTCGCTAGAACGTGGATTAGTCGCCCGTAATGGCGTGTATACGTAAGATTCACAGTTAATCGGCTTGTGCTATTGCATATTAGATGCACTCGGAACTAGGTATATGTGTAATGTTGCATGTTTATTGATGCGGGCGCTGGAGTGGTCTTGAATAACGTAGACTCGACGCTGGAGAGAGATCTGTTGTAATGTGGGGATGGATCGAAAGTGCAGCTAGATAGATAGGTCTGTAATATTCTACATCCGCAGGGATGTAAAGCTATTCTCAATATTGTACATCCGCTGGGATGAGAATGGGGTCTCCGTATTGTACATCCCCTGCAATATGAAACTGGAGCTCAGGTGTAGGAAGACCTGGAGGTTGATACCAACCATTTACTGGAATAATTCTGCTTCCGATTTCTACACGACTGTGCCCATTAATTCATGGATTTAAGGTGGATTGTGTAGCAGAACATTTTAGGCAGCTTGTAAGGAAGTGTAGGACTTGAAGTTCTTACAGTGATAGTTACGAGAAGTTCTGTCTGGAATATAATGCTCTAGTCAACGGACTGCAACTGTCTGTAAGAAATCGGCCAAAACAGTGATTCAAAAGCTTTTGTATGTAGTGTCCCACCAGACTTTTTTTTTTTTCAAAAATGTTTCCACAGTAAATATAAAGCTTCCAAGGATTACAATTTTAAAATTATGTATATGTTAATCATGATATAAATTTTTGTTTTCGAGGCCCCACATCCCACCCAGCCAAACGTCAACTTCCAGCGAATGAGAATCGCAGGGCGAGAAGTTTGCTTTCAGCCCAGACATTTCGTGTGAAAGTTGTACTTGTATATTGTACGTGGAACATAAATGAGATAGTAGTTCGGTGGAGGAAATCAGGAAATGCGAATTACAACAGAGAACATTTTGTGAGGAGCCATACTTCGGTGATGGCAGTGTAAAACCGCATTGAAATTCAGCAGGGAATAATTACTTTCAAATCTTCGTCCTTCACTCCCTTTGCGTAGGCCCTCTGTTCTCTGTGTAAACACTAGAAAGAAATACGTCGTTTTCCTCCTCATGTCACCGTTTCGAACACGTGAAAACTGCTGGGGTGTAAGAACGTAACACAGACATAATCATAATCTTCTATGATATACAAGGAGACTCTAAATTGTTGTCGGGGCTTCCGTTGCCTATAATTTTCATACCGGAAATAACAGAATAAAACTGCTTACGAAATATGAAAGTGTAAGTCAATAGGTTTTATTATCAGAATAATCAGTACTGCAGAACGCTAAACAACTTCAACAAGCGCGCCTTTCGTGGCACGTCAGATGTCCAAGCTGCCTGGATTCGATCAACAACTTCCTGCCAAGTGCTCGGTCTTCCCGCTCCTTTTCAGTGCGGAACACTGCCGGTCTCTTGAAATTGCTTTAACCAACGTCGGATACCATTATCTGAAGGCGAATCTTTTCCATATTGAGTTCTGTACCGAGGTTGCTTTTTGATAACGGACTTTGTCTCGAAAAACCGTTTTAAGGTATGACGTCATATTTTCTCCCAGATATCAGTGCGGCGAGTACAGCATTGCCAAATAAAACTTTTTGAGTTACGCTTTCATGTTCCATAAGCAATTTATTTTGTCGATTTCCGATTTCAAAATTGTAGGCCACGGAAAGCCCGACAATAATTTAGAATTACTCTCTGTAATAGGCTGTGCATGTGCATATGTAGGTCCATATGCGTGTTGGACGCGTTTGGAATCGCAAAGTCCATGCAGAGTGCGTACGAGTAGAAGCGATGAAAATCAGAATAGTTCGACGCCGGTCTGGAATTTGTCACACACTTCCCAATATACCGACCGCACAGCGAACTCGTTCCGTGTCTTTGTTGTGTCACCATGTTGGGACTTTCCGTGCGGCAGAACGTGTCGCTACCTGGTAGGGACGCTCGGTCCCCTCGTTTGGAGTAACTGTACGAGTTGAGGTGCGAGGTTTTCACGGCTGTGGAGATTTCCATTATCTGGGATATCAAAGTGAGGTCTGGTAGGTCGTTACTAACTTTTCGAAGGAACACTCTGTCTCCATCTTCGGAGGCAGAAAGTTCTTCCGAGACGTTGGTAATGATATACGCAACCCAGACGATCATACATAGTCTACCAGTTCCTTCCTGGTTCCGAGTTTGCGTCCAAACCAGATCTGTGTCCTACTAAAACCTGCTGTCTGCCCTCCAGTCCCCCAAATTCTGTTAGTTTAATTTAAATGGCGATAGCGCAGTCAGTATAGCGACTGGCTATCGGCTGAACGGGCGAGATATCGGGAGTTCGAGTCCCGGAAGGACAAGATTTTTCTCCACTTCACGTCGTCCAGACCTGCTCTGGGGCCCATCCAGCCTCCTATACAAATGGTACCGGGGGATAAAGCGGCCAGGGCGTGAAGCTGACCACTGACTTCCAACTTGTGTCGAGGTGAAGAATATGCGGATGTATACATCCATTCCACCCTACGCTTTTATGGAGTCGTGCTTAATTAGTTAAACACAGGAACAACTTTAATTTAAGGATACTGAAAGAACAAAGTATATATATGTAGTGAAGCTAACAGGAGAACCTGTTTCCTCTGTGTTTGCTTTCAAAAACGCTAAAACGAAAGTAAGCTCACTGTGTCCTAGTAGCGCCAACTCACTGGTATGTGTGTTGTGTTTGTTGGTGGGAAGGGGGGGGGGTAGAGATTTCACGTCGGTTCTAGATGGGGGTGACAGATTCACGCACCAGTTGATTTAACTCTGTTAAATCCATGGGCCTTAAGCCGGTCTACATGTAACGATAAAAGTTCTTCTCATTCCGGGAATCGAACCCCGGGTTTTTCACAAGTAGGCAGTTTCCTTTACCGCTTTCCTGCCCACAGAACAAATTAGAAACAGCGCTTTGAATCTGAAACTTTTCGGTAGACCTATCTCTGCTTTCCATCCCCCTCTCTATCCGAACACAAAGAGTTTGCGCTGGGAAATATCAACTGATCACAATAATTTGGTGGGGGGGGGAAGAAAAAACCGGATGGACCTTATTTTAGAATGGTGAAATTTAAGGCTTTCAAGGTTATCAGTATGCATGCTGTTTTAGGCATTTATAGGCCATGGTAATATTATAAAATGTTTCTGACGTTTCGGAGTAATGTGCTGCAACTTACGACGAATATTGAAGAAGTATGTTCTTCCGAAAAAGTCGGAAGCCTTTTCTTTTGCAGTATAACGAGGATCAGGGCCGAGAGAAGAAAGGCCAGTAATTTATTTTGGAAGTTTTATAAAATGCGTTTCAGGCGAAGAGAATATCTTTCTGGCTCTAGCATACTTCGGGAATGTTCCATTTGATGTAATGTAATGTACTTAGATGTAGCCAGGGGAACCGAATTCTTTCGGAGGAAGATGTCGAAACTTTGCCATAAGACCGCATGTCCTGGAGACCAGTCTGTTATGAACCCAAAGCAAGACTACAGGTAATATGCCAGTATAGACTCGAAGTCGCGTGCTCACAGGAGAACCGTTTCACAGTGCTTCCATTCTCGGGCAGCAGTGCATCATGTAGGTCCAATTCCAGAACTGGGCGTCCTTGGGCGAGTGATGCCTCTTTTGTGGTCGACATCAAATGTGAAATGGAAGGTGACCTACTGCTTCTCAGAAGTTGATCGTATAATGTAGTTAACCCTTGAAGCATATTGGTTACTGTGTGTAACATCTGACTGAGAAGACTCAGCGTTTTGCCATGAAAGCGTGTTTATACTTGTGTCCAGAAAGCGTGTTTATACTTGTGTGTTTAGTATGATCCTCAGAATAAGCAGCGAATATTTTCGTAAACAGTGTTTTACAGGTTAAGAAAATTCTTCAAAGGGCCGAGACATCCACTGGGCGACAAATATTAGGTTCGCATATGATCCCGTACAATTTCACCGTAATTGATGAGTATAGTATAGTGTTCATATTAAGGTCATCTGGAATGTGATGGCGGAATTACGTAAGCAGGTTGGCGTGACCAACGTTTCTGAGAAAACTGCTGCTTCCTTCAGCATAGCAGCAGCTTGGAAACGGCACCTGTGTACAAAACTACACGACATCATACCCAAGAACAAGACCCCCTCGATGCTTACTGCCGTGAGAAGTTAAAATCGTACAGAATTGTGTTAATTTAGTGGAGAATGTCAGTACCATATAGAACAATGCTGAGAAATTCACATCTTGTCTTCCAGGCTTTAAAGGGTGATAAATTATATGTAAATATTTGCAGCTAAGAGGCAAGTACCTGAAAGTCATTGAAACAGATTCTGCTGCAAAGTCGCGCTACTTCTGTTACTCTGAAATCAGTAAAGCCAGAGGGGAAAGCGCGACTTAAAGGCCAGGAATTATATACTATCTGGGCAGGGCCATCGCGCGCTTCTGGGGTCGGTGATAGATGAGTGTGGAGCAATGATGGAATGATGATTAGCAGAGTCAACGGAAGAAACTCGGGGAAAACACTGTTTCAGTGCCGCTCCGTCCATTATGATTCTCACATGCTGTGGCAGGTCTGATCATTTGGAAATGTTTAAAAAATTGTATGTCTAAGAAAAATAGCTATGCATAAAGATTAGTTGAAAGATGAAATTTAGAGAAGAGAGAATTCAGGAAATGTTTTTGTTGCTAAGTTACAAAAACTCTATTCTAGTTTATTTCCCCAAACACCATCATCATCATCATCACCACCATCATCATCAGTAATCTGTCAGACGACAGGTCCACAGTCTCTTCCAAAACAATTCCCCCACTTAATGCGATCTAGAGCTTTCTCCTTCAAGTGACAGTATCCTCTTCTGTCCCCAAGGTCATCCAGCATCTTCTTACGTCTTCTTCCGCGTCTTCTTGTCACTTCTATCCGCCCCTCTATCTTTCCTTCAGTAACTTCTTTTAGAAGGCAGTTTCTGCGTAAAACATGACCAATCCAATTAGCCTTCCGTGTTCTTATTTCGTGTAGGATATTCCTCTGCTCACTGACTCTAATTAACACTTCCTCATTTCTCACATAATCGGTCCAACTGATCTTCTCCATCCTTCTCCAACACCACATTTCGAAACTTTCCAGATGTTTCTGATCTGCTGCCCTAAGTGTCCATGTTTCAGCCCCATACAGAGCTATGCACCAAAAGTAGCATTTCACTAGTTTCTTCCTCAAATTTAAGTCCAGTTTGCTGGTAAAAAGATTCTTCTTGCTAAATGCAGCTTTTGCCATGGCAATCCTGGATTTAATTTCACTAGTACACCTTCCATCATCTGTTAACAAGCTACCCAAATATTTAAAACATTTCACATTCTCCAGTTCCCCAAACAATGCAAATGAAAATTGTGTGCACAAAATGTTAATCTTTTCAGCTATTTGGTATGACTCACTCACTCATGGAGCTGAAAAGCTGCCAATTGCGCAGCTACTCACCAGCTTCCCAGCATTTTATGGAACCCGAAGGTTCATTGCCATGTTCACAAGAGCTCTCCACTGGTCCCTATCCTCGGCCAGATCAATCCAATCCATACCATCCCATCCCATCCTATCGAAGGTCCATTTTAATATTGCCCACCCACCTACTCCTTGGTCTTCTCAGTGGTCTCTTTCCATCTAGCTTTCACACCAATATCCTATATGCATTCCTCTTCTCCCCATTCTTGCTACATGCCCTGCCCACCTCATCCTCCTTGACTTGATCATTCTAATTATACTTGGAGAAGAGTACAAGTTATGAAGCTCCTCATTATGCAGTTTTCTCCAACCTCCTGTCACTTCATCTCTCTTCGGTGCAAATATTCTCCTCAACACCCTGTTCTCAAACACCCTCAGTCTACGTTCCTCCCTTAAGATTTGGTATGACTGTGGTCTCTAATTTTGGAGGAAGAACAAATCACCTCTGACATGAGCACACTTTGGGAATATTTTTTTGTATCTCCGTTTATTTGTACAATCGGTCAGTATTAAGGACTATAAGCACATCTTGTGATATGCTTAATCTAAGGCTTAAATACTAATAAAAGAACATGTCAGGGAGAGTAATGCTCACTGGAGCATTCTCTAACAATCTATTTCGAGTATAAGTTTATTATAGTGTCACGTGTTGGGTAGGTCACGCGACAAATAACTTCACGCCGTTTTGGATCTAGCGAATTTATTGAACACTCGCTGTTCACACAGTTCACAATTTCACAAGTACTGCCATCTGCAATATCACAATTACTTCTACTGCTTCCATTCACTCCGGCGAATGCTAGACTGCAACTGACTGGTTACTCAATATTCACTAGTAACGGGCTCAATACTCACTCAAAGTCAAAGTCACATTGTGACTGACGGTCAGTCAGTAAGTCTTGGTGTCGAGCCCCATTTGGGGCTCTTGACCAGATATTAATTATTACCGTTAGACACGGTCTTATTTCTGTGGGGCGCCTTCTGTCTCTTTTGTATATGCTGCTGGCCCTTGCCAGCGCAGTCTTACTCGGGTCTGAGTCCCTTGGGACTGGCGACCATATTTTACTGTCTCAGAATTGAGACTTCCCTTTTCGTCGCCTCCTACGACTCGCAGGGTCACGGTGGAGGTATTCGACCCCGCATCTACACGGGGTCAGTACTCACTACTCACTACTCTAGTAACTTCCGCACTGACAACACAGAAAACAGCTACGTGATAGCTTTTACTGTTGCGTCATGTCGTGTTTACCGATTGCCTAGCAACAGTCGCTTCACGGTCTCACCTGTTGCGTGAGGCTGTGTTTATAAAGGCGTTGCTGGGCAACGCTGCCGATAGTTGTTTATTGCTGCGTAGCAACCAGCGCGCTTCGGCTCGGCTCGGCTCACTTTGGCTCTACTCGGCACGGCATGGAGAAACACCGCTTTCCTTACTGTTGCGTAACTTGGCAACCTACCGTTTATCCAGGCTCTGTCTTCGTGGTAACTCGTTCCACCTCCCGTTGCCCAGCAACGGTTAGACATGTCATAATAGTATGTATTATATTTATGTGAAGCGCGTCGTTAGGTTGGTTGGCCTATGCCTTTAGAGTCTTCTGGGCTCGTCTGCGTCGTTTAATAATGTGTTTGCCAGTTTTTTGGATGTACTGTTATGTCGTCTTTATATTTGCGGCTGATGTTTGTAGTTCCTTCCCGTACTATGGGTATGCCTATATCGGCATGTAGTAGTCTGTTTTGGACGTACCACGGTGTATTGCCTATAGCTCGAAGTACGTTATTTTGGAATCTCTGCAACATTTCTATGTTGGGTGTACTTGCAGTTCCCCATAATGGTGCGCCGTAAGTCCAAATAGGCTTCAGTATTGTCTTGTAAACTAGGAGTTTATTTTCGGTAGACAGTTCTGACTTTCTGCCAGTTAGCCAATGCATCTGACTAAATTTAATGTCCAGTTGTTTTCTTTTGGCGAGAATATGTGTGCGCCAGGTCAACCGCCTGTCCAGGTGAAGGCCTAAGCATTTGATTCATTCCTCTTGTGGTGTGCATGTTCCGTTTAATAGTACCGGAGGCCATGTTCCGTGTCTCATAGCGAAGGCGATGTGTGCGGATTTAGTTTCGTTGGCCTCAGTTCTCCATCTCTGTAGCCATTCTTCGAATTGGTCTAAGTGCGTTTGCAGTATCCGGGAAGCTTCAATAGAGTTCTCATGAGACGCTAGTATTGTTATGTCGTCGGCATAGGTGGCAAGCATTGTTTGTCCGGTTTCTGTCAAGTCAGCCGTATATATGGAGTATAGCATAGGCCCAAGGATACTTCCCTGTGGGATTCAGGATAAGACTTCGTCGTATTTAACTAAAAATGTCCTGTCCGTAAGATAAGACTTTAATAGAGAATACATTGGGTGTGGAATAATGCACTTAAGTTTGTAAAATAAGCCTATGTTGCAAACTTTATCGAAGGCTTGTCTTATATCAATACAGACAGCTGAGCAGTAGCCCCTGTTTTCAAGATCACTATGAATTTGGTTTACTAATCGATGTATTTGTTCGATCGTTCCGTGACCTTTTCTGAAGCCAAATTGATGTGTAGGTATGAGCTGATGATCGTCGGTTTCAGGGACTAACCGTTTGAGAGAATCGGCAGGAGACAAATGGGTCTATATGATGCAACATCGTTTGGGTTTTCTCCTGTTTTCAAAATCATGACTATTTGCGCGAATTTCCATTGACAGGGGAAGTTTTCGAGTCGTAAAATTGCATTGAAGATGTGTGTTAGAACTATGAATCCTTTGTCGAACAATTCTTTTAGTATTTTGCCGGTGATGAGGTCATATCCCGGTGCCTTTTTTGAACTAATGCCATGGAGTATGATAGTTTCTACCTATGTTTGAGTGATTTTATTTATTGGGAAGGCCATCTGAAACTGATTCTCAAGCTGTTTGTTGATTTCCTCTTCAGCTGCTGGTAGTCGGGATGGATTAGGTTGGAAAACTGTGCGTAGTTGTTCGGCAAAAGTCGTAGCCTTTTGCAGGTCAGTTCTAGCCAAAGTGTTATCTCGTTTACTTATTGGTGGTATATGCAATTTAGCTTGTTTTATTTTACGGGTAGCCTTCCACAGAGAATAATTCGTGGCTTCGGTTGGGGTTAATCCTGTGAGGTATTCTTGTATTGAGTCTTTTTTAGTTATATGTTAACTTTTTAAGTTCTTTGCAAGCCTGTTGTACTTTTGTTTATTGAATTGAATTGAATTTATTTACATTCTATAAATCCTAAACAGGTTAGTACCTATGGATACAGAACAAGTCAAAAGGTTACATACATAAGTACAGGCAATTTTAGCTTAAAAATTAATATAACTTAATTTTACATCATTATCTATTTACATTGAAGTATTCATCTAAAGAGTAGAAGGAATGAGCATGTAGATAATTCTTTAACTCTGATTTAAACTTTTTAGTATCATTGCCCAAGTTTTTACTACTTTGTGGCAGATTGTTGAACACTTTTATGCAAAAAGCTGGAGCTGGACTCCTTGTTATTTGCCATCGTTTTCTGTCTTTCCTTTTTTCGCGGGGTTTTTCTTCAATTCTATGGNTTCCTCTTCAGCTGCTGGTAGTCGGGATGGATTAGGTTGGAAAACTGTGCGTAGTTGTTCGGCAAAAGTCGTAGCCTTTTGCAGGTCAGTTCTAGCCAAAGTGTTATCTCGTTTACTTATTGGTGGTATATGCAATTTAGCTTGTTTTATTTTACGGGTAGCCTTCCACAGAGAATAATTCGTGGCTTCGGTTGGGGTTAATCCTGTGAGGTATTCTTGTATTGAGTCTTTTTTAGTTATATGTTAACTTTTTAAGTTCTTTGCAAGCCTGTTGTACTTTTGTTTATTGAATTGAATTGAATTTATTTACATTCTATAAATCCTAAACAGGTTAGTACCTATGGATACAGAACAAGTCAAAAGGTTACATACATAAGTACAGGCAATTTTAGCTTAAAAATTAATATAACTTAATTTTACATCATTCTCTATTTACATTGAAGTATTCATCTAAAGAGTAGAAGGAATGAGCATGTAGATAATTCTTTAACTCTGATTTAAACTTTTTAGTATCATTGCCCAAGTTTTTAATACTTT
>NW_019718628.1:118604-127330 GCF_002891405.2 Cryptotermes secundus | reverse complement strand
CTTTGGTTGTTGTAATTCTTGAACCCCAGACTGTATTCTTGGCATTAAAGTCTCCGCCTACTAGGAATCGATTACCTAATGTCTTCAAGAAGTTGGTGTATCAACGTATTTGTTATTATATCTGGGCGGGCAATATGTTGCTGCCCTTGTCAGTTGTCCTGTGCTGTCTTCTGTGGCGACACTGGTGGCTTGTATGTTGTTGAGACTGTATTTAGCTCGTTCATAATGTTTGATTGTTTGTTTTATGATTATTGCCGTGCCTCCGTGAGCTGTGTTTTCAGGGTGATTTGTGCTGTACATTATAATTTGGTACCTCTTTGTAGCTTCTGTCAGTGAAGTGAGTTTCTGAGATTAGGAGTATGTGTAAGTCGAAGTTTTGTATGAATGTCTGTATTTCTTGTGCACGTTGGCACAAGCCGTTGGCGTTCCATTCTACGATTTTTAATAGAGGAGCTGTTATTTAATTTTATTAATGAGCCTCGACATAAGATTTATGAGGGGTACCCATCTGCTCCATTAACGTCTTCGTCATTTGGCGGAGTTCAGCTAGATCATTAGAAGGTTGTACCATGACACTGCGAATGGTTCGACTTTCTTGAGTTGCGGTGGTGTTCGGTAGTCGCTGTGCTGCTTGGCAATATGTTATTCCTGTCTGAAGTGGCCTCATTTGTATGTTTCGTTCTCGTAATATTGGGTAGAATTTTTGTTGCAATTGTTTGTGTACTAAGCAGCCTCTGTAATTGGCTGGATGGTGATCACTGCAATTTACGCAGTTGACGCCTTTGACATTGGAATATTTTGTTTTTTCTTGGGCGTTCTTCTGTTAGATGTTCTGCTGCACATTTGACACATCTGGGGCTGTGTCGGCAAAAGTTTTTCGTATGCCCAAATCTTTGACAACGTTTTCATTGGGGAATTTCTCGTTTGACGTGAGGGGCTTCGAATTGTACTTTTGTGTTTAAGAGTAAATCTATCTTGTATGTTTCTTTGTTATTTTCATTTGGTTTCAAGTCTATAAAATACAACAGTAATGGTATTTTTGTGTCACGTTGTTTGATGTTCCAGATGTTTGTTACTTCGTGCCCTTTTTCTTGGAGACTTAGCTTTATTTCGTTTAACTCAGTTGTAGGGTGGATATTTTTAAGGACTACTCAGAATCCTCTTTCATTTCTGGGTTTATAGGTATGAAATTCTGTTTGCTTTTCTGTTAGTGCTTTTATTATTGTTGTGTATGTGGAACTTTCCAGGGGTTGCGCTTTCACTTGACTGCTGTATAATGTTTTCAGTATGTACTTGTGCTGGGCAATAGCATTTAGCAACTCAACCAGTGGTTTTATATTTTTAACGTCTGATACAAATATGGGTGGGGGCTTTGGTTCTGTGTGAAGATTCTCCTTCCATAGTTTCTTCGTCTGTGAGAGCACTAAATCTGTTGTGTACTGTTACTGTGTCTCCTAGCCGATATTCTTGCTTCTTTGATGAATCAGGTTCTTCGGAGTTCCTACTCCTTTTTCTGCTGTGTGCAATTTGCTGCCACTGATATTTCGGGTTTGAGTTTGGTATGTAAGTTGGGGTTTGCGGAGTTAATGGATTTATTACAGGAACTTGAGTATGATTTTGTGGCTGGCTGCTGTATACTATCGGGTTTTGTGAGTATGCTTGCAAAGGCACTGGTTGTGAAAAGGCCGAGTTCGTCGGCATTTGACTATGAGGCAGCGGTGGGAAATTCGTATCTGGCTGGGCTGCTGCTATATACGGCCCATAATTGGGCGTATAGGCCATTTACACGTGAATGTAAATGAACTTACAGTTTGTTCACTGTTTCAGTTGAAAGATAATGTAGAATTATTAAACTTGACCTTGGAGGTCGAGTGTATATCAGTGATAACTCGAGCGCACAGCTGTTACCTGGTAACGAATCTTAACAATGAAAGTTCACCACCTTCCGTGTTCACGTGTGTACTCTTCGAGTGTCAGGCGTAGAATTTTGGGAATATTGCAGTTTCAGTCGCGGGAAGAAGGTTGCAGTCCAGGATATTGCATAACGAGAAACTTCAAATTATTGTTCGAGTAGAGTGGGGCGAGGTTGTAGTTCAAACGGGAGAAACTAGAAATGCACACAGGATTTTCGTAACGACATATGGGCATGATGGAAATGTGTTTTATACCACGTAGACGTAAGTTGTTGAGGATGATTAAAAAGGAACAATGGGCAGATGATGGGAATTAAGCTGTAAGCGCGATTTACGGATCTACTCCTTTGGAAAAATTTGAGTTATGGACGTTCAAGAACGCTGCCGTCAGTAGTTCAGACACGTCGAGTGGTAAGGTGATCAGTGAATGACGAATTATTAAAGATATGGAAGGAAGCGGTGACCGCCTCTGTGATCTAGTGGTCAGAGTTCCTGACTACAGATCCAGAGGTTCCGGCTTCGATTCGTGGCGCTACCAGATTTTCTGAGAAGTAGTGGGTCTAGAACGGTGTCCACTCAGCCTCGTGAGGATAATTGAAGAGCTACTTGAATGGAAAAATAGCGGCTCCGGTCTAGAAAACCGAGATTAACGGCCGTGTGGATTCGTTACGCTGATCACGCGACACCCTCTAACAGCAAAAGTTGACACTAACTTCGCCGACAAGCAACGGTCGCTCGGTCGGTATAGTTCTCTTGCTGACTGAAGCTACGGAGTATGGAAGGGAGCGGTTGTGGCCTGATTTAGCTTACTGCCCGTACATTTTCCCTGGTTGACTGAGGAAAAGCTGGACCCCCAAAATCGTGAGCCGAACTCTGTCCCGACATTGGAACCCGGAACCACCCGAATACGAAGCAGTCAACTTTGATTTTCGGTTATGTAAGTTATTATGGCGAGAGTTAGTTGCATAAGTATATTGATTTTTTTAAGATGTTTACCCAGCTTTTGGCTACTTTAATGTATAAGTATATAGCTTGAGGTATTTACTCACGCTTAAACGGGTGTACAGAAGGTTCTGTATGAAGCAGTTGGGAACATCTTACTCTTTGTACGTTACAAGGTACTGTGAATCTTTTGATCAAAATCTAACATTGACATCACTTCTGAATTTCTCTAGTGACCATATATGATATCTGCAAACTAGTTATTATGTGTGTGTGGGGCGGGGGGCTAAGGTTAGGGGGCGATCATGCTTCGGATCACAAAGAATCGTTTTCTTCGATCACTACTTCGGCCACACGCAAAGGTTTTGTTGTGTTTTTTTTAATCATGAAAGCTTTCTGATAAAGGGCACTTTTTACGTAACGTTTTCCACGCGAGCCTCTCTCCTTACGTCATGTACATTGTGCGCGTTTCCACTTTGATTTCGCTGTCAATGCACATCGAAATGAAAGGCCTGTCTCATGTGTTTGTGTGGTTTTGATAGGTTCTTAGTTAAAGTTGCTCTTAACGTTACTAGGGCTTAATATGCGAATTATGTAATTACGCCGTATCACATGTTATGTTGTCAGGTTTCTCTGCGGTGATGGGAATTCTAGAGCTAATAACGTAGATTCAATTGTGTGTAAGATAATACCTCGTGATATTCCTGTCTCTACAAGGTGCCCCTGTCCCTTTTTTTTATGCTCATGTGAGTATTTGCTTGTGTTTATCTTCACTTGCAAACAACGTGTTTGTAATTGGGAACTCCTGTATGTGTTGTTTGCCTATTATATGGTATCCGTGGTGGACCTCATTTTAATTTAAATCGTTCACGGTCTTTGATTCAAAGAGATGGTTTCTGAAAACCAGTGTTAATATAAATTATCCATATTTTCTTTTGTATTGTATAGGTTCAGACCGCCTCTGTGGTCTAGTGGTCAGGGTCCCTGGCTACAGATCCAGAGGTGCAGGGTTCGATTCCCGGCGCTACCAGGTTTTCTGAGAAGCATTGGGTCCGGAACGGCGTCCACTCAGCCTCGTGAAGATAATTGAGGAGCTATTTCAAGGAAATAGCTGCTCCAGTCTAGAGAACCGAGATTAACGGCCGTGGGCATCCGTTTCGCTGACCACGTGACACCCTCTATCCGCTAAAGCTGGCACTAACTTATCCGACAAGCTGCGGTCGCTCGGTCGTTATAGTTCGCTTGCGGACTACAGGCCACGGAGTTTTTTTTTTGTATATGTTCACTTATATCAACATATAAATAGATGACATTTTATTTTCTGAGGGAATGCGCAGACAGACATTCTGAAAACCGTTCATTCAGAGACATGTAAAGCCCATTACAGATCTCGGAACAAATTTCCTTCCATGCTGTATGTTTATGAGGATCGAAGTAATCTACCGAATATATCTTGCCATCTCAGAATTAACGGGATCACGAAATGACTGTGACAGTGTAAGCCGTATAGTGATGTTTGTTGCTGGTAATTCTGAAGACGACTGTGCGGCGCCTCGGCGGCAAATAATGTACTGTATATGTCGTGTAACGTCCATTTGCACGTTCTTGTTTCCTTTGGGGGGGGGGCGTGAGTGAACGGGAATATATTGTCACGAGTCAGTGACTAGACACGGAGTTTGGATTGGTAATGGGATTTATCGAACATTTATAGATCATAACTACACGTAATTATAACGCTCTTACTAATTCACCCACTCTGCTTCCCACTACAGCACACGGTATGTCGTCTCAGTTTGCTGTGTCTTCAGTCGTTGTCTGATAACGGATACCAACAGTGTTCTCTGCTTCCATGCTCGCGTCCTTACCGGCTGGCAACTGTCTCACTGCTAACTTATGACGGCAATTAACTCTCAGCTAGCAGTTAGACGGTCGGCTGGTGCCTAGTTTTTTGCCTCGGCACGGACCGCATAGGAAACATCGTTCCCAAGAACCTATTATTGCGCGCGTATCTGTTGCCGCGGATACGTGTTTATCGGTACGTTACCGAGCAATGGTTGTCTTCGTCAATCGTCATCTCTCATTATATATTTATAAGGAGTAAATAATGAACAAATAATTTTACTGCAGTTTATTTTATGAAGAACGCACGGTTTTGCTATTAACGGATCAGCACATTTGGTAATTTTGTTTCCTCCCGAAAATTCGGCAAAGCTGATTGCCATGAACTAACCCAGAGACGACTTATTGCGGAGTAGTTCATGTGTTCACGTTGATAGAATTTGTTCTCAAACGGCGCTGAACGAATTCTTTACTATCAGTGAATTTCACATTGGGATTTGCGCACGAATCAGGCGGATGCTGTAGCAGATGCGTTGCATGAGACGTTAGAACTCTTGCCAACATCCACCATAAGGACTCAGACTAGCTAATAGAAAACGTCACTGTACACACACACACACACATACACGTGAGAAGCCGCAGCATCTATTTTAAAGGCTTATTAGACAACTAACAATGCTGTATGAGTTACAGTTGCCGGTCACGGTAGCCGAGCGGTCTAAGGCATGCACTGTCTTCGCTAGCTCGGAAGCCGGGATCGTGGGTTCGAATCCCACTCAGGGCATGGATATTTGTGTGGGTTTTTCTGTGTTTGTCTACAGGTAGAGGCCTTGCGACGAGCTGATCACGAGTGAACGGAGTTCGTGGAGGTAGGCCTAGGCCCACTGGGGCTGTAGTGCCAAGGGAAAAACAATGAGTTACAGTTATGTCGCACGACATGAAAAGGTGCAATCGTTATACTCTGCATAGGCACAGTGACTCCAGGAATTGATATCAGTTGCTACCTTATCATGTGTCTTTATTTGTCAGATTCGCCACAATGTGGTTTGCTTTGTACGCAGGCCGTTGGAGCCAGAATGCTAGCAAATGGCTTTTGCTGCATTAAGGATTTGCAATTCGTCAGCATGCACTACATTGTGTGTGTATATCTACGTTTGCCACAAAAGCCACTCTTCTTTGTTCGTAAGGCAAGAGACGTGAAACATTTCCCACAAGGCCAGTCATAAGTGTACGCCTAAGATAAGATAACGTCATACTGGAATCTCCTACAAGCTGTTTTTCGCGTGAAGCTTTAATGCGGTTAGAATTGTTTCATGGAATGAAAGTTAGGACTTCGATAAATAACGAACATTCCAGTTCACACTTGAATGTATTACTGTACATAATTTATGTCGCAGGAAGAAGAAACATACATGTAGATCTGGTGGTAATGCTCTGTGTGTGTGTAAGGTAGAATGATTGACTAAGCCCTGTGTAGTGAAGGCGTACAGCAGGTAGAAATGGAGGCTTCGGGAAGGGAAGGGAAGCGAAATCCAATTCGTTCTTAACCTATGAATAGATGGAGGCGTTTGGCCAACTGCACAGTTGGTCCTTTCTTCCTGGGAATGAAACCCCGATATCCACAGGTAAAAGGTTTCTTGGTCCCTACAGCCAGTATACAATTAAGTGAATATATATGTGTATTTCTATATATTTATATGTGCACGTGTACACACATAAGGATTTAATTATTTTTAGCAGTCCAGGCCCTAACCAAAATGTGTCAACCATGTTCAGTTTTCGTCTGTAGTGGGCCGTATTAACTACCACGAAGGTGTAAATGCGTTTTATAAAATTGCGTTGTTGAATATTCTACACATGTCGAGTTTCGGAGAGAAATTGTGGGCGTTGCGAAATGACAGCAAGACTCCACTCCTTCCTTTCTGTGTACTGTGAGAAGTGCTGCTCAGTAAGACAGTTTAATTTTGCATTTTCTGTCATATTGAGGAAGAAACTAATGAAATGCTACATTTGGAGCATAGCTCTGTATGGGGCTGAAACATAGACACTTAGGGCAGTAGATCAGAAACACCTGGAAAGTTTCGAAATGTGCTGTTGGAGAAGGATGGAGAAGATCAGTTGGACCGATTATGTGAGAAATGAAGAAGTGTTAATTAGAGTCAGTGAGCAGAGGAATATCCTACACGAAATAAGAAAACGGAAGGCTAATTGGATTGGTCATGTTTTACGCAGAAACTGCCTTCTAAAAGAAGTTACTGAAGGAAAGATAGCGGGGCGGATAGAAGTGACAAGAAGACGAGGAAGAAGACGTAAGAAGATGCTGGATGACCTTGGGGACAGAAGAGGATACTGTCATTTGAAGGAGAAAGCTCTAGATCGCATTAAGTGGAGGAATTGTTTTGGAAGAGACTGTGGACCTGTCGTCTTGACAGATTACTGATGATGATGATGAGGTGTTATCTTCAGTTTCATTAAGATCTGCTTTTCCAGTCTCCACTGTCTCTCTGCTCTTGTTATGTAATATAAATCTTGTGTGCAGCGCGCACCTTGAATAAATTCTGGTTTATTTTGGATGAGGAATGTTGAACAGAAAAACCGGAGTTCTTCTCTACAACTTCAATATGGTAGACCTACTCGTACATATATTGGATTTAATGTTTTCACTCTGGTGAATATTAAGGATAGTGCTTTTGGGACATGACACCGGGTAGTTTGCTAGAGAGGTACTAACGTTTCTCAGGAACATATTCTGTCCATCTACAAAATGCAAGAGGAGATGCAGGCAGCAAGTTTTTCTTTTTCCCAGAAATGTTGGTACCAATGTACCAAAGTACACGGCGTCATATCCAAAAGGACGGTTTTCTAAATTATAAGCCAGGTCGATGGGCCGGTTCATTCATATGCACATACCCTTTCGTGTCATGAAGCTTATTTCGTTAAAATCATCTAAAGACTGCACTTTCCCCCTGCATTGATCCCCGCTTCACCCCCTGTGCTTCTCTGTGCTCAGAAGCCCCGGATGCTAAACCTGATCATCTTCCGTGTCTGTTTCAGCGCTAATGTTGGTTTCTTAATGGTGTATGGTAACTGCGGCCGTGTGCTACACCTGGCAGTACAATGTAAGAGGAGGGTAGCGACAGGAATACATCATTTTTATGTTTAAACGTGATTTGCTTGCCACATTGTAATGTAGCATAACTTTTTTTATCGTTTTTTGACAAAAACAGGAAAATAGTTCGGGAATTGAAGAGGAGTCTTAGCCAATATTTAATTTTTGTCTATTGGCATTACTAATGTATTCTATTTCGTGGAAATGATTTGTAAAGATTCGTGTAGGGAGACCAGGACTGGAGGAGATACCGAAGGTGTTAGTTAGTTAGTTATTGGAGAGGGTGGGTTTCCCCATGCACTTAGACCAGTATTGGTCCATTGTGCTTCCCTCTATGATATTCTACCAGTCTCTATACCCTACCGATATTGGTGCGTGCCATCAGTCCCGACCGAGCCAGCGAGTTCGGCCTCTACTAGCTTGGCGGTATCTATAATGCTTCCCCCATCTATCAGAGGCGTTAGAGACTACCGTTGGGCGGGAAACGTCCTTGAATTTGGCTCAGTGACCTCCTTTGGAGATATGAGGTTCTTTTACGTGCCGTAAAGCTACGACACGGGACCCACGGCTTAAAGTCCCTCCCGGAGGACTTGTTCCCTGAATTTTTTCGCCCTTAAAAATTCGACGACCTCCGCCGGGTTTGAACCCGCCTACCAACACCGCGTGTTGTATCTCTGGTGAAATTTGATTTCAGAGAGGAGGTGGGCCTATATGAAAACGTCTTGAGCGAATTAATTTATACTTTGTCTGACTTATACGCGGGCTCAGTAGAACATTAAAACCCTCTCGGGTTCCTGTAACGGCAGTAAATTAGGCAAGCAGAAACTGCACATTGGAAGCTAGTCCACCATTCCATCCGCAACAACACTCTCCTTTGTTGACAAATTGTTTATTAATTAGCAGCGAAATTTTACAGTTTTTTT
>NW_019718628.1:76597-117320 GCF_002891405.2 Cryptotermes secundus | reverse complement strand
ATTTGGACGCAGTTACTGCTTGATTGCACCATGCGTAAGTAGCCTGTTTGTGCAACATTTTGAAGATCCTTAGTTGCTCCATTACTCGTGACTTCGCTTTGAAGATTGAGGGAGTAATGATCTCCGAAACGTCAGCACTAAGCTTAGGCCTGCGTTGTGCCATCGCCTACAAACCAATTGGACATTAGTATTACGTTCACATCTTCAGTCTCTGAACGCGAAAGGGAGTGACGTTTGCAATTCTTTCTTTCTTCAAAACGGGACACGTAATAAAACAAAGAGACAGCGGCATCTTGGTGGTTATCATCCTAAAAGGCTCTGGAACTGTTTCACCACATTGCGTCAGTTATCGTGAGCTGGGATTTACTGGCGTCACTTTGAACTGCAACTGCAGTAACTGAACATAAAGAGCAGTGGGGTATGCAAAAATCGATTCCTCTTTCTCAGTGCGACTAGTAATAACACATTACCAACAAAATGAACATCACAGCAAAGAGACAACGTGACCTAATGGTAGTCTGGTTTATGCATTGCCATATAAAGTGACTGAAAATGTTGTAGCACATTGCATCAGTTTCATTGAGTACAGATTCGCTTGTATCATGTTCCAGTTCATCTGCAGTAACTCAGCGTCAGGACAGCGGAGTGTGAGAATTTTATCTATTTTTCTTGAGGGTGGAGTTCATCTAATAATAACAGAAAAGTACAGTGGTCGTCACAGTGCAGTTATTATGGGGGTTTCAGTCCCCTGACTAATTTTATTATTGTGCATTGCTCTGTAAGAGGACTGGGAACTCGTCCCGCATTGCACCATATCCCGGAGTTCAGATTCTCTGGTATTGGTTTCCATTACTTCAGCTGTTCCATGACGTAACGCACGCGGTGTACTTGAAACGTAGGCCAGTGTTCGGAATTCGATTTGTTCCACAGGAACACAAGCGCGGAGAAGTGCACTTCAGTTTGGAGTAGGCTTACGTATTTCCCAGAGGCTTTGTGTTATTCGATGTTGTAAGCTTCATGACCTTGATATATATTTATTGCGAGGTTAACTTAGGTACTAATGCCACAGTGGATAGGGTTAAAAATTCGGCTTCCAATGAAGCTAATCAACATCACACAGACACAATTATTGTTATTAGTATTTAATGAACTCGTGTCCGCCCCTGTGGTCTGGTGATCAGAGTTCCTAGCTACAGATCCAGAGGTCCCGGGTTCGATTCCTGGCGCCACCAGATTTTCTGAGGAATAGTGGGTCTGGAACGGGGTCCACTCTGCCTCGTGAGGATAATTGAGGAGCTATTGCAAGGAAATAGCGGCGCCAGTCTAGAAAACAGAAATTAACGGCCGTGGGATCCGTTGCGCTGACCACGTGATGACACCGTCTATCCTCTAAAGTTGGCACTCACTCGCCGACAAGCGGCGGTCGCTCGGTCGGTACAGTTCGCTCGCGGACTACAGGTCACGGAGTTTGTTTTTTTAATGAACCTTTGGCCTATATTATGTACAAGTTTGAATTCGACGTTTAGGTCTTTAAGTAAAGACTAAAAAATGCGACAGAGTTTAAAAATAGTGGAAAGAGTAGTAAATCAAAGAAACTTTTATTGGAGGCATTGAGAGTACTCAGAATGTTTCAGTCTAGGTGGCCCATTCCCGGCTAAGAATGCAAAACATAAGTTTGTTATTACTACTAGGAGCACCACTTTTTGTTGTGTTATGACTTGGCTCGGGATTGGGAGATGGGACTAGGGATTTCCGGAAATGCAGGGGACAAGATGGCGGTAATTACGAGTTGCCGCAAAGAATTACACTCTAATGGGTGTCATGTATATTCTAAAATATTTTGCTTTTCGGTTTCGTTCCGTAAAGCTGATCATGTTAGCGGTGAGCCACTTTTTGCTTGTGCTGCAGTGAGCAGTGAGTGAGCATGTGGCCACGTACAGCAGCACTGCGCACAACTTCCGTGCAAGGTCGAGGAACCGGGTCCCGAACAGTGCAAAGTTCAATTGTTAAGGTGCAGCTTGTATACATTAATGTGCCCATATCAGTGCTATCTTTTATCTTATCTGCTTGTTACTCACTGATTTAACGTCATGCGACACCGTGTTTTGCCTTGTGGAACGCTTGCCTGTGCCGATGCTCCTGGATTAAATATTGATTTTTGGTAGTTGAACTGCTTAAATCAGACTTTTGTTCATTTCACATTGCTTTCTATGGTAGTCAGAATTAACGTACGTAGGTTTTAATTTCGGAACGTGTTAATAATATGTATGGCCCGCCTCTGTGGTCTAGTGATCAGAGTTCCTACCTACAGATCCAGAGGTCCCGGGTTCGATTCCTGGCGCTACCACATTTTCTGAGTAGTAGTGGGTCTGGAACGGGGTCCACTCAGCCTCGTGAGGATAACTGAGGAGCTATTTCAAGGAAACAGCGGCTCCGGTCTAGAAACCCGAGATTAACGGCCGTGGAGATTCGTTGTGCTGACCATGTGACACCACCTATCCGCAAAAGTTGGCAAGCCGCGGTCGCTCGGTCGGTATAGGTCACTTGCGGACTACAGGCCACGGAGTTTGTTGTTAAATATGTACTACCAAAGACTTTTGCCTCTGAATTCTGTCGTGGAAGCTAAGTAATTGTTAATTGCCGAACGAAACGTCTTTTAGAGAACATTTTCCTTGTCCGAGACGACTAAACCTGTAAAGCTGACTCAAGCGATGACGCTTATGCCTTATAAAAAGTACTGTAGTCTGGGATTAAACGTGTGGTTTCCGGGTTATGCCTTCGCTTACTTCTCGAACCTAAAAATGAAGGCAAACACTCCTCCGAAACGTCGATGAACTTCTGCCAGCTTACACTGCGTTACGTCCCACAACATGACACTCTTTATTGTAATCGTGGTAGGAATATCAAATAAAAAATAATGGTGTGTATTTTCCAGGCGCCCGGTTTTACTGATATCGTTCGGGACAACAATCGTCCTGCCTGAAGTTTTCGTGACTTTCCTTCTTAGCAATTTCAGAGCAATTGTTTAGTGCCATCCAGTCATTCGGCCCGAGTTACTGACAGGATCTTGAAATAATCTGCAGACAGCAAAGAACGTAGAAATTGGACTAGAAGTTTCTCGGACGCCCTATGCGAAGAACACTCATCACGCATAATTTCCTTAAGTGCCTTCGAATAATTTTATGGATCTTTAATCTAATAATATTGGTACAGCTCTTCAATTCGTAATTTAATGGCCTGGTTGTTTACAGTGGGAGCCGGAATGGCGCAGTCAGTATAGTGACTGGCTACGGGCTGGAGTCCGAGTCCCGGTAGGGTCAAGAATTTTCTTCACGTCACCCAAACCGGCTCTGGGGTCCACTCAACCCCCTGTCCAATGGGTACCGTGGGCATTTTCCCCGGGGGTAAAGCGGCCGGGGCGTGAGGTTGACCACTCACCTCCAGCTAGTGCCGAGGACAAGAAAATGTGGATGTATACATCCATGCCCCCTTACGCCTTCATGGCGTAGTGCTTAATTAGTTAAGCACAGGGACAACTTTGCCGTTTTAGTTATTTACAGTTACTGTAATGAGAATATCGTACTATTTCACGAGAAGTGGTAACTCGAACTTAAATGAACATTAAGCACCTTACTTGAAAGCTGAGGATAAAGGGGACTGACACCATATGTCACGATTTAGGGACGTGACTATAGACGGGGCATGGATTGATGAGTGGATTTATTGACCACTTATACACACAACTTTTTTTTAATGCTAATGGGGTGGGACTAAGTCTCTTGTACTGCGGCCACTTCTGGTCTATTGTACCAGCCCCAGATGATAGATGAGGGTGATTGTGGAGCAATTGGTGGAATGAAGATTGGCAGGGGGAACCGAAGTACTCGGAGAAAACATGCCCCAGCAACTTTGTCCACCAGAAATCCCACTTGACCAGACCCGGGATCGAACCCGGTCCGCCGCGGTGGGAAGCCAGCGACTAACCGCTTGAGCTATGGCGCGGCCATACAACTAACTACAAGCCATTACATTGCTATCGCAGTGAACCGCACTGCTCACCGTGAAACATGATGCCTTCAAGCGGTGTACAAAGTTAATAACTTCCCTCAATTCCAAACGTTATCGGTCATCAGGAATCCTGATTCATCGGCAGCAATCCTATGTGCCTCGCAGCCTGCGGTGCACCGGTCACCGTAAGTAAGAACTTCCCTGTAGTTCCGTGAGGTAACCCACGCCTGTGCAGTATTTTACAGAACTACAGAACTGGAGATGAATGTAATGTTAACAGTCGGTCAGTCTGGCCGTAACGCGATTAATCTGAAACCGATGCAGACAGTGAGGTCACTTGGACCACGAGGCTGTTTGACGATGCACACCGATCAATACCGACGTCAGTTCTTACGTCACGAACAGCTGTTGATACAGTGGCTGGCCAACTTCCGATGTCTTTGTTTCTTTAACGACATTCAGTGTGTCCTACCTTCCCGGTAATTGCTATTTATAGGTTATTATGCGTTCGTTGCACAGGTTTTCAATAGTTATAACATCGGGAGTTCTAAACATTGGTCGAGATTTTAGTGCTTGAGCCATTAGGACGGCTCTAGAAAATAACACAATAGCTTCTGATCAGTGCTGATGATATTATTTGCACTTAAAGTTGCCACTGCGGCAGGTATGATGAGTACTATCTTCTGGGATGTAACTCCGGACCCTTCGGAGGAATATATGCGTCCATCTTCAGGGTCGAAGAATAAGCAAAGAAAGAAGCAGGCGACATGTAGGTCAGTGTTTACTCTTCGACTATGAAGATGGAGGCAGTATGTTCCTCCGAAACGTTGCTCGACTTTTACCGGACTACACGGAGTTAAATCACAGAAGGTTGTACTCTTCCTAATGATGTTAGTTTATTGGACAAGGTCTGTTAGATGCTGCTGGGAGTAGGTGTAGAAGTAAACGCAAAAGGAAAACTGTATTCATGAATTTTCGTCAGAATGTAGCGCTGAATCACATTGTAAAGGTATATCTTAGAAAATATCTCACCCCTAGTATAATGGAGGCACAACTCAAAAGACAGATTTGGATGCCGTGGTTCTTCTAACAATATGTAATGAGGCCGTATCTGTAGTTGCTTTCCTTGCCCTAGATATTAGCTACGCTCTTTGTATTCTAAACTTCAAACAATTGTCCTGTATAATTTAATTTTTTTCTTTTCTGAGTTGTGGTCCTGGTATTTTAGATATGCGACATCGCACAGTTCGGTCAGTAACAACTTAAAATTACGTGATAAAAAGTTGAGAGCAGATTACATTCAGGGAATGCTTGCTGTCGTCGTTCTGTTCTGTCTCATGACTGAAAATCTAATAATCGGAGGTTATGGTGCCTTGGGATGTGGCGCCATGTAGTCTGATTGGTGTGAGACCGTTATCTTGATGTACAGAAGCGCGAGAACATCTTATCTCTACTAATTTTAGTTGTTGTTTTACAGACGCGTAGACAAAACCTGAACTTAACACACGTGTATTTGCGCCATAGGAAACGAGATGGTTCAATAACTGAAGTCACTGTCTACAGGCCCCATGGTCGGGGTTTCATTTTCGGCAGGCTTCTCTTCGTCACCAAATTCAAAATTATTGTACCTAGAGACTAGAGCACCATTCTGCTTAGTGCTGATCACGTGACTGAAACTGGCCAATGTTTTCTGTACTGAATTTAAGATTTGCTCCCACCAGTCGCGTTGCGCATGCGCTAAGTTCACTAGGCTGCTCATCACCCGTTCAGCACCCGACTGTTGCGCGACTTCGTTTCGAATCTAGTTTCACACCCAGATGTGTCTCATATTACGGTCTTCTGGCTTGTGACAGGGTGTAATCTGGTAGCTGGGTGCCAGTGTTTCAAAGGTACACATTGCGTCCGTCTTCAGGGCTATCCTGACAGAGACAAAAACCTTGTCTTATTGCACGCCTGCTTACAATCGTTTGGAGCTTTTTTGATTGGTCATAGTCGTTACGCAACTTCGTACTGTGGTATGTACACCCGTTTCTAGGCTGCGACCGCGAGACAGGTGACCGTACAGTGGCCGTTGCTAGGCAAACAGAGGAATTGTGTTTTCTGTGCAGTCCGTGCCGAGGTCTTATAGCTAGGACAGTTAGTGAGAGTTACTGTAGTGGATCGATTTGGTTGGTGAGTGAGTGAGTGAGTGAGTTAGAGGACTTTTGCGCTTCAGTACTTGTGAGTTGTTGCTGTGAGAAGCTGGTAGCTGAGGCATGGGGACAGTTCGGGAACCCAGAGGAAGGGGAGTGTTCACCGTTGGTAGCCGTTACCAGAAAACTGGTGAAGACACAGCAGGCTGAAAAGACTTAAGCGTGTGCTGTAGTGAATTGGAGTGTGTGAATTAGCAATAGCGCTATAGTTACTTGTACTTACGAGTTGTTTGTATAAGTGTTCAGTAAATCCAATTACCGGTCCAAACCCTTTCTGTAGTCACACTCATACACGGGCCAGTATTTTAAAATTGGGACGCTGCTTACTTTTAATGACTAGACCTCGGTCAACCTGAAGAAATATGCCCTGGTATTATTGAACAAGGTATAAAGCTTTTGACTCCGAATGGCTTTCAACATCTTTTTCCATTTCACAAAACGCATGTTTACTGTTCGTTGTATACGAAGAAAAACACAAAATTTGACTCCCTAAATGGAATGCAATTGGAAGTATTATATCATAAGGCACCAGTTTTTTTTTTTACGTTTAGCAGACTCTAGTACTGAAGTATGCAATAAATTTGAGTTTTATACGCAATACAAACCCTCTAAACGTCTACAAGGCTTCTCACCTAGAAACGGGGGGGGGGCAGCTTTACCCAGACAATTTTAGAATATGTAAAACTACTGTCTGCTTATGGCACAGTTTGTTAGAGCGTAAAATACAAGCCACGTTAATGAACCCTTGTTACATATATACATATACTTGTTGGGTTAATGAGTGCACCGGGTATACTGGTCTCACGCCTTCTTGATTGCAGGTTCATTTCCATATGGCTGTTGCACTGTTTTCTCGCCGCAAATAATTTTGCTCATATTAATTGCCTACATAATTAGTTGAATTAGTAGTGAGCTGGCTACTCACGTAGATCAGATGCAATCTGATGCACGTTAAACTTCGAAAGGGACAGTCTTTGGAAATCTAGAAGTTCCTGAGAGTGTCTTGAGTAAAGAAAAAGTTGCTACTCACTTCAAAGTATCAAATGGAGGAATTTACTTCCGAAAGTCTTTCTAAAAGCCTCAAAGTAAAGGGTAGGATTGTACATGATTTCGTTACTTTTCTTTTATTGCTAGAGGGGTGGGACTAAGTCCCTTGTACTGCGGCCACTTCTGGCCTATTGTACCAGCCCCAGATGATAGGTGAGGGTGATTGTGGAGCAGTTGGTGGAATGAAGATTGGCAGGGGAAACCGAAGTACTCGGAGAAAACTTGCCCCAGCGCCAGTTGGTGCACCACAAATCCCACTTGACCAGACCCGGAATCGAACCTGGGCCGCCGGGGTGGGAAGCCAGCGACTAACCGCTTGAGCTATGGCGCGGTCCATTTCACTACTTTAGTGGGATTTGAATGAAAGTTATATACTGTCTGGTAGGAGAACCGCTGTCGGACGCTGCCGTATTTGATGTCAGGTCCTAAGTAAATGAAATGGCACTTGCTTTGTACCTGTTTTGTGTGTAATCGATCATTGTGACAGGGTGGATGTTTGTCGTCGCTTTGTTCTGTCTGATACGATGTCAGCTGTTCATACTGGTGTCACAAAGTAAAACTTAATACAGGAGGCGTGATCATCCAGTCATTGTAATCAACGGTTAGTTAGTTAGTTAGTTATTGGAGAGGGTGGGTTTCCCCATGCACTGAGACCTGTATTGGTCCGTTATGCTTCCCTCTATGATTTCTACCAGTCTCTATATCCTACCGGTACTGGTGCTTACCATCAGTCCCGCCCAGCCAGCGAGACCGGCTCTACTAGCTGAGAAATATCTATGATGCTTCCCCCATCTACCAGAGGTATTAGAGACTGCTGTTGGGCGGGAAATGTCCGTTAATTTGGCTCAGTGACCTCCTTTGGAGATATGAATTTCTTTTACGTGCCGTAAAGCTACGACACGGAACCCACGGCCTAAAGTCCCTCCCGGAGGACTTGTTCCCTGAATTTTTCCGCCCCTAAAAATTCGACGACCTCCGCCGGGTATTTGAACCCGCGTACTACGAGTCATGAGGTGGGAACGTTACCTCTAGACTACGGAGGCCGCTTTAATCAACGGTTACTAAATGAAGAGCAGGCCGGTCTCGATAGCTGAGCGGTGTAAGGCATGTACTGTCTTCGCTAGCTCGGTGCCGGGATTGTGGGTTCGAATCCCACATAAGGCATGGATGTTTGGTGTGTGCATGCGTTTCTTCTGTGTTTGTGTTGTCCTGTGTTTAGGTAGTGGCCTTGCGACGAGCTGATCACCCTCGCAAGGAGTCCTACCGTCTGTAAAAGCGACAATGAAACTGAGAAATCAGCCCTATGCTCCAAAGTGGGAGCGAGTGGAAGAAAGATTCCCGGCAGAAGTTGTGAATTTGTCGTGAGATATGAATTTCTTACGGTAGTGTCAAGGTTGTCATCTGCTGGCATATGGCGCCATGTAGTTTGATGGATAGGTATCATCGTTCCGGAGGAGCTTACTGTCTGTTCTGCCATGAAGATACAGGTAACAAGTTCCTCCGAAACGTTGGTACCCATGTGTGAAACTACACGGCGTCATATCCCAGAAATATTTATAATCTTGCTTGAATTTTACTCTTCACTTTCACGTCACGTCAACGGCCAGTCCGGTTGATAATGGACGCTGTTTTCAGGAGTCAAAACGGCCAGAGCACTAAACTAACCACATACTCGTACTGTGATTGCTTCTAATATTAGGAAGTCCTAGAATGACTGTAACTTTACCGCCACATCCTCTATATACCTTTTTTTGCTATGTCGCTTCTCTGTTTCGATATTTATCATGTTCGCTCAAGAGATGGCACGTCTGGCTTTTATTTGAGAGGTATCCGTTTGGGGTTCGAAACAGCGTCGCAGACATACCCCGCCGTGATCTGGTTCGTATGAACTGCAGGTTCACACCACTCAACAGACGGAACATTAACGAGCTGTTTCGAGAGATATAGAAGGGTTTGGTATTAAATAAGCGAGAGTGGAGTCTTGTAGTCTATTCTTATATCTGTAAATGCCTTCCTTGCAATTTGCATTCCTCACTGGCATTAATGTTCACGTATGTACGAGAGAAACACGTTGTTGCAGAGCTGATGCCACTGCCCTTAGTCATAAATCGTTTGTCCTTTTATCATATTCAACATCTCGACTTTTAAGTGAAAAGTGGGAACTTCTTGAGATTTATAGGCGTTTTCTGTCTTGTGCAACTTTTTGTTAAAGAAAATTGATAAATATTTGACCTTCTTGTAAGGTATGCATACGAACCAAAATTAAATTATCTGACTTCAGTATCTGAAGACAAATTACAGATATTAACAAGCACCAAGAAGGGATTTGCTCTTGAAAATCCTTAGCATTCCGATTCTGAATGATGAATGTGTACTTCTGCATTAATTCGAACCAGTTTCAGAATCTCAGATCCTTAACCGCTCCCATGAAGATATGTCGTTTGCTACTCCTGTGAATGTCTTAGGCGTACGTCTTGTGGGTGAAAAGACTCTTATACCATCTATTAACAGTTCAAATTAATGTTCTCTCGTTTCCTGATGTAGAATTATGAAGTAGTTATTGTGGATATTTGAAAAAAAAAATCTTTTCGAACCTATATATCCATTGAGAACGGACAGGGTTCAGGGATTAAATTAAAACAGGTACACATTTGTGATCGGTATTAAATGAATGGATGTGTGGGCTGCATTGTTATGTAAGTAGGCAAAATATTCAGGTTGTAGATTTGTAGTATTCGATAGGCGCTGGTTGTTCTGAGTGGGGTATCTCGTAGTTTTCTTCAGTTTCAGGCGAATATTAATATAGTAGCTTCAAATAAGCCAAGACTGCTTCCTTCCAGATCCTTACATGTAATGAACGCGATCATCTTCCCTTCTCGTTTGATACTGTGCTTCTGCAGTGGAATGCTCGATCGTTGTTTAAATTGCTCCTGGTGTACAATCGCAGGGGAGGGCAGTAACAATCTGAAATATGGTCCGGCAGGTAGTAGGGGATAGAGAGGACACGCAACGCGGAAACTCAAGGACGAAATGGCGCTTTAGATGATGGTTTGTGCATTTTGGATTTCCGTGGAGTGATGGTATGTGGGAACCTATGAACCAGGTTTATATAGGTCTGATTGTAGGCAGTTGCTGGCCGGCGGTCAGCATTTTGACAGGAAGACGCTGTGTTTATAGCAGACTGACTGACACGTGCCATGCAACTGCTCGTTCTTTGCACGAAGCGAATAAAGTTAACGCTTTTTTCTTTATTGCTAGTGGGGTGAGACTAAGTCCCTTGTACTACGACCACTTCTGGCCTATTGTACCAGCCCCAGATGATAGGTGAGGGTGATTGTGGAGCAATTGGTGGAATGGAGATTGGCAGGGGAAACCGAAGTACTCGGAGAAAACCTGCCCCAGCGCCACTTTGTCCACCACAAATCCCACTTGACCAGACCCGGTATCGAACCCGGGCCGCCGCGGTTGGAAGCCAGCCACTAACCATTTGAGCTATGGAGCGGTCAAGTGAACGCTTAATGAGACATCTTGGCACTGCGAACGTTGCATCTGCCCAGCTACTGAATATATGTCGGAGGAGGCATTTGGTATTAGGGCATCGCAAAGAAAGTTAAGGAAGGTTCGTTTCGGTTTTGGTTCACATCGATTGAATAGGCCTATAACGCGTATTTTGCGCGGAACTTGAACTTTTCGGTATCCTAAAATAAGAAGAAAAAAAAGAGAACGTGCGTGCGCCATCTTCGTAATGGTTACACGTGTCATTTGAAACAACTTATTTTACTGTGATGAATTTTTAGCGCCATACAAGTAAATGTAATGTCTGACTTTGTGCGTTGTAGGATAGCTCAGTCGGGGTTCGGTTCCCGACAGTAGCAAGACATGCTTGAATAGCTTCCAGACCGGCTGAGGTGCACTCAGCCCACTGCCGGAAGGGTACCAGAGATCCTTTCTCAGGGGGGTGAAACAGACCTCTCGTTTCTAACTAGTGCCGAAATAAACAATGCCTAGAATTTCGTCTCCACTCTCCCATACGTCTTCATAGCGTGATAGGACAACGTTACACCTTGCGCAGTATGTGACTAGGTAGTTTGAGTGAGCTTTGCAGTCATTTGGTGTATATCTGCAATGAACATCGGGGTCACTGAGTTCTGCAAACCAGAACGCTTTTAGAAAATGTGTACTGCTGTGGAAACAGACTTTTCCGCTCTCTTGTATTCGCAGAGAAAGTTCGTCCTGTGACATTCACCTTGTAGGAGGAAGTGCATTTTAAAAACAGCTCCGAGTAGTTGATGCAGACTGCGCAACTGGCTCAGTACTTTGTATTCACAGGCGAACGTGCTAAAGAGAACGCACTGATTGTCCTTGAACTTGGATGGGACATGAGTGTGCACAGTTCTTCCTAGGATTGTGAAGTGAAATGCTGCTAGTTGAGTACTCGGAAGCTGGCGTCCTTGCGATATGTAAGGCTCAGGGGCGATCCCGTTGGGAAATGACGGATGTTCTGCATTACGAAATCACCGTGCAGGGTTACGTAAGGAAAGTGTTCGTGATGCAGTTTGTATTTCATATACATGCATGTGCGCCCCATGAATGGATACTTAAAAAGTTTTTCAGCAAAGAAAATGCGTAAGATCATATGGCCGCACAATCGGAGACAGTGTTTTGTCTTGGACCACTCCAGTACTGTCGTCTAGGGTTCTATTCCCGCTCGTGGCATGGATTTATATCCGATTTTTTTTTTTTGTTTTTCTAAGGACTGACACGTTGTCAAGACGGTTCTACCTAATGTGGGAAAGAGTCGTAGTTTCATCAGCATTTCAGAAGCAAAGGAGGTTTCGGTGTGCTAGAAGTGTTGCACGGATGAGGAAAAGGTGCTTCGAAACGTCATCAAGGTATACGGCAAGTGAAGGAAATTTAACTACAGTGACAAATCTTCCGGACATTTTGTATAGTCCTAATTGTCGTTATTTGAAACGACGTTTCGGAGACAACGCTATCTTCCTCCCTCAAATTAAAGGCAGCTCTATTGGACCCGATTGCTAGAGGTACTCCTCATCTGTCCGGAAATGTGGACTGGCTCTCTTGATTAAACCGAACGAACGAAAGAACTCCGTGGCTTTAGTTCGCAAGCGAACTATACCGACCCAGCAACCGCCCCTTGTCGGCGAAGTTAGTACTAACTTTAGCTGATAGAGGATGTCATGTGGTCAGCGCAACGAATCCCCACGCCCGTTAATTTCGGTTTTCTAGACCGGAGCCGCTAATTTCCTGAAATAGCTCAGTTATCCTCACGAGGCTGAGTGGACCCCGTTCCAGATCCACTACTACTCAGAAGAACTGGTGGCGCCGGGAATCGAACCCGAGACCTCTGGATCTGTAGCCAGAAACTCTGACCACTAGACCACAGAGACGGTCGATTGTTGCTTGAGGAACAGCTCTGTCGCCACCGTCACAGACTTCTAGATCAGTTTATAGCTACCGTGTTTTGATGTAGGTTATATCGAAGTTGTTTAGGATATCGTCGAATGGCACTTTTAAACGTGGCAGGGTAATTACCAAATTCTCTTGCTAATATTTATCGATAATATCATGGTCAACTATTCGGCTGTTTGTAATTGCCTTTTAGACGTGGCGTGCCAGAAGCACGTAGTCCAGTACGCGTATTTGCCATGTGTACAAATGAGGACGTTCAAATAGAGATAGCTGCGGATGCCTCGCTGCATTCTGTAATGGAATTGTGGTTCATTACCAGACAAAAGAGGGATGTTATTACGCCATAGACTGTCAGCTGTTGGCCATTTTGAGACCATTACGACTTTTCTATGACCATAGGACGGTGTGTCGTTTTTCACTTCACGAACAATTGTGCCATTCATTTATCATCCAAGGAAATTGGCAGTAAAACCAATATTTTCGTAAACATTGAGGCAGTGGCAATGGTGTGGTGATCTGTATACTTTTAGATTCATAGCCTATTTTCTGCACTGAAAAGAATTTATAATCAAATTAGTGACACTAAACGGAAATCAATTTTGGCGTTAGATCAGTCCTCACAATGCCAGGGGCGGATAATTTTTTACCCGAAAAAATATTTGCTGTGTGTGTAACGTTATTTGAATTATATAGTCAAGAAATACTTCGAAGGAACATTTTCCTACGCTTGGAGTTCTTGCGGACTGTAATAAAGCGAAGAGTGGTTTCGACAACCTAACTTGGCGAATCTACACTGTAAGAATTAAAGCTGGCGCATCTGACGTTAAGGGGCTAGTTGATTCATTTTCCGAAACATTTTGTCTATATGTGTTCTTAATCCTATTACTTATTAATTAGCCGTGTTAGGCGGGGCGAATATTACTACAGCTCTCCATGGACTGCAGGTAATGCCAGCGAATATTATGTGCAGTCATTCAAGAAATACTGGTTTGTGACGTCAGTGGGGCGTATGGATGAGCAGTTCTAAAGAAGCTGACTATACAAATGTTACTATGCTGTCGAATCTCCCATCTTTGACCCACTCTTCTAGTGAAAGGTTTCTTTCAGTGATATGTTTCGCAACTCTGGTATTGCAGACCCCAGTCACTAGTGTGTGTATTGGTGGTTAAGTGCATATTTGTGGCGGTTCGATAGACTGCGGTCGTTGCATGTGTGATGTGGTACAAAAGAATTTGATGAGGTGTCTGTTAGTAGAAATCATGCACCTGGATTGAAACCCAGAATACACACGCTTGTTGGTTTAAGAGGTCCCAGAGATGGAATTTATGCAGAGAGATTGAATCTGTAAGCTTATTTCTCAGTGGGTTCCGATAATTATTACCGTTCCGTTCTGTCCTGGTTCGTCTTCAGGTTTTACTTACTTACTCGTGTTCATTTTTGGCCTAATCTTAACAGGTAGGAACAAATGAAGTGTGAGGTGCAGTTTTCGTAGATTTATATGCAATTTCTTCATCGTCTTTCACAATCATTTTATGATTTTTGTTCGATAACTTTCCTTTAAAATTAAATGATCTGTTATTCACATGAATGACAGGTACCATGACAGTCACACGTTAGGTCGTCCGGTATCAGTGAATTAACTATAGGAGTCATGAGCTGTGGCAGTGAGGGAACTTTGAGTGACATCGGGAAAGATTTGGAAACAGTTTAGACAAGTAGTTACTATAGGATTCTGACGATGGAGTATAACACACTGATATATTGGGTTTTTGGACTTTATCCATCGTCCTGGTTTTTAAGATAACTAATAAAAACTCGACGGACCCAACAGAATAGGTGTTTTCCTTCACCTGAGGACGGAAACAGATCCAGTTTCCGAAACGTCGTGTTTTCATTAGTTATCTTAAAAACCAGGACGATGGATAAAGTCCAAAAACCCAATATATCAGAACAGTTTAGACTGTTTTAAATACGTTATGCTTATCTCACCATTCACCTGGAAATACTGAGGAAAACTGCGGTGGTATAATTTGTTCCGTGGTCGGAATCGAAACTTGTAATTTACCGGCTAGAAATTAGAACCGCAGTTGTAACCTGCCCGTTACGAGAGGAGAATGGAAACCGACCTTTCATCGCTCGTTAACCCATAGAAGTTAAGAGTGAAACTTCGTTAAAATATCAATAAATCCAAGGTTTGCACATTCTGTAATTAGAGTTTGTCTGATTACAGTTTTTCTTATCATTTGGTTAATGCTGTTCGTAAACAGAAGAGAACTGTATTGGGACGTACTACGTACACAAGTTTAGCATAGGAGCTGTGAAGGTCCCGGCTTATGATTACACCCAGCTCAGGCGGGATGCTGGGCGGACAGTACCACATATACAGCCGGCACCAAGTGTCGAGTAGCAGCGAAAGCAGCAGCTCAACCTCCGTGCACGATCAGGAAGACGCAGGATTCACGGGCTTTCTCAAGAAGCACTGCCACCCCGCAGAGGAGAAGCCTCACCACCATAGTGGGAGACACCTGCAGGACCTGCTCAGGAACCTGGGGCGCAAGGTATTGATTTTATGGGCCTTGGGGAGGGGGGTAGTTACAATCTGCATTAGGGTTTCACAGATGTGGGGATTACGAGGTGTTCCGAATATGGAAATGGCGCCCATGGGATGTGTCTTCGGAGGAATTGAGAGGATCAGGGAATGTAAACCGCGTAAGAGACTAGTTCCGGGTTTATGAGGCTTAGGTTAAATGAGAACCAGTGTTATCCAAGAAGGAAATGTCCGTGGGAGATAAGGCTTAAGATTTTAAGAAACGCACAGTCCGTTACGGTACATGGAACTTGGATATTGATCCTGAGGCTCTGTCTAGGAATGTGTGTATGTTTCGAGAAGTTCGTGGCGGGTTGAGTATGATGAGCCTCACGATTAGTGTGAGGTTCGCGATAAGGTTCAGGTGGTTTGGCCAGACAGGTTTAGTATATAGGGTTCGATCACGTATATGTCTCCAGTGAAGTGACGTTGGCTTTAAGTCTGTAAAGCCTCTGATTGCTGACATAATTGAATGATATTTAGAAATAGGATTCGTTCACTATTGCGTTCAATATTCAGTCAGTTTTAAACTGGTGGTTTCTGATATTAATTAAGTTCTGTTAGTAAGCGTTAGGTACATCCCAGCTGTGCTCGATCACTGAGACTAAGCGTGAATTTGCAGAGTGTTTGGCTGAAGTAAAGTACGGCCATTCCCAAATGTAAGTCAAGCAGTGAGACCTAAGTTTATTCAGATGAGCCCCATGTTGAATGATAGGTTAATTCTTAAACAGTGAGTGATACATGTTAGTCACTAGGTATGAGATCCGTGTTCATATTGAGAGGAACATGCCCGGTGATCATAGTGAGTGGGTGAGTGAGTGAGGTTCGGTCAGTGAGCTGTGCTGCTCTTCAGGTGCGGGGCAGTCTGGACGCGAGTGGAGCGGGCGGCGAGTCGCGCAGCAAGAGCCCGAGACGCACCAGCTGCTTCCTGGAGGTGCCAACAGACCCTACGTTCCGCTCCAGGTCTCGATCTCTGGACGACGGCACCCGGCTTCGCGTTCCGCCCAGCGACTGCGAGGCCACCTACCGCATCTACGACGAGATCGTCAAGGAAGGTAAAACTCAGTGTTTTTCCTGCTGCGGCCTTCAGATGACAGCCCGTCTTACCTTAAAGTTGGCGTCCTGCACGTAATCTGCCCTTAAGGGGTAGGGAACGCCCTTCACTCTCGTCCGATTGTGGCGTCTTGCGCAAAGTGCTGCCTCGATGCCAACTTCATTAACAGGTCTTTATTTAGTACCCGGTGAGCACGTCATTTTTGCTAATTGGTCTTTGTTCGCCTGTACTCCGTCCATTGTTATCACATACTGTACTGTTTTTAAAAATATTTCTGCATACTCTGAAAAAAACTGTACTTAATCGCTATTATACGTAGGTCGTACCGCAAGTCATGAGCAACTTTTTTTTTTTGCATGCAACCTTAGAACAGCAGACGAAAGAGAGTACGGTGGTAGGTGTTAACCTTGAGTGTCTTGTGACGTCAGTAGCTTGCATCACGTGACCAGTATCACTCCTAACAAAATGGCCGACAACGATATGTCGTTTCGCCAGCGTGCTGTCATCGAATTTCTTGTGAAAAAGGAAATCCCTGCTGCAGAAATTCACCAGAGACTTCACCGTGCTTATGGAAGTGTGTGCATGGGTGCGAGCAGTGTTCGAAGACGGCTGAACCATTTTAAAGATGGGAACACCAGCATCGAAGATGAGCCTCGGAGCGGTCGTCCTCGAACAGCCTCAACTGAACGCAACAAGGAAAGAGCGGATGAGATCATTCAAGATGACAGGCGTGTGACTGTGGACAAAATAGCCCGAAAACTTGGAATAGGGCGCAGTGCAGTACAGGAGATGATTGAAAGCTTGCGCTATAGGAGAGTTTGTGCTCGTTGGGTCCCGCGGTTATTGACCGAAGACCACAAAGGTAAGCGAAAAGCCATCACCTCAGAACTGCTGCAGAGATATCAACACGAAGGCGATGATTTTTTGCTCTGTATTGTGACAGGTGACGAAAGCTGGTTTCACCATTTCAAGCCTGAAACGAAACGGAAGTATGGAATGGCACCATTTGCATTATCCATCAAAAGAGAAGGCAAAGACAGTATCATCAGCTGCGTAGGCGATGGGCACAGTCTCCTGGGATGCAGAGGGGTTTATTCTGGCCGAATTCCTGGAACCTGGGCAAACCATCAATGCTGCTCGTTATGTCCAGACGCTGCACAAGCTCTGTCGTGCATTGCGCGATAACCGTCCGGGACGAAACATCATCCTGCATGACAACGCTCGCCCCCACGCCGCTCGCCTCGAATTGGAAGCAATTGTAAAGATGAGGTGGGAAGTTCTTCCACACCCCTCCTATAGACCTGATCTGGCACCCTCCAACTACCATCTTTTCGGATTTGTGAAGGATCAGCTGCGTAGACAACATTTTGAGACAAGGGAGGCAATTCAGCAGAAAGCAGTGCCTCAGTGTCTTCGGATGGCTGGAACGGAATTTTCCAGAAGGGGAATTTTCAAACTCCCAGAACGCTGGAAGAAATGTGTACAAAGAAGTGGCGATTATGTGAAAAAATAAAGAAAGGTATATAGATTGAGGTGGTGTATTTGGTTTGTCAATAATAAAGCATGTTACTTTACAAAAAATTGTTGCTCATGACTTTCAGTACGACCCTCGTACATATAAATGCATCCAGGTGTTTTGCTTGAAGGGCATTAACACAAACGACACCGTCACAGAATTGTGTATTTTATTTCGTTTCATAATTTAAAATGTTCTGATGGCTCAATTCTTTCGTGGAACACCGACTTGACGAAAGAAAACTAGTTGCCTTGTGTTTACTTTACACACACGCGGCAATAACGAATATCCGTCGTCAATAAATTACATAAAATAGATGAGAATGGTATATATCAATCGTTCTGTATTAAAGACGTACTCTACTGCACGTATGCACGCGCATTCATCCACGCAACCATCTCTCCGGTACAGTAGTACGAGTAGATCCTGCCGATGGACACTGGAATGAGCTTCTTCAGCTATCCTCTCTTTCATACAAAGTGTTCCCCGTTCTTCCATCTTCTCATCTCCTCGGTGGCCATTGAAGCGCTAGCTGTCCAACACATTTCCCTTCCAAATTCTTATATACATTCCATTCTGTGGCGCTGGGGCAGGTTTTCTCCGAGTACTTCGGTTTCCCCTGCCAATCTTCATTCCACCAATTGCTCCACAATCACCCTCACCTATCATCTGCGGCTGGTACAATAGGCCAGAAGTGGCCGCAGTACAAGGCACTTAGTCCCACCCCACTAGCAATAAAAATACCATTTCAGTGTCCCTTCCTAGTCACATATCCTGTATTGACCGTCTTCTAGTGCACACAATCCCACTTGTCACTTCACTACATGTTTCGGCATCACTGTGCCATCCTCAGGTGTGTTATTTACGTTAAACTGTTGCACTGCTCGCCATCATGTGTCGTTTAAAAACGATTTAAAATGTATATTCTTCATGTACTATAATAATATATACAGTAAAACTTGGTTATAGCAACATCGGTTTCTGCGACACCTTGTCTATTGCGTCAAATATTCAATGGTACGAACTAATTCCTCATAAAGCAACTGTTTTTATACCTTGCTTAGTACGACATGCACAAATGCATCAACCTCGTATGTAACGTCATTTTCATTCCTGAATTTCTCTGATATCGTGGGAAAGTTCGATGTGTCTGCCCACCCTCACTTTCTCTACTTGTTGACGTGACTGTCCTGGAAGAATACGACCGCGATCTGCAAGAGGAGCGTGGGTTTTATGCGAAAACAAGGGTGTGGGGTGGGACTGCGTGAATAGTGCAAGAGGAAGCGGCAGGTTGTTAACTGCATTCCTTTCCTAGAATCTCGTCTAACAGGACCTCACATTGTCTACTTACCCTATAGTGTTCCTGCCTAAACCCAGAGAAGTGCAGTAGCGAAAACATGGCAATGAAAAGGAAAGTTTTAAGCATTGAAGAGAAAGTTAAAGTGATTCGTGAAATATTGTGTGTATTGTCAGTGAAAAGCGCTGTAATATGTCTTTGATATTACACATTTGGGCAATTCCACGTTAATGTTACGTTAGTCTGTACTTAACTACGTATTTCACTAAAAAATGCAACGTTTTAACTCGGTTTTTGGTAGATTTTTACGTGACTAACATAAGGCTACTGTGGAAGTGCCCATTTCGGTCACAACGACATTCGTTTATAACGACACTATTTTTAGGTCCCTTTGATGACGTTATAACCAAGTTCTACTGTATATATATATTAAAATTTGTTAAGATTTATCATCTTATATGTCGTATTTCAAACTCGCGTATTATATTATAGTACATAAAGAATATACATATTAAATCGTTTTATAAACGACACATGATGGCGAGCAGTGCAATAGTTTAACGTAAGTAACATACCTGAGGATGGCACAGTGATGCCGAAACATTTAGTGACGTGACAAGTGAGATTGTGTGCGCTAGAAGACGGTCAATAAATACACATCATGGTCGCGAATCAGTGCAACAGGACGCAAAAATACCACATATCATGTAAGTAAAAGTAGGTAAAACTATCCATGTAACAGGCCGTGAAAGCCCATAGGGTTGTGAGACGTTGAGGGTCCCACATTTTCTAGACAATCGGCTCAAAGATGAGGGTAAGGTCAGCCTTATGCGCCGGTCGCGCTTTACTCACCAGGAAAATTATTTAATTAATTCCTGGTACTCATTTCTGTTAGAGGCTGAGCCGACCCCGGGGTCATAGTGCGGCCGGAAGGATTAGGTCAATTGAAAAAAATCCAATGACCTCATCGGGGCTTGAGCACGCGACCTTTCGGCTTGTTGCATAGTGCCTGAACCAACTGCGCTACCCCGAGGCCCGTCACATATCCTGCCCTTCGTAAAATACATATATGCTTATAATGTACAATATATCCGTTAGATGGCAATGCAAAAACGTGTCACTAGTAGGATTGTGCGGAACAGACACGCGTTGATAGATTCACACATATTGGTTTAAGTGCAGTAATTAGTAATACGAGGGATATTCGGAAAGTGATTCCCGGTGAGTTGTTAACAAAACAAGCAATGAGAAACAATTATATACAAGAAATACGTACGTACATAAGCCACTTCTCAGAGTAGTCACCGCCGGAATTGAGGCACTTGTATCAGGGAATAAGTTTCTGTATGCCTGTGTGAAAGAATTCTGCCGCCTGTGGGCTAAGCCACATTTTGACACCTTCCGTCAACTCATTGTTGTTGAAGCGCTGTGATCGCAAACAGTACTTCAGGTAGAATAAACAGGTGGTATTCGCTCAGAGAGAGAGAGAGAGAGAGAAAGAGAGACCAGGCTGGAAGGAGGGAGGTGAGACAGCTCCCAGATGAAACGTTCCAGCAGTGCTGGAGTGCGAGCAGCTGTGTGCGGACACGCATTGTCAAGGAGGAGCACTACTCGTACACCGTATGTCAGCATTCCACGTCTTTTGTTCTGAATGGCCCTACGCAATTTTTTAGTGTTTCGCACGCAATACACTACCGACGTTATTGTGGTCCCTTGTTGCATGAAGTTCGCCATCAGCACTCATCTCCTGCCCCTCAAAACAATTGCCATCAACTTTATGACGGGTGTTGTTTAATTTTTCTCGGCGTGTTTGGTGAATGTGTGTGCATCCACTGATTTGACTTCTCTCTGGTTTCAACATTCATAAATGAATTCATCACCTGTTACTTGTACGATGCGATTGAGAAATTCGTCGCCATCTTTGTGATATCGCTGTAAACCGAAGCAATTCTCTGCTTTTTATGCGCACCCGTGAGCACTTTCGGAACCAATCTTTAGCAAAACTTGTGATAGCATAGCCCAACTGTGATAATCTCATAGAGGAGAGTGCGTGAAATTTGCGGAAATTCACACAAAAGTTCTGAAATTGCGAAGCGCAGTCTTTCACAATCTTTTTTATCAACAGTTTGGACAAGATGACCAACCACTTGGCTCTTCATCGAGACGTCTGTTCTCCCATCGTTGAACATCTTACACCATTGTGTTACAGTTCGTTTGCTCATTACAGTTTTGCCGTAAACCGCGCATAATTCACGATGTATTTCCGCAGCACTCATGATTTTAGCGGGAATAAAGCGGACAGTAGCGCCAGTTTCGCAGCTGCCGGAATTATCAGTCGCAGGACACAGCATAACTCACTCTGTAGAGATAAGAACAAACACTAGGTGACCAATTATGTGATGGTTTACAAGGTGACGCTACCTCGCATGCTCGAGCTCCTACATTAGTTGCCTGAAATAAACAGATGTTATTTTACGAATAGCCCTCGTCAGAGGCTACTCCTCGCTGGAAATGAAGACTTCCTATTACTTCCTCCGAAGTGTGGAAGCCTGCAGACTTCGAAAGTGGGAAATGTATGTAGGGCATGAGTTATTCGTACTTCTGAATGTCTCTGGCGTTCTAGTTTAATAATGCAGAGGAAGGAGAAACAATAGACGGCAGGTGCATGGGGGAAAAGGCTGAGTAGAAATGTGTCGCCGTGGAAATGAAGGGGCTGTGCAGGCAAGCTACATAATGAACTGCATTTAACGCTACAGTGGGTTCTGCCTTGATGGGGGGGGGGTAATTGCGTTCCAGGACTACACCGTACATCCTGAACTGAAATTGCTAGTAGGTTACGAAATGCAGTTGAAGGTTACTAAATACCAGTGTATTATCATTAATTATATGGCTCAGAGACCCGGGGAATTTAATCGTCACTCAGATTAATTGCTGTGTTCGCAAGAGCCCTTCCATACTTCCCGGCCCAGAGCTACATTAATCAGGCTTCATCGTCACGTCCAGTTTAAGGTCCCCTAATACTTGTATTATCCGCCAGACGTACCTAGGTGTCCCGAGTGTCCTCGGGGTTTTCGGACACAATTTTGCTTGCATTTTTCATTTCTCCCATCGTACTACAGGAGCTGGGATAGCTCAGTCGGTATAGCGACTGGCTACGGGCCGGACGACTGAGACGTCGGAGTTCAAGTCCCCTTTGGGGGTAAGAATTTTTCCCTTCTCCGCGTCATCTAGACCGGCTCTCACGTCCACCCAACCTCCTATCTTTCCCCGGCAGTAAAGCGGCCTGGGCGTGAAGATGACCACTCACCTCCAACTAGTGCCGAGGTCAAGGAAATGTGGATCTATACATCCACTCGCCCGTACGCCTTCATGGCCTAGCGTTTAATTAGTTAAGCACACCAACAACTTAACCTTTTACCATGCGTACTATATGCCTTGCCCATGCACATGATTTGATCACCATACTAATATATGCCCAACAGTACAAGTTATGAAGGTCCTCATTAGACAGTTTTCTTATAGAACATCAGAATAAAATATCTGAGGAGCAATAAAGAAAAAGGTGGTCCTGAGGCAAATACCGTTACATTGCAAATTAATTTGGCAGGTATGTGGACAGACATTGGACAATGTTAGATCTGAGGTGAATTAGGTCTTCTGATATGAGAGCCCTTCTACTCCCATCTTCGAACTACTGAATAAGTGTCACTACTTAAACTCAGGCCTGTACATCTTATAAATATTGTGCATTGAACACAGGTACAGTATTACAGCCCGTTCAGATATCCCCTGTCTTTGGTGGTTCTGTCGCTGCTGTGTCGGACCGACTTTCGCGATAATCGTCGGTGTTTTCTACGCGGCCTGCGACTAGTTTCATCTCTTTGTAAGGCATCTTCTCTTGCGACTCTCCAGTCAAGCAGGCGAACGCACTGCCAGTGTTCATCTGGAATGATAGAAGCTTTACAGATATGAGGAGCCGGATAGCCCAGTCAGTATATCGACGGGCCGGGGTTCAATTCCCGGCACAGCTGAGAGATTTTTCGCTGGTACGAAATGTCAATGCTGGCTGTAGGGCCCACCAAGCCTTTTGTCCAATGGGTACCTGGGATAAAGCGGCCGGGGCTTGAAGCTAAACACCTCCAAATAGTGCCGAGGTCAAGAATGGTGCAGCTCTATCTGCGCTCGTCCACATGTTTTCATTACAGTCTCCTTAATTAATTCAACTCAGGGACAACGTTACCTTTTACCTTTATTCATACTGTTATGAACTTAGATTTGACCTCAGTGACCAGTGTGCTGTAATGTACAGTATTGCGAGAGTCGGATGTGATCCCACCGAGGTTCTCTGCAGAACGAAAATAATTTGTTTGCTTTTTTCTTTAGCACTTGACAGAATCGAAGATGAAAAAACGGGCCTTTGGTTGTTAGGCTAGTAACATACGTAAATAAATACAGTGGAAACTCGCTTAACGAGCATAATTCGTTCAAGAATCTTACTCGTAATGCGAAACACTCGTTAAGCGAAACAATTTTTCCCATATAAATTAATGTAAAATACGATAATGCGTTCCATGCCGAAAAAATACTAAAAAATTTTATGTATAACGTTTATTCAGAGAAAATATATGCGTTGTTAAGGAGCGTGAATCATCTTCATCTTTTCTTCTATGCGGAATGAACCAACCTGGAATGCGAATTCCATTTGCAGAAAAAAAATCGAAACAATTAGTTTATTATTTATGATACATATCAATTTTTTTTTTACTAGAAAGCTGTCTAGAGACATTTGTTTTTGCCGACGCTTCAAAATTTGGTGAAGATGCGACACAGCATTATCATTAAATAAATTTGTAGCCCGCATGGCCACTGCCTTATTAGGGTGATGCTTCTCAATGTACGATGCAAGAGTTTCCGATGCTTTCAGCATTTCTCTTATTGCGCCAGAAGATTGTTGCTTTGCTGTTACTTCCTCCTCCTCCTCTGACAAACTCTCCTCCACAACTTCTTGCTGTGAAACACAATGCAACTCCAAATCGTGCAAATCGTTGATGTAGACCGATTGTATGTGCGTGCTAGATCAGCCACGCTCACACCTCGTTCTCGCTTTTCAATGATTTTACGTTTCATTTCTACGGTTATTTTTATTCTCTTATGGCCGTCTTTTTACGGCATTTACTTCGGGGACATTTTTGCAAGGGTTATTAAACTTTGCACAAGAAAATCACAAAAATGTGTGATCACAAGCGACACCAAGATGCTAGCAGAACGAGTGCTAAACACAGACTGATGTAGCAAGCGCACAATCCGGGACTTCCCCTCTCGTCACTCGTTATGCGAAACGTCGCTCGTTAAGCGAGTTATTTTTCAATTTGTTTTGCTCGTTATGAGAGGTGCTCGTTAAGCACGGTTCCGCTGTAGTCTATAAGTTGAATGTAAAATATTACTTAACGAGGGACTCAGTAATTTATACGTCTCCTATCATACAGAGAGATTTCTAAACAGCCCGACTTGACAGGAAGGGCGTCCGACTCTTGTGCTTGAGTGATGTAGGCCTATTAGGACAGTCAGATGAACGAGTTTACGACGGAACAAGTTATTCCGATGGGAGAAACAAGAATGCATACAGAAATGTGATGGCTCTTAGGAAGCAGCTCCATACAAGGCCGAGAAAAACGTTGAAGGATAATATTAATCTGGTCTTATGTGGGGGGGATTGTGAGAGGATGGCCTGATTTTAGCGGCGTTGAACCTCTATGTGTATGTAATACTAGACATTTAGTAAATAAACTGGAAAAATTAATACATGAAAGGTATTCTTGTCACCTGGAAAAGAGGGGCGTGAATCGAACTGCCATACAGGGCTTTTCTTATTGTTAGTGGGGTGGGACTAAGTCCCTTGTACTGCGGCCACTTCTGGCCCATTGTACCAGCCCCAGATGATAGGTGAGGGTGATTGTGGAGCAATTAGTGGAATGAAGATTGGCAGGGGAAATCGAAGTACTCGGAGAAAACCTGCCCCAGCGCCATTTTATCCGCCACAAATCCCACTTGACCAGACCCGGAATGGAACCCGGGCCGCCGCGGTTGAAAGGCAGCGACAAACCGCTTGAGCTATAGCGCGGCCTATATAGGGCTTAGGAAAACTTGAGCTGTATGGACCTTTGTCTTTGAGAGCGACTGAAACTAACATAATTTGTAATCCAGCTACTCTATGATTTTAGGTCAATTTTCACCCAAGTAGTCACATTAAAAATGAAGCAAGTAAACACGTCATGCATCACCACTAAATACGGAAGCAATTTTCATCACGTAAAGGTTGTGATGCGTTATTATGCTAACTTATTGTAGATTCATGAGTCTAGATTGACCCGCAGGTTAAATAATTTCCGTACGGCAGTTCTGGGACGGATGGATCGCTATATGGTGCCGTAGGCTGGTCATCAGTGAGAAATTGACTTCGGCCATAGTTACTGCGACCTATCTAACGGAAAGATAAATTACAGACTCAGTGATACCAGATGTAAGTATCGGTTACACTGTGTCAACACTCCCACAACCCCTAAACGTTACCATATCGCTGGCGATTTGATTTTGTCCGCCCAGAACACCGACACAGAATTAGTTCTAAGATTAATTCATTCGTTCATCAGTGGCACAACAGCCCTTTGTTTGGGCCCTGGCCTCTTCTTCGGTTTCGTAATCTTTTTTTTACATAGGCGGTAGGACTCTTTGAACAAGTAATCAGCCCGTCGCAAGGCCGCTACCTACGCACAGGACAACACCAACACAGAATAAACTCATACACAGACATCCATGCCTTTAGTAGGATTCGAACCCACGATTCCAGCGTTCAAGCGAGCGAAGACAGTTTATGCCTTATACCGCGCAGCCACCGTGAGAGGCATTATTTCTAAGATGCAGACGTAAAATTTCGGAAAGTCGTCACTTTAGTGTGGCATAATATGAGGCAGTTCATAACACATTTATTTTTGGCTTCCCACTTTATTGCCTCCTTACGGGTTGGGGGTTGGAGGTTGTGTAGGATTATTCTCGTTCCATGACCTGTATTGACCAAAGAGTAAACCCATAGCCAAAAACCAAAATATTTTAATGCAGGGAGATTAATTTAGTTACGTCATAAACATTAATTTCTACGCTGTTAAGACATCTGTCTTGTTTCTTCACAGGTGCCCTGCTCAGGCGTAGCTCGCTAGACCCCGACAGACGGCGCCTGTCCTTAGGAACGACAACGACGCATCACCGCGCGTCCGACGTCAGTTTGGACCCACATCATGCCGCCATCTTGTTCAGGGATTCTCGAGGGGTGAGTACCACACTGTTCCAGTACATTACTGAACACAAGGTTGCTCAACTGCACCTCGAGCTGTCGGACATACCGAGGTCACGCATATAGTCGTGAACTTTGAAGGTTTAAGCTGAACTACGTGTTCTAATTTGTGTACGTGGAGATGGTATCTCCGTCTCTCCTGAGAGTGTCGGTCGGTCGGTCGGACTCTCCAGCATATTCATTCTTGGCGCCAGGTCTCGTCAAGATCTATGGCTACAGTTTTTGTTCTGTCCTACACAGGTTCGTGTTTAGAAATGGGGCCTCTTCATCGAGAAGTGCAGGAGGCGGCCGGTGTTCCTGTGTAGGCGCTGCGTTGTAACTGAGTATTGTCTCTCTGGTCCTCGCCAGCACAGTCATTCTTGATTTCTAGTCCCTCGGGACTCATGAAAATTTACTGTGTCAGATTTCCTGTATTTATATCCTGCACTGACAGGGTAAGAAAAAAAAAAAAAAGTAAAGCTATGCTGTAACAGGCCGTGAAGGCCCATAGGGTTGTGAGACGTTGAGTCTCCCACATTTTCTAGACAATCGGCTCAAAGATGGCGGTAAGGTTGTCAGCCTTACGCGCCCTCCGCGCTTTACTCCCTAAGAAAATTATGTAATCAATTCCTGGTACTCATTTCTGATAGAGGTTGAGTCGACCCCAGGGCCATAGTGCGGCTGGAAGGGTTAGGTCAATTGAAGAAAATTCAAAGATCTCATCGGGACTTGAACCCGCGACCTTCCGGCTTGTAGCATAGTGTCTCGACCAACTACGCTACCGCGACAGGGTGGCCCAGTTGTACACGGTGTCCAGGCTCTCTTCGTCGCAGTGTTTTATATTCCAGAGCATGCCTTGATATTATGTTTGTCCTGATTCGGTGCAGTCGGTCTAATGACTAGGCGATAAGGGGGGCACCGGGGTTCGGATTCCAGCAAGAGCATGAGATTTCTCTCTTCAGGGGCTGACCCAGCCTCCCTTTCAGTGAGTACCAGCGTGCGTGGAACTATACTTCTACCCACCACCTTCACGAAGTGATGTTTAATTAAGCATAGCGACAGCTCTACCAACTTTACCTCCACTTTGTATATATTTTAACCAGTTCTTTCGGCAGAATCCAGTTCCACTGAGGGTGTTTGAAACATCTACTATTTTATATTTTCTGCGTTTCGTTTATGTAGTCTCGTACGCATTACATGGTGAATAGTATGTAAATTTAATTTTTGCTGATTTGAATTTTTCCGGTTTTCTTTTCTGATTTTCCAGGTGCCAGTAACATGGTTCAGAATCGTTTTCGCTGTAATATTACGTATGTAGATCCAGTGTCGGTCCGCTATGAACGTCACGGAACTTTCGGATCCGTGAAAGATTAAACCGGTTTTCGTCAAATCACTGTAGTTAAGCAACAATGGGCGTGGTTAATGCGTGGATGGGTGACCGCTTGGGAACAACACGTCCTTTTGCCGATGACGATGGCCGTGCGGTCTAAGGGGGCCCATACACGTACGAGTCTGGCTCGCGAGTCCGACTCGGTTCGGGTTCCAATGAGCCAAACTCGTCCGTGTGTGGGTCGCCACGCTCATACGTGTGTTGTGAAATTAATCCGAGTCTGGCTCCTCGCCGAGCCAGACTCGTACGTGTTTGGGCCGCCTAAGGCAGTGATGTCTGTGTGTACTTATTCTGTGTTTGTGTTCTGTGTGTAGGTAGCGGGCTTGCGACGGGCTGATCCCCCGTCTAAGGAGCCCCACTGACTGTGTGTAGGATTAAGAAACTGAAATGCGGCCAAGGTCCAACAAAAGGACTAGAGATACGTAGAATATGAGCAGTTGGAACTGACAGCGTTGCGTAAAATTGCTACAGAGCTCCATGGCATTGTATGATCTTGCCTGCATTGTTTATGGGCGCTTGACGTTATGGAGGAAGCCGTGCCGACCCACTTCTCTACACATACAACTGGTTCTGCTGGCAGTAAAATATGAGTTCGTGAGAACACAAGAGGTTCTGAAAGCAATAAACGTTAGTTCAGTCTGTGTTTTGCTTACAGAGTTGATGAGTGAATAGAAATATGTGGACCGCGGACCCCAGTCACTTTTTTTTCGGAAAGGTACAGTGTAATGAAAGCCGTATGAACCAGGTGGGATGCAGTGTATCTGCTTTACTAACCTAAACTTTTCGCCAAAACGATACATCATTTAAATTTATGGGCAAGAAGATTATCATGAAATATAACTTCTCTGTGATACGTGTTACATCTCGTTATGTGTAAAACTGTGCGTAGGACTCCATGTTAACTAGTGGACCACATTTACAAGAAAGAAATTGTAGAGTTATCCCTGCTCCTAAGTAACGCGCTGTGAAGGCATGTGTGGGACATTTTTAACCTTGATACAGATGAAGATGGATGGTGAGCTTCACGCTACGGCCTCTCTCGATGCTCTCTGTACCAGTTGGGCAGTAGGATGGGTGGAACATATAGCAGGTCTAAATGTGGTGACGAAGAGAAACGTGTGTCTGCTGGGTAACAGGTCCAGGCCATATCCACGCTACTGACTCATTTATCCCAGCTCTTCAACATAAATCCAAACCAGACTGGATGAATATATGGCCGCCGAAGTTATACCCCATGGAAGTTTGTCCAGAGAGAATTTTGTTTTCGATCTAATAACGAATTTTCATGAACTGTATTATGTACGATTTATGGTGGGAGATATTTACTTGTAAAGGTTTGGAGTGAAACTTTGTCAGTGTTAAAATGTACGAGTATAACGAGAGCCCGAACCTTTGAGACTGTTGTTGCTATAGAAGTAGGAACCTACAAGAAAATGCTTAGGGTTGACGTAAACGTATCTCAAGTTGCAAATGAAGCTCACAGTATTAATGTGTTGAATAAGGACCAGTGAAGTAATCAAGTAGATCTATAACTTTATGTGCAGTAAGTAAAAAGAACCCGGTCACGGTAGCCGAGCGGTCTAAGTCATGTACTCTCTCCGTTCCCTCGGAAGCCGGGATTGTGGGTTCGAATCCCACACAAGGTATGGATGGTTTGTATATATATGTGTTTATTCTGTTGGGGGAGATGAGGAATGCATATTGGACATTGGTGGGAAAGCCAGAAGGAAGGACTCTACTGGAAAATCCAAGGCTCAGGTGGGTGGACAATATTAAAATGGATCTTAGAGAGAGAGAGAGAGAGGATGGATGGATGGATTGGATTGATCTGGCTCAAGATATGGACCAGTGGAGGGCTCTTGTGAACACGGTAATGAAGCTTCGGGTTCCATAAAATGCTGGGAAATTCTAGAGTAGCTGCAGAATTGGCGGCTCCTCAAGAAGGGCTCAGCTCCATGTGTTTATTCTGTGTTGTGTTGTCCTTACGACGAGCTGATCCAAGGAGTCCAACCGTCTGTAAAATGACCATGAAACTGAGAAATCAGCCCTGTGCCCCAAAGTGGGAGCGAGAGGAGAGAGATAAAAAGTAACAAAAAGCAAGCTGTATTAAACGGAGGGTTGCACGATTTGTCTCTGCTTTGTCACTAAAATTATGCTCCCTTAGTTGACACATAATTGATGTTGTCAGGAACGTGAGTGAAGAAGAGCAGCGTTGGAGCGTTCTGTGACAGGCACACCATGTCATTTCACAGTTTAACTGTGTAAAGTGCGCACCTCATATACTCTGAATGCATACAGTTACGTTTTATGCGCATTCCACCTTCCATGTCAAAAATAAATATTCGCTGATTTATTATTTTCTGGCTAGCTAGAGAATGCGGCTGGATAGCCAGCTGTAGCATTGCGGCTGGTAACGTATGTCTGGTCGTTCCATGTGAAGTTATCCAGATACGTCGCTCGACCATTTAAAAAAATGTATTTTGTACATTATTTCTACATATTTTCACACTTCAAAAATACTGAAAAAAATTTTAATCCACTCGGTTCTCCCGGTACATCCGTTTTTATAATGCGAAAAACGCGTTTTCAGCTGAAATGGAGGTTTGCTTTAGCTTCTGTATCTCGATAACTATTAAAGCTAGTTAGTCCAATAAAAAACAGTTTGTTTCTCATGATATGGACTACAAATCATATTATTACAAGTTTTTACTCAACTCACTTCCTCTAGGTCTAATTAAGCTTGAAACTTACCTATCGATTTTGGGAAAAAAGCTGTTTTTGACCTTCAAAAACCAATGGGAGGGGGAAAGTATCAGATCTGTGGTTTATGTCCTTTGTTGTTGTCTACATGGGGAATATAATCACATAGCTTTGCACCCCGTACCTATTTTCCAAAAATTTTCAGGAACTTCCAAACTTTGCTCTGAGCCCAAAATCCGCCATTTTTAACATTTCATATCTCCAGTGGGGAAACTCCGAAAATTTTGAAATTCATAGCGAATGATGCTCTATTCTAGAGTAACTTGGAGTTAAAATTACAACTTTGATATTCAACCGAGAGCGAAGTGTGGGCACTTTGAATTTTACCAAAAAAAATCAAGTACATCAATAGTTGGCTTGCCTGCATTCAGTGGTATTAGTGGTTCCTTATTCGGTATAAAAAACGAGAGATTTAAGTTTTGTCATTCCGAGCAGTAAGTACAGGCCTGAAAATGATTAAGATAGAGCATTATTTGCTATGAATTTCAGAATTTTCTGAGCTTCTCAACTTAAGATATGAGATGTTAAAAATGCCCGATTTGGGGTACAGAGCAAAGTTTGGAAGCTTCTGGAATATTTTGGAAAATAGATACGGGGTTCAAAACTACGAGAGTATATTACCCATGCAGGTAACAACAAAGGGTAGACATCACAGATCTGATACTTCCCCCTCCCAGTGGCTTTTGAAGGTAAAAAACAGTTTTTTTTCCCAAAATCGATAGGTCAGTTTCAAGCTTAATTAGACCTAGAGGAAGTGGGTTGAGTGAAACCTTGTCATAACATGATTTGTAGTCCGTATCATGAGGAATAAATTGGTTTATATTGGAGTCTCTACTTTCAATAGTTATCGAGATACAGAAGATAACGCAAACCTCCATTTCAGCCGAAAACTCGTTTTTTCGCATTATAAAAACATCGCAATTAGTTGAATATCAAAGTTGTAATTTAACTCCAAGTTACTTTAGAATAGAACATTGTTTGCTATGAATTTAAAAACTTTCGGAGCTTCCCCACCTGAGATATGAGATGTTAAAAATGGCCTATTTTGGGCCCAGAGCAAAGTTTGGAAGCTCCTGAAAAATTTTGGATAAAAGGTACGGGGTTCAAAACCACGTGATTATATTCCCCATGTAGGCAAAAACAAAGGGTAGAATCCACAGATGTGATACTTTCCCCCTCCCATTGGTTTTTGAAGGTCAAAAATAGCTTTTTTCCCAAAATCGATAGGTAAGTTTCAAGCTTAATTAGACCTAGAGGAAGTGAGTTGAGTAAAAACTTGTAATAACATGATTTGTAGTCCATATCAGGAGGAACAAATTGGTTTTTCATTGGAGTCTCTAGCTTCAATGTTTATCGAGATATAGAAGATAACGCAAATCTCCATTTGAGCCGAAAACGCGTTTTTTCGCATTATAAAAACGGCTGTACCGGAAGAACCGAGCGGATTAATTTTTTTTTAATATTTTTGAAAATATGTAGAAATAAGTGTACAAAATACATTTTTTAAATGGTCGAGCGAACTACCTTGATGCTTTCACATGGAATGACCCTGGGGCAAGTGTCACAATTGGCTCCCCAGCCTGACTCACAATTCATATAGGTACGCACTAAATCTTAATACTGTTAATATATGATAATTTATCACAATTACCACGTAAATCTCACGAAAGATAAAATTGTGACGTTTGATATATATAGTCTTGTTGTAAATTAACGTTTGGTGGATGTTCTTGTCAAAAGCCTTGTGAATGAGAATACATCTGGGTAAAGTGTTAATCAGTACTCTGGATTTGATGATGATCAACACAAATACTGAATGTGCACTTTTTTCATTTTGTCACTACAGCCCCAGTTTGGGCCTTGGCCCCATGAAACTCCCCGTTTTCCTTCTGTTTACTAGATTTTAGACATTCGGTAGGACTCGTTGGGCGGGTGATCAGCTCGTCGCAAGGCCTCTACCTGTACGCAAACACAGAATTAAACACAAACACTAAACATCCATGCCCTGAGTGGGATTCGAACCCACGATCCCGGCTTCCGAACAAACGAAGACAGTGCATGCCTTAGACCGCTCGGATATCGTGCCTGGCAATGGATTGTGTAATTATCGTACAAATTAGGAACTGCTGCACTCGGACTATTCGAGCACTGGGATGACAGGTTCAGCTTTTGCGCAGGGGCATGGATGTACTAATACATTTTTCTGCGTTATCGTGCTTAGATATAGAAGGACCTTGCCGTGGTCTAATCCGCCGTCCAAGAAGTCCTGCCAAACGTCTAAGGGATTAACAGTTCCAGAAATATTTCCGAACACTCACAGGCCGGAGAGCCCGAACCGAGAGAGATGAACAAGATCGTCTTGTTTTGTATTTAAAAACGACGTTTTGGAGACTGAATTCAGTCTCTGTCCTTAATTAAACTACCCAGTTGGGCACAATCGATAGAGCTAGTCCCTGTCTCCGGACCGGAAGAAGATGGAGATGATTATGATGAAATTGTGAAGTGTGTATCTGTTGATGTATTTATAAAGTCACTTGCTTCTAACTCCATGCAGCGACCGTAGAACGCTTACTCAGCTGAAGTAACAAATACTGGGTGGTAACCATGTTCATAATATGTACTTTTCGTCAGGTATTGTTAAGATTATTAAACATGGAAGAACGCCCAGGGCTTCTGTCACTAGCTACGAATGTTAGAAATTACTCCATGGAAGGAATTCAACATACGAGTATATCCATGGCGCTTGTTACATGCCACTGTCCTGCATTGCGCAACAGTTTACCACAAGGAATACATTTTACTGTGTGCAGACAATGAGGATCAGATTGGCCGTGACCCTAAGCGAAGTACTGAACATGGTTTGTCAGTCACACAGTTCGTTGAAGCTTCGTCAGTGATTTTATAACCGCGCCGACTGTATGTAAATTTATTTCCTAATCGATGATTGGATGGCCTCTGTGGTCTGTCGGTCAGAGTTCCTGGGTACAGATCCAGAACTCCGGGTTCAGTTTTAGACGCTACCAGATTTTCTGAGAAGTAGTGGTTCAGGAACGGGGCCCACTCAGCCCCGTGAGGATAACTGAGGAGCAGTTTCAAGGAAATAGCGGCTCCAGTCTAGAAAACCGAAATTAACGGCCGTCGGGATCCGCTGCGCTGACCGCGCGACACCCTCTATCCACTAAAAGTTGGCACTAACTTCGCAGACAAGCGGCGTTCGCTCGGTCGGTATAGTTCGCTTGCTGACTAAAACCACGGAGTTTAATCAATGATTGTTGTGAAGTTCATGTCCTGCTTATTTGTGGGTGCAGCCGTAACGCCTACACAAGAACAATTTCAGAATATTCTTGTATCCCTAAAGACTCTTAGCGATTTCCTAAAATAAAATCGAAAAACTTGATGTTGGTTGCAGACGTATCGCACACTATCTTGTGTGCTCACATGATAATCAAGTGAGCACGAATATGAGATGCGAATCCTTGATTTGGTTATTTTATGCTAAGCATAACATTTTGCATAATCATTCATAAGAACGTTTCAGCGTACAGGCTGTCCTGTATACTTATGTAAGGACATTATGTAGTATGTAATGGTGAAGGGTAAATGTATTTCAGTTCTTCACAATATAAGCGGCACGGAACTGAAACGGTGTAGGTTAATGCAATAAACACATTTCAGTCGATCACAGAACGCGAGTTAGTTCTTCGTTACCAAAATACACGGTAAAGCCTGACACGTTTACTTACCACTGAAAATGTTACTTTCAGCGATTGTCTTTAATGCTGCTTACTGGCGTTTGCTTAACTCTTGCGCTCTATTAAACTGAATTAATTATTCGTTGAAGAAAGCAGTCTTCTGGGATTTGGCACCGTGTATATGTGGTGTACCGGTTCTCACGGTCTCTTTGCTTGCAGATTTCTTATATATTTTTCTTCTACCCTGAAGATGGAGGCGATACGTTCCTCCGAAACGTCGGTTAACACCACATATACACGGTGCCAAATCCCAGAAGACTGCTTTCTTCATAGTCACCGCCGTGAAAGCCTCAAATAATTATTCGTTGCTTATACACGATCGGAATATTCGCGTTATTAGTTTCTGCAGTTAATAGTTTCTGAATAGATTTCGTCATTACATAATTTTCTCCACTTGTTTTTCAGTGTAAGAGCCACACAATATGCATATTCGGTCTGTTCAGCAGTAAACACGAGCCGGTGAAGCGACAGGAAATTTGATGTCCTTACAGCCTTGGCGAGGAGGATTGAGGTCATGGTTTTCTGGGACGAGTAGTTCGGCAGAGAGGTACCACATTTCCAGTGGAACGGGCTCACTCAATCTTATTAGCTCTCTACAAAACTTCACGGTGTCATGTTCTAGAACCCCCAATTTAAGTGAAGTTATAGTTTTGATTTAACGTTCAATGTTATAATAATGAAGACGGGAGACAGAATGTAATGCTGAACATGAGAGCCCTTGGGTTGGTTTATTGAGTGGGTTTTTAACAATGCTGTGTCTTTCCCTTAGGTGAAGAGGTGCTCAATACAATGTTTTTTTTGTGTGACTGGCTGACGTGCTTTATACAATGTGTTTTTTTTTGTGGGACTGGTTGACGTTAAATTCACGGCTGCAGGTTCTTTGTTCAAAGAGTTGCAGAGCTGGCGGTTCTTAAAATACTGTACAAGCGCACCCTGGGCCCACTGCTACTGGCAGATGTTATCACGCCCACGGAGCGATTCTGAGCACGTAAACACGCGACACAGCCACTTCCGCTGTTTATCGAATATGTAATAGGGACCCAGTGGAAAGCTGCAAATAGTAATGCTTTGGTTTGCGAACTGAAATCTGGTTCCATTGCTGTAATGAACAGTGATCAGCTGAACTGTCTCGACCAGACATAAACACAGGAAGCAAAATGGGAGGGATCAGCTTAATAAAGCCTGGTTTGTAATGGGTTTGAAATCGTAACCGCAAATTTTCGCGTCATTTATAAATTTATAAACACGTTCTTGGTTTACCATTCAATCAGTATTCACGTCTTAACGATTCATCCGTTATTTTAATTGAATAAAAAATTTTGCACTGATTTACTCTATGCTTTATTTTAAGCAAAGTTAGTCAGTTGAAGCAACGAGTTCAGTCGTGGAGCATTAGCCAGAGGGCAACGAAGTGAGCACAGAAGCTGAGGAATCTCCATTGTTAACATCCGTTACCAGGAAACGACTATTGAAAGCAGACTGAGAAGACTTACGAGTGTTCTGTAGTGATTTGTCTGTATTACAGTATTTTGGAACAGCCGTGTAAAACCACCGATCTTGTCCATGGTTTTAGATTTGCGGGACTCTGTAGGTTCTTACCCCTAGGGCCCGGGAGCAAGTTTCAGACCATACTTGATAGGGACCGTGCAGAAAAATATTTTACGTTCCAGGCACTCTCTTATTGTTCATGTGGAAAAGTCTGTAATCACCCTTAGCGATCAGCGTGTTTCCATTGTGTAAGTAAGGCGGCGCGAAACAGACTGTGAAGTCTTGCAGCCCCACTGTCAGCGCTGACCTTTGTGAACTCCATAATACAAACGGAATTATGCACTTTGACTTTGCTTTGCCTGTTATTTATCGCCTGACAGGTTTATGTCGCTACACATTCGCCTTGCTATTAGAATCAGCGAGTCCATGACGTAAAAGGCGACGAAAGAGTAGGTGTCTACCCACAAGCAGAGGCAGTTGGTTTGCATAGTATCATACACGAAATAAATGCAATTTTCTTTCGAGAAAAGTGGCAGCTGTTAGCGCGGAGCCAATCCTACTGAGGATGTTTACTGATGGAAGTATGTGGGAACAGCACTATCTGTAGAAATGTTGTGACCCTGAGTCACTGGTGACTCACTGCATAGTGTCTGATGATGACTCTGGCAGTCGCATTTTTCGTATTGCAGTACTTAATACTCTGCAGACATATAATTTGGAGGCATATAAACGTACATCGTATGATAGGAGATGAGGTAAGTCACATACAGAGATGGAAAGACCAGTTAACTTGGAGTCGGAACATTCTGATAAGACTAATCCTTGTAGCTTATGCTAACAAACTTATTAATTATAATTAATAAGTTAATAATTATTATTATTATGGCTCCGCAGCCCTTTGCTGGGCCTTATCCGCTTTTTCAGTTTCTTTATCCTGTACACCGTCGGTATGTCTCCTCCGACGAGTGATCAGTCCGTCGCGAGGCCTCTACTTACACGCAGAAATACAGAATAAATACAGACATCCATGCCTTCAGTGGGATTCAGACCCACGATTCCAGCGTTCGAGCGAGCGAAGACAGATGCCGTAGACTGCGCGGCAACCGTGACCGCCAAACATACTTTTTATGTGAACATTAATCCAGCTGTTTAGTATTTGCTTACGTAATTTCACTGAGTGGGTTAAGCATCAGGTAACTTATCTGGTGGCTGGTATTCGTGAGGGCCCTGTTTCATCTGAACCGTATTTCTGGTTGTTCTGTCTGAGGTTTATTGCACATCTTCTCAGTCCGTCCGGGTGAATTACAGGATCGTACCTTTAAATTGGCCAGTCGACTCAGTCTCTAACAGAATTGAGTATCAGGAATCTTCCTTGGGGGTAAAGGGCGGCCTGCGCTTAAGGCCTGGCGCACACATGCAGTTTTCAGTTGGCCGATAGATGTACACGATCGTGGAGGCCCAACGACTGTTGAGGGACGTGCGCACACATATAATGTCGAGTTGTCCACACCTACGCCAATGAGCACTCGGTCAGTCGCAGCGTGGATGTGTACGGTACAGCAGCAATGTGTGCATTGTTGTTAAGATTCAAGAAAAAGGGAAGCGGGAATATTGGGTTCACCCCATTTGTAGCGAACATCTGTTAAAAGGAAAATTTTACACATTGTAGCATGAACTGAGACAATACCCATCAAAATTTTTCAATTATTGCAGAATGAGTGTTGACAGTTTTGATGAATTGTTGCTTCTTCTGAAACCTCATACTTGTACAAGAATACAAGATGGAGACTGGAGTTTAATATTTCTAGAATTATTATTGCAAACACAGAAAAAGTAAGAAGGTAAAGTAAAGGTATTCCTGCAGCAGGCTGTGGAGACACATAGAATTGTGAGATGTTGAGCTTCCCACATTTTCTCTAGACAACCTGCTCATAGATGGCGGTAAGGTTTCAGCCCTACGCGCCGGCCGCCCTTTACCGCCAAGAGCATTCCAAGAATATTCCTGGTACTCATTTCTGTTAGAAGCTGAGTAAACCCCAGGGCCATAGTGAGGCTGGAAGGATTTGGTAAATTGAAAAAAATCCAATGACCTCATCGGGATTCGATCCCGCCACCTTCCATCTTGTAGCACAGTGCCTCAACCAACTACGCTACCGCATGCCCCATTGCAAACACAAAGCACACAAAAATAGTATTTTTCTCTTACATAACATTAAGGGTATGATCACTTTTTAGGTAAGTTATTAGACTCATTACACTTCAGTAAGAATTGTCAACGAAATAAAAATTGCTCATGCTAAAACTACTGTATATGCAGACCATTCCAGTTTTCAATCAAGCCGGTACACACCTCTTCCCACAACTTTTTCTTATGATTAGTATCAGAATGTTCTTTACGAAATTTAAAATAAAGAGCTGGCCGCTTCTCCACTTCTACTACAAGTTTTCCATACGTTCACATTACTTTCTCTTATAGACTACGTATGTGTTTTTTCTCCTCTTGTGCTCCCACTTTGGAGCATAGGGCTGATTTCTCAGTTTCATGATCATTTTACAGACAGTAGGACTCTCTGGACGGGTCATCAGCTAGTTGCAAGGTCTCTACCTAAACATAGGACAACACAAACACAGAAAATCGCACACACACACATATCAAACATCCATGTCTTGTGTGGGATTCGAACCCACGATCCCACGGCTTCCGAGCGAGCGAAGACAGTACATGCCTTGGACCGCTCGGATACCGTGACCGGACGGACGAAAAAATTCAGGGAACAAGTCCTCCGGGAGGGACTTTAAGCCGTGTCCCGTGTCGTAGATTTACGGCACGTAAAAGAACCTCATGTCTCTAGGAGACCTCTGAGCTAAATTCGGTAATAATTTCCCGCACAAGTAGTTTCCAGTGCCTCTGGTAGATGGGGAAGCATCAAGGGGGCTGATAGCACGCACCGTTACCGGTGGGGTATGGCGACAGTAGAAATTGAAAGGGGGACGCACAATGGACCAACAACTGGTCTAAGTGCATGGGGAAACCCACCCCCTCTAATAATACTAATACTAATAAATACTTACTCATGGAGCTGAGCCCTTTTGGAGGAGCCGTCAATTCTGCAGCTACTTAAGAATTCCCCCGCATTTTATGGAACCCGGAGGTTCATTACCGTGTTCACAAGAGCCCACCACTGGTCCCTATCCTGAGCCAGATCTATCCAATCCAATCTCTCTAAGATCCATTCTAATATTGTCCACCCACCTACGCCTTAGTCTTCCCTGTGGTCTCTTTCCATCTGGCTTTCCCACCAATATCCTATACGAATTCCTCGTCTCCCCCATTCGTGCTACATGACCTGCCTACCTCATCCTCCTCGACTTGATCATTCTAATTATACTTGCAGAAGCGTACAAGTTATGAAGCTCCTCATTATGCAGTTTTCTCCAACCTCCTGTCATTTCATCTCTCTCCGGTCCAAATATTCTCGTCAACACCCTGTTTTCAAACACCCTCAGTCTGTGTTCCTCCCTTAATGTCAGAGACCAAGTTTCACACCCATACAGAACTACAGGCAAAATTATAGTTTTGTTTATTCTGATTTTTATGTTTTTGGACAAGAGACGAGAAGACAAAGTTCTGGACCGAATGGTAGCAAGCATTACCCAAGTTAATCTCCTCTTAATTTCCTCCTGAATCAGGTTTCAATCTGTTATCGTTGTTCCCAAATATCTGAACTGTGCCACATTTTCAAAACATCTGTTTCCTATCTTTATGTCATGATTTTGCCCTGCATTTTGGTTGCGAGACAGTAACATATACCTAGTTTTCTCTGTGTTTACTTCTAGACCAACCTCTTTACTTGCGTCAATTAAAGTTTGTGTTTTTCTTTATGGTATCTACATTATCACCCAGTAGATTCATATCATCGGCCTAGGCCAGCAGCTGACGTGTCCCGTTTAATTTCAGTCCCACCTGGTTTCCCTGCACCTTCCTAATTGCATATTCTAAGGCAAAGTTGAAAAGGAATGGCGATAAATCATGTCCTTGTTATAGACCATTCTGGATAGAAAATTTATCAGACAAATGTTTACCTACACGGACTTTACTATACGTGTAAAAATCATTGTACGGAATCAAAACGAAACAGAAAAGTAACAGCTTTCGTACAGTGACATGCTGTTTGTGGTAGGCATTATGTTGCTCTATGTGTTTGTGTGTGTGTGTGTAGGGAACGTAGAATTGCATTTTGCACTGACGCACACAAATGCACAAAGCCTGCACCTCCCGCAGCTTATAAGCTCCGCTTGTATCTTTGAAAATTTTGTGCACGAGATGAGACAAGTTTGGTTATGCTTATTCACGTAACAGATGTCAGACGAGATGCCACCCACTCAAGGCGCACTTCCCACGGACACCCGTACTGAATGTTGACCCACCTGTCTCTTACTCTGTGCGCGTCATCAACGAATAATAACGTACATCTATACGTCGTCATTGGAAAGTCTCTGTATTCTATTTTTAGCATACGATGGGAAGCTAAGTGGCCACTAATTAAATGTAGTTTTTTTTTCTTTTAGTTTCTTAGGGTAACATACAAACTTTAATTGACGCAAGTAAAGAGGTTGGTCTAGAAGTAAACACAGAGAAAACTAAGTATATGTTACTGTCCGGCAACCAAAATGCAGGGCAAAATCATGACATAAAGATAGGAAACAGATGTTTTGAAAATGTGGCACAGTTGAGATATTTGGGAACAACGATAACAGATTGAAACCTGATTCAGGAAGAAATTAAGAGGCGATTGAACTCGAGTAATGCTTGCTGCCATTCAGTCCAGAACCTTTTGTCTTCTCATATGTTGTCCAAAAACATAAAAATTA
>NW_019718628.1:71062-76505 GCF_002891405.2 Cryptotermes secundus | reverse complement strand
GGAAGACCAAGGCGTAGGTAGGTGAACAATATTAGAATGGATCTTAGAGAGACAGGATGGGATGGTATGGATTGGATAAATCTGGCTCAGAATAGGGATCAATGTAGGGCTCTTGTGAACACAGTAATGAACCTTCGGGTTCCATAAAGTGCTGGGAAATTCTTGAGTAGCTGCAGAATTGGCGGTTCCTCCAGGAGGGCCCAGCTCCGTGAATAAGTAAGTAAGTAAGTAAGTAAGTTTTTTTGGGGTGGGGTGAGACTGAGTCCACTTGGTACGTCAGTCATTAAGTGGCCTATGCTAGATTATGAAGTTGAGTATGGAGCAATCGGTGGAATGAGAATTGGCAGGGAAAACAGAAGTACCCGCAGAAAATTTGCCCCAGTGCCACTTTATTCGCCACAAATCCCACATGACCTGACCTGAGCTTGAATCCGGGCCGCCGCGGTGGGAAGCCGACGACTAACCTCAGCTCAGCCTCTCTGATGATATATAACGAGATGTTTTAGGCAGAGAATACAAGATATTGGGTGGAGTGTTGCTACTGTGGCGTAGGGAGGTAGAACCATTTTCGCCGACTGAGATTCTATTGACGCAGATGTTGACATTTATTTTGTCAGGATCATTTGAGAAGTTAATATTTCACCAAAATTTTTGTTGTTATTTTTCGGGGTTTGCCCACAATACCGAAAGCTGCAGGGGTAGACCGCAGCTTTCTATTTCATTTTCTGTGATGGCGCTTGTTGTTATTTATTTTCAACCGTGAGATATACCGTAGAGTCACACATCACAAGCTGCACTGCTTGCAAGGTTCTTAGAACCGCCATATGCGCACCAAGGCTTCAAAAACAGCACAAGAACGTGCAGCAACGTACCCTGTACGGGTAACGTTTGGTGCAGATTTTGCCTCACACAGCAACAAATTGGCGGGTTGTGATCCAGCGACTCAGTAGCGCATTGGTCTGTGACGATTCAGTTATAATTTTCGACCATGATCTCCTGTTTCATGTTTCATTCCGTACCGATGTATTGATGTTCTCTCCCCGATTGGATATTATTTGGTTCGGAGAATTTCTACATAAATATATCGACATTAGAGTGTTAATTCTGCTTCATACCTATCGATAGTTCTTTCTGTCGATTTCAATTCGTAATCGATTAAGTTAGAGTTCATTGTGTTTATGGAAACACAAGTTATAAAGATGTAAGATGTGAAGTTTGTACGGCGGCTGAAGTTTATAAATCTTCTCGGGCTATTAGCCGTGTCAATTGGGTAAAAATTACTGACGTTTCAGGTACCGGCTCTATCCCCATCGGCATATTTTAGCCAACTGACACGGCTAACAGTCCGAGAACATATTATTAATATTATGAAAGCACTGAGTCCTTGTGAATACCAGATAAGTCGCGCCAGGAGGATGACGCTAAGGAATTCCTCGAATTTAAAGACTTAGAATTATAAACGCTGGTTTCGAAGGACGTGTAGTAATGTCAGCGTATGCTGATCGTATTTGAGGACTTCGTTTGCATTCTAACATTTTAAAATAAATAGCGTAGTTTTCTCTTTATTAAGTGGTTTGACGACGAAGTAAACACCCTGGCTGTTACGGTAGTATTAGATTAATATGTCAAAGTGAAAAAAAAAAGTGAGTGAAGGTATCCCTGTAACAGGCCGTGGAGGCCCATAGGGTTGTGAGATGTTGAGGTTCCCACATTTTCTAGACAGTCGGCTCATAGATGGTGATAAGGTTGTCAGCCTTACGCGCCCTTTACCCCCAATAATATGTATCCAGTAAGTGATTAATTTTGACCACCCAGACCTTTTATGCACGAAAATCTTTAGACTCCATGTAATGTGTAATAGACCTCCTCTGTGACCTAGTGGTCAGAGTTCCTGGCTACAGTTCGATTCCCGGCACTACCAGATTTTCTGTGAAGTAATGGGTCTGGAACGGGGTCCAATTACCCTCTTGAGGATAACTGAGGAACTGATTCAAGGAAATAGCGGCTCCGGGCTAGAAAACCTTGATCAACGGCCGTGGGGATCCGTTGCCCTGACCATGTGACACCCTCTATCCGCAAAAGTTCGCACTAACTTCACCGACAAGCGGCGGTCGCTCTGTCGGTATAGTTCCCTTGCGGAATACAGGCCACTGATTTTCTTTGTAATGTGTAATATGTATATATGTATACTATTTGCCAAGTCTAGTAACATTTCGCCACATGTTTGTGCTTTTACGGCGACGGTTGAGCCCACAGTCAGCCCCAAGAAGGAGGAGAGGTTTATTCGATATAATCGAAGCTCTTCTCATCTGGAGCGTGTCCTGTATTCCACACCTGACGACGCGCCATGCCGTAGTGAAAAAGGAACTGCTTAATATGAGAACAAGTGTTACTGTAAATATAAAGAGGCAAAGCTATGCCTGTAACAGGCCGTTGAGGGCCATAGGGTTGCGAAACGTCGTGGTTCCCACATTTTCTACACAGTCGGCTCACAGATGACGGTGAGGTTGTCAACCTTACGTGCCGGCCGTCCTTAACACCCAGGAAGATTCCTGGTATTAATTTCTGTTAGAGGCTGAATCGTCCCCAGGGCCATAATGCGGCTGGGAAGGATTAAGCCAATTGAAAAATCCAGTGATCTCATCTGGGTTAGAACCCGCGACCTTCTGGCTTGTAGCATAGTGCCTCATCCTACTACTCTGCCGTGTGCCTCCCCAGGTTTTACTGTAATTCATTTTATTCTGAAAGGTTGAAGAAGTCACTTGTGAGTTAATATTCCCTCATTAGTTACAACGGCGCAGTACCCTGGTAGGAATTGGCATCCGTTCACTAGACGTCAGTTCCAGGATATGGTTACGACTTCGGCCAGGCTTGATTCTTAACGCTTGCCCGTATCGCTACGCTTCTTACTTTCTGCACTAATAAAGTGCAGTAGTCGTTCTTGGGGCGGAAGCTGTGAACTTTCTCAGTATAGTAACTGAACGAAGACTGTGACGTCGCGTAGTCTTATAGAAGTTACGGAACATGTGTGGGGAAACCTGAAGATGGAGTCGGCGTCTCTCTCCCAATTCCGATGTGAAAGATTCAAATCTTAGTTGACGAAGATTAATTGGGCGTTAGCCGGTTTGCGTAGGCTTACCAGCTTACCTCGTCGCTAGATGGTTACATACGTATAATCAGTACAAATGTCTTTTGTTTCTTGGTTAATTTAACGACTGTTTGTGAAGTGCATAGTTGACATAGCGTGAATGAATTTTATAACGAGTTTTAAGGGCTGGAGAAGGAAGCTGGGCGTGCATTTTTTTTAATAAATGTCGAAGCATTCACGTCTGGAGACTGAGGAACGCGACGTAATAGGCTTGTGTAAATAGGCTCTCGGCATGTGACACCCACATATCTAACAAGAAAACTGTATCAATGCCCAGTAGCTGGAGCTTGTTAACCCAACCTCCAGTAAATGCGGAAAATAAACATTATTTTTAGTTTTACTTGATTGTGCACCTTTACTTTTTTGTAGTCTCATCAACTGTAACGTCATGTGTCCTGTTTGCTTACTTCTTACTAAGACATCAATTTATGGACCAGCTCTTTAGATTGAAGGTTTTGTGGCACTCCACAGCTCCTCCAGGGGCATGCGGGACAGTACCGTGAATTGGGCTACCATAACTTACACGTCCTTTCATCATCATCATCACGTAATAAATATCAGAGGTTGATTACTTCGTAGGCTGTTTAAACATTTTAAAACATTCCTCGTGATCGTGAAATGTTCAAATTATGCTTCAATTTAGTTACTAGGGGCATCACAGATAGCTCTGTGGTATACCATAGTGTAGATATCGGTAGAAACTATTGCGCAGGTTCTTCAATAGATGGCAGCACGAGGATGTTATCGTGAGATGTGTGTTGCTATGCAACCAGCTCACTTGCAGCATCGATCAAGACTTGCGTACAAATAGTTGCAGAACGTACTGTTCGTTCTGAACACATTGATCTGTTTGTGTGCGGCTGCAATTCACTACGTTTTGCTGTGATTGCCCAGTTCTTCGTTTTGTCGTGGTATGAGAGCAGGGATTAATTGTACAACCACTTATGTGAAATTTGAAGGCTTTTCATTGACAGTTAAAAATAATAGTAATGAAAAAGCACGATCTAGGCCTTGCCTCTTTCGGAGAAGTGCCTTCAGGAAGAAATAATTATCTTGGAGTGACTAGGCTTTCGAGACAAGAACAATACAGATCTAAGTGGACGTAAAGGAGAATAATTTTGTTGTGAGATTTGAGGATTTCACGGAGGTGGCTATGAAGATGCCGTCTTCTGGGATGTGGCGCAGTGTAGATATTGTGTAAACCGACGTTTCGGAGGAACGTATCGCCTCCATCTTCAGGATATAAAATTCCGCGAGCGATGAACCACCACCTCATGCTGGTTCCTCGTTCGCGGAATTTTATAACCTGAAGACGGAGGCGATACTTTCCTCCGAAACGTCGGTTTACACAATATCTACACGGCGCAACATCCAAGAAGACGGCATCCTTATATAATTTTCTTTCTGTTCTTATCCTGTTTTAATTCCTGTGTTAGCTTTATTTTCCTATTTTTCTGTTTGCGTTTTATTTTCGTATTACCGTCTCCTCTTTCAGTGTCCTGACAAGTGGATTTATGGTTGCAGGGTCCAATAGGACCGCCCCGAACCAGTTCATTTCACATTATAGCCCACTGTGTATATGACCCACGTCAACGCCATTCTTCCATCTATGCCTTCGTCTTGCAAGAGACATTTTCAGTTATGTTACTGTACCAAGATAGTATGGAGTTCTCGATCATTTGGACGTGCTGTGTGCTCAGGATATGTGCATCCTCAGTGTACTGTTATGGGTGCTATGTGAAGTGTAGAAATAACATAGATCTTCTTATATTCGAGTAATTTGCCTGTGTACCTAGCGCATGCACCTCTGGTAGGTCCAGGTCTACATTCTGTGAGAATAAGGGACCAAGTTTCGCATGTCCCCTGCATAGAGAGAGGATATGTGTTATTGGGTTTGAGGTTGCAGCAGCAGTGACTGAGGAGCTGTCTTCCGGGACGTGACGCCTTATGTCACTCAGATCGCTGCTTTCCTATTGCTTGTTGATTGCCTAGCCTATCTGCGACCCTGAAGATGGAAGCAATACGTCCCTCTACCGTATTGCACGACATCATATCCCAGAAGAGAGTACTAGGTGGGTAAATTATATTTTTGTATCCGGCGATATTAATTTTCGAGTATTTAAAAGTAAACGTGAAAGGTTACTGTTATACCAGAATTGATTCTGTTCCTTCTCTCATGACAATGATGATTATTTTTTATTATGGTTATTGTCGTTACCGAGCATTATTAGAATGTTAATTGAGAGTTGTATTTATCTTTGATTTTTGTGTTTGGAAATAGTTATGTACCATAAT
>NW_019718628.1:37283-70765 GCF_002891405.2 Cryptotermes secundus | reverse complement strand
GAACCACGAAGTTCATCACCACTAAAACTGGTATTTCTTTTAAGGATTGCATCCTGTTGCATATATACAATGAACATATACAATTTTTACCGTCAACGCAACAGCACTTTATTATTTATTTTTTAATTTGTATTCTTATTTTATCGTATTTTGTTGTTAATTTTAACCAGTGTCTAGTCTACATTTGTCTAGATTGTGAAGTGAATAGAATCTAACTTGTATAATTTATAAAAATTGGAATATTAGCGTTGCAGTTAGGTAATGGTATATGAGTAACTTGCAGCACCTGAAGATGACCCGTTTGAGGTCGAAACATGTAGTGCGTGCTATATAAATAAATAATAAAGTATTGTTTCGTTGTCGGTAAAAATGATATATGTTCATTAACTAATACCAGTGTTCACCATTAGACGCGAACCCACTCTTGGCTGGTGTTATAACTGTTCAGAGCGGTCGCTCTTTAGAGGCTTAGAGCATAGGGACTGATGGTCTTTGCAGAACCGAAATTCACGTGTATGGAGCTTCAGCGTAGTACAGATAGATTGGTCACCAGAAGAGACCAAGATACACGAGATAACAGTCTGGTCAGTCAGTCGGCGTAGGCTTAAACCCTTGCGATGTGAAGACAATGAACCGCGGTCGATTCCAAACGGCGAAGAACATTCCTGGTATATCACAGAAACTGTAACTCACTAGTCGCCACTGCTGGCATAGAACAGAGGATTGTTTTCTGCAATAGAGCGAGGACATTTAGAAGAAAGCTCGTGATCCGGAGACTTACAGCGGGAGAATATGTGGAAACGGGGAGGGTAGTCGGAAGGCCGGCAGGCAGGCAGACAGACAGACGGAGAACATATGTACAAACCCGTCTTATGACGTAAATAATTCCATGTTGCCTTCGTTACAGTAATAAGATCTATCATGCGTATCGACTTGACAACACTGTCTAGAGCGGTAGTTGTACAAAATTAATATGTTTTGAGTTCCCGTGGTTATGTCTGTTTTTGTCCGCAAGTAGCCGTTCTGATGAGGCAATGTTTTTACATAATGATGCGGTGTTATTGTCTTGTACGCAAATAAGCACGTTTCAAATTCTGCCACTCCGAAAGATGGCAGCTGGCCGTCACTGCAAATCAGATCAGCGCCAAGTGCCCCATCCCAGTGGACATGTCGATGGCATCCATAGATGTTTCATATTGGACTTAAGAATGCCACAGGGATTTCCTTTTGAGGAGGAGGACATGGACGGAAGAGTCGGACGCTCTTCTTTTCAGATCGGGCCTACCCAGAAGGCTAGAGAACTCTGTACTGGTCAGAAGATGACTGCCTTAGCGAGAACTTGAAGCAACACGTCAACCAAATATTCCACGATGCTAAAACATAGAAGGTTCAGACACCTCTACCCATAACCCGTGATACAATTACAGTATTTAGCGTTTCCTTGGCGAACGCAAAATTGCGCTCCCTACTTACTGACCACCGCAGAACTTATTAATAAAACAGGTAAAATATGCATTTATATGCACCCTCAAACCATGCCTAAAATTTTGGAAATCAAGTAAGTCATACAGAAATCCAAATGAGAATGCTTTTTGGTTGCAAGAAAGAAATATTCGAAGAAAGCAGTCTTCTGGGATTTGGCACCGTGTATATGTGGTGTTAATCGACGTTTCGGAGGAACGTATCGCCTCCATCTTCAGGGTAGAAGAAAAAATATATAAGAAATCTGCAAGCAAAGAGACCGTGAGAACCGGTAAAAGCAGACTGCTTTCTTCATAGTCACCGCCGTTAAAGCCTTAAATCTTACAAAGAAATATTTATTTGCAGTGAAACCCTGTCCCTAGTCAGTAATTACTGTGAGGACACATACAGACCCTGCTTACTGCTTCTTCAGGACCAACACTGTCAGAATCCCCTGTTTCCATATGCTCAGTTCAGTCAATAACATCTTATATAATTGGTTCACAAAGCCCTTAGTAATTAAAGGGGTAGTAAAAGTGAAGTTTCCCGTGCCTAAGCTCGAAGCCATAAAGTCACAGGTAAGGCCCATGTAGGCAAAGCTCCATGCATTTTGTTCCTCGGCAGCTGGTGGCGATGTGCTCATGCTCAGGAAAGGGGGTAGGTCTATTTTGATGTGATGCTCGAAAGAGACCGTAATAGTGGTGATGTATGTATGTATGTATGTATGTATGTGTGTATGTATGGAGACTCATATACCATGTAAGCAAGCACCCACCATCAATGGCGTACTTCATAAATCTCTCTCATCAGTCTGTGTCTGCATGGGTATCTTTCCTATCGTTGCAAGGTAACGGCTCGGTTAAGTATCTCCTGTTGGTGCTAGGCAACGGCTCGGCTAAGTGTCTCCCTCCTTTCGGTGCTAGGCACCGGCTCAGTAAACACGTTCCGGCGGCAACGAATACACACTACAATAGAATAATTGTTAGACGCGTCATTTTCTATGCTGCCCATATCTTATAAAAGGCGAGTCTGTTGGTCTGTGTATCCCCCTATCTTTGCTAGGTAACGATCCGGTAAATACGTTCCTGCGGGAACGAAGAATTGTTGGGGGCGTCGTTTTCTGTGCGGTCCGTGACGTATGAAATGGAAGTAGGCAGCTAGTTCTTCCCAGAACGTTTTCTTTGTAATTCTGCTCGACGCATCTGTGTATGAGAGTTTCAACGCTGCTTCGGTTTTGAATTCCAGTTACAGGAACTCCATATGTTTTGTTTTTTCGCAGTCGCTCTAGGGTTCATAATATCTGCGTAGTGATCTTCAAGCAGGCCTCCATCAGTTCACATTTTAACGCAAGTCGGTACAGAGTGTAATAGTAGGACTCTCATTAAATATTGTCCAAAACGTTTTTCTCCAGATACAGCGGGTCCACTTCTTAATTCCAGCAATCCCAACGGCCTAAAACGTGGGGGGGGGGCAGCTTATATTGATAATTATCTGTAAAAATACAAGCAAAGCGTTTGGGAAGTGTGAAACTGCGTACGCCTTTCCACTCCTGTTTACTCTAACTGCGTCATGAAGGCTGTTTATGATTGGCAGTTTCCCCAAAATGTTGCTTACGCCCATACCTGATTGCTTTGTTTGTACTGGGTAATAACGGACTGAGCTCAGCTCAGAATCTGGTCGTGTCAAACTCCAGGATTGAAAATCGAACTGGATTCTGGGTTATTCTGTTATTGATTGATCGAATTATTTAATGACGCGAATTCAACTGCATGATTTTTCTTTTGCGTCAGTGAGTTGGAAAAGTGATCATGAATGGGAGAGTAAGCAAGGATTTAGAAGGGTTCGTTCTTGTTCTGTTTCACGTTACTACTACCGAGAAGATCCAGAGGGCTCTGATATGGTAGCCGGTAATCCAGCCGAGACACCAATCCGATAACAGCCGAATATGAGTCTAGAGCCACAGCACTGTGCTACCGTATTTACTTTCACGGTTCGAATGTCAGAAGTTAAAGTGGGAATTCCTCCTCCAGGAATGAATAGGAATTGTTCGCCGTGTGGATATGAGGTTCGGATTTAAAGCGTGCTGAAAATAGACATGGGAGTTGGGTGGCGGTAGAAGTGCTGCAGCGTCCATACGGATGTTCAGTGTAAAGGGGTCACGGGATACATTCCCGGCGGTTTTACCATTTCTCTGGAATTCTATTGCCAAGGTGAGGCATGCATGTCAATGAGCGCGGCCTCAAATTTGAGTGATAGACGAGGCAGTCCTGTGCATTGTCGGTCCAGCAGGCTGACACTGAAGTGACTGAAATGGGTACATTATACGGAAGTCATTACGCCAAAAGTTGTTGAAAATGAAATAATTTGAGATGCCATGTCCTGAGATAACACATAGTTCACAAAACAAGTGATAGTAAATTATGGTAACTACATAACATACAGGCTTTTGTTTATTGAAATAAACAGTAGCCTCAGTTAATTTGAGATAGACAGTAGTAAGCTCACTAATAGGAAACAAAAAGGTACAGAAATTAGAAATTAAGTGACACTTCTCGATGGCGAGAACGGTAGAAATTTTTAAAATGTGTTAGATGTGAAATTCATGAATTAAGACGTATGTAGAAAGAAGAAGCAGTATACTGGTTTTCGTTGCAGTTATATATCCGTGGATTGCTTTTGCTTTTAGGCCATTTAGTCTGAAATCGCATTCGTAAATACTGCAAGAAATACGAGAACTAACCGCACCTTTTAACGTGTTACAAAATGTCGTGCATAGCTGTGAATTAATGTGTTGTTGTTTCTGCTTGAAGCTGTTCATATATTTTTGAACGTCGACAGTAGAACGTCATCACAAAAATTAACGCGCCTACTGAAAATATTTACTTCATAACGTATGATGAGTAGGGCCCCGATCTTTATGCACTAAAACACTTAAAATATGCGCTAAAAGCGGGAAAATATGCACTTAAGAAGCTGGTCACTTTATTCAGACTCACCTATTTACATGTAACATTCACTGCAGAAAGTAGCATCACAATAGGCAACTAGAAGTCTTTCAGTGTTTTCTGGAGACAGACTGCGTCTGTTCTCCGTCAAAATGAGTTTATAGGCTGAGAATGATCTATCTACATCAACTGACATGATTGGACAGTATTTATACACTGGCGCCGAAGGTTCGGAACATTCATCTGGCAAAGTTACCCTAATTCCACTCAAGTACTGACTAATTGACCGAATCTTCTATAGTCCTGGGTTCGATTTCAACACCTTTTCAAACTTCAGTTTAATCTTCTCTCCAGTTTCGCCTGGAGCGGAATTCAGTGAACAAGTTGCTTTCTGAACGAGTTGAAGAGAATCGTGAAGGAGTGCACCACAAGATTCTGTGATCTCAATGGCTTTTGAAACTGTAGAAAATTGTGTATGGATAAAATTCACATCTAGATAAACAGTATCACTTCCAAACACCACTTTTGCTTCTCGGACACATGCATACTCATCTTCAAGGTTTGTAACCACTTCTTTTATTTGATTGGAATTCTGAAATGAAACTGCGGATAACCATGTCCCCCACCTAGTTAGGACAGGTTCAGGTGGCAGAGGAATCTGAGATAGGCAATCTTTGTAGAACTGAACACGAGCTGGTACTTTCAGAAACAGTTTTTTCCCACTTGCAATTAAATCGTTAACAGCTGGAAACTGTGCGCGTATTTTTTTCTGCAAAACGGTGTAATTCGTGCGCTAAACAGGTTACGTGTAGAAGATTTGGATAAAATACTTGTAAGGCCTTTGCTGCGTTCAATCTATAGGAAGCTGCATCTGTGAGTAACACAAGCACCTTACAACAATTACTCTCAATTTCAGATGGCCATAGTAGTCGCAGAGAATCATTTACAAATCTTGCTATTGTGCTATGGTTGGTTTTCTCTAGTACTTTGCAAGCAAGAAGATGAGGGTTGCCGGGTTCGTCTGGATGTAGCTTACCAACTAGAAATTTGCTATGTATCGGCCACATGAATCGGTTGTCTCATCCACCGATATCCAGACACAGTTACCCCCGATGTCAGAACGTACTGACTCCAGAGTAGATTCATACAGCAAAGGTAGATAATTTTTTCTAAGAGTTGATTCATCTGGGATTTCTTTAATTACACAATATTTCTCCAGAAATGATCACAGAACTAGATTTCGTAATGTATTCCATGGAATGTTGCTGCATACTAAAGCCTTACAAAGATCGACTGAAAATTATTAACAGAGGATTTTGGTTTGACCTGTGTAAGAAGCAGTTGTGGTGTGCTGTTCTTCTTCCCCTTCTTTGCCGCAATATGTGCAGTCGTTCTTGAGTGGTGTTCAGGTTGAAATTTCCTTTCACATTTTACTTCCTTTGCGCAAACTTGACAGTACACGACGACACCGTCTGTTGAATAGTCACTATTACCTGACACCCACCAATTTTTTAAATATCTACTGCTGCACTTCTTTACGCATTTGCAGTACACGAACACTTTTTTGATGCGGACTATTAAAGAAAAGAGTAACACATTAACTGAAGAGACTTCTCTCAAGACCAGCCCTCTGATGCTACTGTCTGCTGTGGTGGTGAATGGAATGCAGGAAAATCCCACCCCCTCCCTTTCGAAATAGCCAAGCTGCCTGCTTGTATTGTAAGTGGTAAAAGTGCCGTTACTCAGAGTTGAGAATAGAAACTGGCAAGGGATGTCCAAAACAGGCAAAACCGATTGTGTTAGAGAACATTGAAATTATTCTTAATTCCAAACTATGCAGAAATGTGCTCTTACGTTTAGAATATGCAATAACGACCAAAACCCTCAAAATATGCATTTGCATATGCATTTTTAAAAAATCCGGGCCCTAATGACTTGTGAGCAAACCGCTGCCCGTTAGGTAAACTCGACCCACGAGATGGATGAAATTTAATTCCTCGAAAAATTCGTAAATGTTTACAGTTCACTCTCTATAATCGGAAATGATTAAAAATAACGGCGTATTTGGAGTATCTGATTGTTCGGATTACTGGAGTTCAAATAAAAATCTAATTATTAGAACAATTATTTATTCGAAAGATTTATGGGTACAATTTATATAGATCACTAAAAAATTTGTAAAATCTTATATTTTTTTAATGTAGTCATCAGTCTTGCTCGCAGCAAGCGGTAACCTTGTTACATATTTTACCACGTAGTGAGGCCGGTTCCTTATTGCATGTGTCGTGTTTCACAAAAATTCATTTTTACTACAAGGAAGTAAAATAATCAGATTAATTTTGTAATTATTAGAGGTGTCTCTTTTTGGGGATGGGGGTTGTGGTGGGGCTGTAAGTCCGGATTATCGAGGTTTCAGTGTATTTCTTCATTCATTCACAAGAGACACGAGAAACTCATTCTTGCTTAAATCATCGAGGGATAGAACGCAGCAAATAGAAGTATAAATTAAAGAGGAATTCTACAGTTGCTAGGAATCTCATGATCAGCTAAATTAACTATTCTTCCCTCACACTTTATCTCTTAATATGGGGTTATTATTTCGTCATAATTATTATGCACAGATTTGGCCATCTAGTCACTTCCGAATCATAGTTAATTATGCAAACAATTTTTGGATAAGGGTACAACCCTTGGAATGGAATCTGCCAGCGGCAAGTCCTGTAACGTTATGAAACAAGCCGGGGCAACATGGGAGTGAAGATAACATACAGCCAAGGTCGGAATTGGGAGCCGCGGCTCTAAAGTGCAGATGGTCTGTGCCCTTGCACGCCTTATGTCCCGCTGTCACTGGGGCAAATTATTACTATTATTATGTGCTGTTAAGTTTTCACGCAAATAAACTATTATTATTATTAGTGGTGGTGGTGGTGGTGGCGGCTATGAATGGAAATTAATGTACTCTTCAGTAAAGAATTAACCTACCTTTGGTAGATTTTCTTAATTTTAATCCTTTGCAGGAGGCCTGTTTTTTGACGAAAATGTGTCAATATAAGAAAATAGAACCGGAGGAAGCAGTGCATTTGGGGATAGAAAGGAAATTGTCTGTAGCGGAGAGCCAGGCTTTATTATGCTCTCCGTAGTCTGCTAGCACTGGTTGAGGGAAACTTTGTGCCACTCCCACTTGCTCGACTAGCCGGCGAGAGTGAATGTTTTCCACATGGACTATACAGTCGGCTGTCTACAATAAGAGAAAAAGTTTGAGCATGCGCGCAAAGGAGTGACAATTGCTTGCCGCTTGCAGTGACAGATGAATGTCGATTGTGCGCTGTTTCTAACTTGTTTGTTTTTCCTTCCTTGTGCGTGTGTGGTGTTTTATCCGACGAATAAAGCCGGATGCGCAAATTTGTGGTGATATTTGCGGTTTGTTGGGTGTATTGATTGGCGTGGTGGGTGCACTTGGCTCGGACTGAAGTCTACATGTTGTTCCGCCGTGTTTGGGACACCACGACAGACAACAGCAGCAGCACCACATCCAATGGGGGGTCTTTTATTTCTGCCAACATCTTCGCGGTCTGGTACACCAAGCTTGCCACCAATGTCAAACGCAGCAGGGGCGGCGTCTCGTCGCCCAAGTCAGCGCTCAAGAGGGCTCTGGTACGTAGCAACAGGTAACGCGAGGCAAATGGCTGCTTCAGATTGTATTGAACGCTTCCAAGTAATGGCGTCTTACATTTGTTCGAGCAAGGGGCGAGCAGCAGCTGATGAGAATTATCACCCTGCTTCTAGAATTTCGTGAGCAAAATCTGAAATGTGTATGCTCCTGTGAGGTCCTGATACCGGCCATTGCTTGACAAGGGGCTTCATAAGGAATTCGAAAAATTAGCAGGAGGTTATTTGATCATTCTGTTAGAAAGTGCCGTGGTTGATGTGTTTCTTTTCATAGGTTTATTTTGCAGTGGTTTGACAGCTGTTCTGGTTATGCAGCTCATAATGAAATACGTAATGTGATTATGATTAGGAATGTATGTTTTTAGAAAGAGCTCGTAGTCTATTTCGAGGCACTCACAGTAACCCAAATACACAGAAAAGAGAATTATATAGATAAATCGAATATTTTGCTCGCAGAACATAGGGGAATATAAATTAGGAATGTTGTGTGAATGTAGGTGTAGTCCTGGCAAAGTACACAAACATTGTGCTAAAATTACATGTGTATAACGTTTTACGTGATGGTGTGTTATCCACAATTGCATGTTAGTACATCATTCTGGAATTCTAGGGAGGGCTGGAGTTACAGTTAGTAGGAGACACGCTGGACGTCCGGTTTCGCATCCCAGGCCGCCTCAAGACGTCAGAACATACCGATGTTTACAGCTGTCTTGCTTGTAAAACGCGGCGCACGACCTTGGCGAAGGTCTAAGGTTATCACAACAGTAGACCGATTTAATCTTCTGCAACAAACGTTTTTCTTTCTCTTTGGTGTGTGCCACGTCGTTTGCTGTGTCTTAAATGTCTGATCTGCCGAAATGCCCGCAGCTTGTTGTTTGTGTAGTTATACAACGCTGTATGCGTAGGCCTTTGATTCACGATGACATTAACGGGACAGTAAACCACGATATTTCGGAGCGAAATGTAACTTCTCGGACGTTCATCCTCCCTCCCAAGTTAGATGTATGAAATTGCAATCATTCCTGTTCTTTGTGTGGGAATTTGTCGCGAATTATCAAGGACTCGAATACTTGCAAGTATACTGTTTGGGCCCAAGGGAAACTAATAGAATTAAGGACATTGCGTTACGAGGATGTACAAACGGGGGCAATTAAATTAGTGATGTTTGAGACGTCTGGACCATGAAATATGCAGGTTCCTTTCCTTCCAGGGAGATAGTGCTAATGAACTAACTCATTATAAACACAGAATATAACGTACGTATGTGAAGTGCATGTACTGTGTTTGCTCGCTTGGAAACCGGGATCGTGGGTTCGAATCCCACTCAGGGCATGGATGTTTAGTTTGCGTGTGTGCGTTTTTCTGTGTTTGTGTACAGGTAGAGGTCTTGTGACGAGCTGATCACCCGCCAAAGGAGTCCTACCGAATGTGTAAGATACAGAAAAACTGAAGTGAACGGAGAAGTTCATGGAGGTAGGCCTAGGCCCACTGAGGCTGTAGTGCCAAGGGGAAAAAAGTATGTAAAGAACTTCGAATGGACAGCCAGTTTACATTTCTGTTTGTGCTTGTTCATACATTTGATATTCTGACTGGCAGATAAGACTCACATTTCTGTTACATCTGCCCTTTCAGCTTCTGTCATTGTCATGCGGCATTTTCGTCGGGGAATTTCAAGAAAAGAGGATACCTGGGGCGGGCAAGATATGAGAATATGTGGGAGGATATGGCGGAGACGTGAACAAGATGAATCTGACTCCGGCTGGGGTCCAGTTATCTTCTGATGGTGGGGATCTTTATGGATTCTTGAAGCCGAGGAATACATTGAAAGGCAGATTTCAGTTTGCTGCTCAGGAAGTTTGCGTACGAGTTTATTCACCTGCAGGAACGGAATCACAGAAGTCTTCGGTCTTTGGATCGAAGCCCAGATTTTCTGAATGCGAAGCAGAATTGGAGATTGATTCAGGAAAGGTCACTTCATCCAATTTGTTTCGCTTCATCCTCGGGCAGTTTCGAAATCATAACCCCACACGATTACTCACGTTCACTTAAGTAATCCTAGTACGGTGTTTTGTTTGCGATATCCGAAATCTTAAAGCTGGATGATCTAATCTGAGAAATTCACGCGGTTTCCGTTTTAGTGCGGTAAAAAGAGAACATATCAGACTGTATCTCTTATGAATGCCATAAGCAAAATTTGATTTACCTGGTTAAAATTAATTTAGAATAAACGCTCCAAAATAAAAGCTACCTGTTGCCCCCTGTCGTCTTGTTATTATCGCGTTCACACAATAATTCATTCATCAGTAATCTGTCACACGTATAGCAATAAAACTCTAATCTTGAGAGTTGGTCTGCTTCCATATATCGAAGTTCAGCCGGTAGTCGTAACGGTGTTGATAGTAATTTCGTAAATGTGTTAATGTGATCTTTGTGACATGGCCTTCATACCTACTTTTATTGAGATCTACCCAGTGGTTAAAGTATCTATATGGATTGGGTAACTTAATGACTGCTGATTGAGGTGGGCAGAGCATGTAGCACGAATGGGGGAGAAGAGGAATGCATATAGGATATTGGTGGGAAAATCAGAATGAAAGAGATCAGTGGGAAGACCAAGACGTAGGTGGGTGGACGATATTAAAATGGATCTTAGAGAAATAGGATGGGATGGTATGGATTGGATTGATCTTGCTCAGGATAGGGACCAGTGGAGGGCTCTTGTGAAGACGGTGACGAACCTTCTGGTTCTATAAAATGCTGGTAAATTCTTGAGTAGCTCCAGAATTGGCGGCTCCTTGAGGAGGGCTGAGCTCCATGAGTAAGTAAGTAATGACTGCCGATTTCAAAATGATCTTTGTAGTGTTAGTCTTTTGATCTTTAGAGTTTGTAATTCTGTATTTTTCTCTTCTTATCTTCCACTATTCTGTCTCTATGGTTTTTTACATTTCTGTGTGTCAGGTCATGTAGCACGAATGGGAGAGACGAATGCGTATAGGATATTGGTGGGGAAGCCAGAAGGAAAGAGATCACAGGGAAGACCGAGCTGTAGGTGGGTGGACAATATTAGAATGGATCTTAGAGAGATAGGTTGGGATGGTATGGACTGGATAGATCTGGCTCAGGATAGGGACCAGTGGAGGGCTCTTGTTAACACGGTGATGAACCTTCGGGGTCCATAAAATGCTGGGAAATTCTTGAGTAGCTGCAGAATTGGCGGCTCCTCCAGAAGGGCTCAGCTCCATGAGTAAGTAAATAAGTAAGTAAGTGTGTTTATGTTAGGAAAGGGTTGAAACAGATGTAGAAAATACAAAATTCATTTATCTTTACACAATCCGGCATGCATACACGCATGTATGTAGGTTAGGTATGAACAGACAGCCATTGCGATCAAACCAACGTCATCTGTGAGATTTCTGTTTTTTTTTCATAGAAAATGTAGGCTGAAACCTTCTACGTGGATACAACGAAACGTGTAGTGTGGCGTTCTTTGTAGTATGTGTGTTTTGGGGAAAGACCGTGATAAGCCTGACTTCAGATTTATCTGAAGCGGGGCTTCTATTCTAGTATGCTGATGCGATCCAAAACTATATCGCATGGCAATTTCTAGTGTAGATCTTCACCGTGAAATTAAAGGTCAGGGGAGGAGTAGACGTACGTCTTTCCATTAGGCATTCATTTTACTGTCTTGTATATAAGAAAGAATTGTGATCATGACAAATCCCCATCTCGAGATTCTGTCGGATTTGCGTGTTTTCAGACCCCCCCGCCCCGATTAGGAACAGGTGTACGTTGGCACACCGTCTCGCTGGCTGTCTCAGCGCGCCTCTGCCAATGTGTGTCACGCGAACTCCTGAACGATTGGCCGGGTTTTATTTGTATTCAGTATTTTAGAGTGTTCGGTGAATCTGAACATTCCGACTTCAGAAATAGGGACCGTTCAGATGGACCCCAAAATAGAGAATGACAATTTTCTCGAAAATGGCTCTAGCTATGATGATTAAATAGGACTGCATAGATAGTATCTTGAGGAAAATAACGGCACGTGCACTAAGGGTTCAAACGCGAAACCGGTTTCTGCGGTCACATGGATTTCATTGATGTCAGGTATTTAGGAACAAAGAGTAGTCTGGCGTACAGCAATCGATTTATTTTCCAAGGTAACGTAGTCAGGGTCAGTCGTATGTGTGAAAGTATGCGCTGTGTCTTCGCACCGAGTTTGTCACGTTGTGTGAAGAACACACAAGGAAATGTGGAGTTTATGTGTGGGGCCTGTCTTAATTTCGTTCCAACTTCTTGCACACAAGCTTGAAATTGATTAAAGTACCTATGTTTTCATTATATCTTGTTTGCTAATGGCCTCCATTAGAACTGAAGATTGTTTCTTCCCTATTTCAGAAGTGTTCTACCATTGCAGACGAAGATTAATTTAGAATCGCATTGTGAACAAGTAACTATCTGAACTCATGGAGTGAACGACTTTTATGCTTTTATGCATGAAATTTGATGTTCTCACGGAGATTATTGTCATCTTGGATGTAACACCATGTAGTCTGGTAGATGTTCACCGACGCTTCTGAGGAACGTCGATAAGCTTGTAACAGACTACACGACATTATTTCCTAGAAGAAACTACGTAATGCACTCTAGGTAACTCGCGTTGTATTTTAGGGACAACGCGACTATTGCTCTTAAGGAAGCGGCATAACGACATACAGACCAATAGGAATAATGCAGACCTCCTGGGTGCATTGCACATTGCAAGTCAGAAAGCATGACAAGCGGGCAAACACGTTTTGGAACAGGCCGCTCTAATCTTATCGCCAACTTAGAGCGTCGGTCATTGTGGTAAGAATGCCAGTGCGTCACTACTTATGTACAGTTCATTTCATATGAATTTGACCCCTTGAACTTCATGTGCACTAGCAATCCAGCTTAATGTTTTTTGGAGGACTTTTTTTTTTCTTTGAATGAAGGGAACGCATGCCCAAAATAAATTGTTCACTTCTTCTAATCACTTGCACAACCGTATGCCCAGTATACTCGTGTATATAAGAAAACACTGCTTATCGTCTCGATAAATAGAAAACTCAGAAATGTTTACAGTGCCGATTGCGTGAGTAGCAGTGGAAACAAAGGGCGCTGCTGCGTATAGCTAGGAAATTTAATTGTTGAAGCAAAATTTAAAGTTTTTTTTGAAACTAGTAAATTTTCACTGGCTCCCGAATTAAGGCACGCAGTTATGTAACTCAGTGCGAAGAAGTAGACTTAAAATATGATTTCGCACTGGTGACGCTGTTTGGGGTGTAAGCTCTAAGTCTTATAGTCCTTTCGTAAAACTGACGTGTCATGGGTTCGAACAACAGTGACTGTGAAATTTACTGTCTAGTTGATAGTTTGCAACGTTTCGTAGGAACATGCTGCGTTCATCGCCACCTGAAGATGGAAGCTGCTTATTTCCCCGAAACATTGGTGACTATAGGCTACTTGGCCTCACGTCTTAGAAGGCACCAATCTTATGGATGATAGAGAATATGTAAGCAAAAGACACGGTCATTTGTGGTGCTGAATGACGGAACCTCGTAAATTATCCGTCATTTTCGATATTCCGGACCTGTTCGGGCGTGACGTGCTTGGAATGTGATGTAAATATTATTTTATGCCCCCATATTTTGTAGTTCAGTCCCCCTCAGGTAATTCGTTCGAGCTTCGAAGGAAACACAACCCAGTTAAGTGCGATAGGAACAGGTAAAGGCAAGAATGAGGAATTTTTGAACGGCCTTCGCCATTTCTGAACCAAATTACAATCAAATTTTTCATCGCCTCTTTTCAGTAACCACATGGTCGCTCCCTGTTGGTTAGCATCCCGCTCTTCTGTTCATCCAATCACGGTTTCGCCTCCTACACACTGCCCAGTGCGAGAGGTATTTGAGAGCCACCAAAATCCCTCCCAGAGTCAGTAATCCTGAAGACGGAAGCTATAAATATTGTTTGCATCCTGTTGTGTAGTCCTGTATTGTATTATTATACAACCTTCAACACAACAAATTCGTAATAAATAAACCAGTGTTATCTCTGTCTTATCTATTCCTGATACTCCCACTTGGATCATAAGGCATCCGTCGTGAAACGCTTCGTTTCACTTCCGTTTCTTAATCTCAGACGGTATGACTCCTTCGGGATCCAGCCCGTCGCAAGGCCGCTTTTTGCACACTACAACACAGAATTAACGCAAATAAATATCCATGCCTTGAGTGGAATTCGAACCGACGGTTCCAGCGTTCGAGCGAGCGAAGACAGTTCAAGCTTTAGACCGCGCGGCCACTGTGCTCGGCAAACCAGTATTACTGTATTAATAATAATCTTTCATTATGTACATTTGCTACATATTTCGACTCAGCTGGATCATCTTCAAGCAATTTTCATGAAATGTACTACTGGTAATGAACATCATAGGCTTGCAATTTGCGCTCAGATAAAAAATTAACTTCTAGCTGAGTTATAATGTTTTACATATTAGGACTGATATTAAAATGTAACGAAACAGAAGAATCGTAATGAGATTTATATTAATGACCAGTAATATGGATCCACAGTAGAAATACAGTTCAATAACGAATAGTAAATTTCATGAAAATTGCCTGACGATGATCCAACTGAATCGAAATTCGCAACAAATGTACATAATGGACGAATATTAATACAGTAATACTGGTTTGTTTATTTTTCATTTGTTGTGTTGACGGTTGTATAAGGAAACTAAAGTTTGCCAGAACGTGCCAAATGCAGAAAACCGAAACCATACAAATTTCTTCTGTTTCATTTGACTAGTCAAGATTTCATCACTGTGTGTACAGCAGTCATGATTAATTAAGTTTATTATTATTCACTTCCGTTGATCACTGACATACTGGACAGTATATTTCATCGTCAGTGTTTTACATTAGCGCATATTCTCGACACAGAAATGTTAAATTATTTTCTGTTTTGTGTTAGAAATTTCCCGTTATTCCCGGTACAAACCCTGTGTACAGTGTTATTTATATTACCACATTTAGTGGGTAAGAGCAGTTAATGTTAAAACAGAATGTTAGGGGATCTGCAATTATAGTTTCTAAATCTCATGTAAGGTTTGAGCTCCCACGGTCGACAGTAAGAAGATTGCTGTCTTCTGGGATATGACGCTGTGTAGTCTGGAGTCACCTGATGCCTCCATGTTCAGATACGTGTCTTCTACTTTGAATATGGGTTTGTGACGCTGTACAGGACTACACGACGTTACGTCTCAAAAATACTGTAATCTTGGCAAAATTTAAATTCCGTGCCATGTAGTCATGACAGATATTACGACCTTATGTGTTCTGATGTTCGACCATGTGTGTTCTGATGTTCGACTTTGTGTGTTCTGATGTTCGACTTCACATATTCCGATGTTGGACTTGTGTGTTCTGATGTTCGACTTCATGTGTTTTGATGTTCGACTTTGTGTGTTCTGGTGTTCGACTTCATATGTTCCGATGTTCGACTTTGTGTGTTCTGATGTTCGACTTCACATATTCCGATGTTGGACTTGTGTGTTCTGATGTTCGACTTCATGTGTTTTGAAACATACGTCTGTAAGTACTACAGTTTTTCCCCTTTCCCCCTAACAGCATATCACTCTTGGCGAGAATAACGTAAGCACATTACCCTCTCTCTTCTTTGAGCTGAATACTCCGAACTGCACGACTTAACGCGGAGCAGGGCTCATTTCTTCTCTAGTTCATTAACAACGAATGATGAATTGGGAAGGGCGGTGAAGGAAACGGCCGTGGCCTATTTAGGTTAATATTTCGAAATTATGTGGAAGCCCTAGAGGAAGAACAGCAAATTTTAGTTAGGGCCTAGAATCTAGATGGTCGGAGTATGACTACTTTATTCGTTATATTTTTCCCTTGGCACTACAGCCCCAGTGGGCCTAGGCCTACCTCCATGAACTTCTCCGTTCACTTAGGTTTTTCTAGATCTTACACATTCGGCAGGACTCCTTGGGCGGGTCATCACTTCGTCGCAAACACACACAAACTGAACATCGATGCCCTGAGTGGGATTCGAACCCACGATCCCGGTTTCCAAGCGAGCAAACACAGTACATGCATAGACCGCACGACTACCGTGACCGGCCTTTTTTCGTTATTACTGAACCGATTTGTATTTTCCTGTGTGGGTGTTTTTTTTTCCGAAGTGCATTACGCTTTCAGTGATAGGCAGCTGTAACGGACGTATGAACATTTCTGTGCTCGTGATAGTGCGAAAATTAGGGAATTTGAATTTCGACGAACAGATATGGCAAAACATTTGACGGCCTTCATGGCGGCGGAATGCCGGGGTTGTTTCCCAGAATTATTGATTGCGATAAGGCAGTTTGTTGGTCGCCTTGCGATAATGGTAGATATCACTTATTGACTCGTACGCTCGCATTCTTCTCGATACATCGCGAACCGGCCAGTCATACTAGTATGTTTAAATGCTCATTTGCTTTTCTGAAGTACTATATTTTTAACCACCTCTGACATTTGAATGCCATTTCGAAAGATTTATGTCAAGCTACGAACATTTTACGAAACGTGTTTGAAGGAGATACTGAGGAGAACTGCATCATTTTGCTTATATGCGGTTTTCTCTCCGAGACTGGCGATAAACGGCCATCACTTTTCGTTATCTGTGCCATTTCCTGTTAGTGCAATGGCTGTTAGAAGGTACTAGAAGAAAGAAACTTCATTCTCATCCAGAGAAGGTTGGTCCTGTCTGGAGTTTGTTCCGTTTGTTGGCTTTGAAACGGTATCATGTTCACAAAGATACGAACTAGTCTGCTTGTAAGGGACACTCTGTTAACATTCAGTCTTAGTCGTATGTCTCAGGGGCCCGCTGAAGGAAACTTGGAGGAATCATAGAACGTTGGTAATTAGCCCTTTAGTTGCTGAGTTTTGAATTAAAAACTTCTTTTAAATACTTATAATTTCCGTGGTAACTTGTAATGTCTACTTTTGGAAAGCTGAAATTAGCTTTAACTGTTCGGAGTTTGTAGGCAAGGTTTCTTATCCACTGGTCATGTGAAATTCCAAATAAATATTATATTTCTAAGGGAGTTTTCTTGTTCTGGTACTTAGCACTGGTTAAGGGTAATGCAGTGGGTAGAGCGGAGAAAGTTCTGCTGTTGGCCTTTTCGAGGTACTGCTGTAATTTACAACTTTTTAGGCCCAATTACAGAAGACGATAATGTATTAGGGACAAGATGTGCTGTATTTTGAAGGGAAAGAACAGAGGCTGATTCCCATGGAATCCTTACAGAGACATGCATTTGAAGGACACTCAGAAATAAAGTTTTGACTCTGTACGATCGGCTGCTTCAGTGTGTTAATTATGTGTTGGGAACATCACGACTACTTTTAATGTAGGCTGCTTAATGAAAGTATGGGTCTGGTGGATAGCCCCCCCACCACCACCCAAAATTATGTCACGACAGCGCGTGTCACACTTTGATACCTTGACTTACAGAAAACTTGCAGGAGCTTGTTCGCTTCAGCTTAGGGGATTCTGTTCCTGGAGGAGGGCATGCATATGCCTGGTTATATTGGTCATTAAACCCCTATGTAAATTAATGCTATTTAGGATCTGGCAGCAGTGTAACGTGGCACAGCTGTACTGAAACATGGCGGCTGCATGTTCAACTCGTCCCCTTGGCTCTTCTCTGTGTTTTGGTCGTAGTGCATGACGGCACTTGTGCTGAATTTTGCCGGTCTCTCCTGATACAGGATGGAGAAAATTATGTTAAGTTTATGTGTGCATCAAGATTACGGTCTTGTGAAGTGAAGTGTGACACTGCCCAATTTGTTGGGTAACAACATTGTGGAGGAACCTGCTGCCCCGCTAGCAGACTACACGGCGTCACATGCTAGAAGACGGTAAACTTGATCCTGTATGAGACGTTACTTTACACAAATCCCCATGTAGATTGGGGTAGCAGGTTCCTCAGAAACGTCGGTACCGATGTACCAGATGACAGCGACACACCCCAGAAGAAGATTAACTTGACACCGAAGTGAGAACTTCAGACCAAATTGTCAAAGCCAAAGTCAGAATTAATTTACGACTAGCGGCTTACCGCTAATCAGTTCGTCTTGGCGTCAGGCCCTTTGAAACCCACGATCAGAGATTTTTTAAACTGAACTCTTGCGGTAATAGTCTTGTAACATCTTCTCTGACGAGGAGATGGGTTTGTCTCTAATGAATATGGTTGGCCTTTCGTCAAGTGTAAGACCACATTATCCAAGTCATATTGCTACTGACCCTCAGTCAGCCAGTAAGTCTTGGTGTCAAGCCCTATCCGGGGGTCATGACCAGATATTTATTACTCTTAACCACATTATCACGTGTTAGGTCCCCCTATATGCACTCGGCGCGGACCTCGTAGAAAACACCGCTTCCAGCAAATAATGTTGCAGTGTTACACAGTGGTTGCCTAGCAATGGCTGATTTATGCCTTCACAGTCCTGTCTTTCAGCAGACATAGCACATTATTTATCTGCGAATGTTGCTCATCTGTATGCCTATGTGCAATGCCGACATTGTGTCTTTGTGTAGAATAGTTAATTTAAATATAGTTCCCATACTACCGTCAGAAGTAGCGTTGGCCTGCTTTATTAAGCACCAGCCCATGAAGACGGTAGAGCGAGCATTCTTAACCCCAGCACTAGATGAAGAATCCCCATACTCGTTGGATAGGAAGCTTCGTGGGCCCAAGACCTGGCCTCAGCTCTGTGGAGAAACGACAGAACTCTTGCCTTTGCTGATACCCTGATACCGATGCGATGGTCATGTCCTCCAGCCTCAACGTAAACCTAGTCACTTGCAGAGCCACACTGACTCCCTCAGGCCATTTTGGAGCTTACGATCGAATTAGAGGATAAGTACGGGATCCTTGTGGCAACGTCATAATTTCATTTGGAACACCAAGACAATCCGTTAATCTAATTAAAACGTTTCCCGTCTTTTCCAGTTCACAGCGAACTAAATGGTGCTTTGCTTCTGTTCTTTTGTAACCTGTACTAGAAAGGCAAATAGAGCTAGGAGGGGTTGATAGAGAACGAATGAAGTCAGTTACTGTTAACACACAAGTCTGAGGGCAGCGGGTGTCCAGTTCTCACGCGACCTGTCTGCTTCGAGACGGTGTGCCGGTTTTAACAAGTAACACACGTTTTGTTGCGGTGAAATCGAAGTTTCGTGGAAATGATGGTTCACTGTGTGCTTTTTGAAATGGGAGAACAAATACCAAAGCCTCATGGTTTGCGCACACAAGCCAGAGACTTAGTTTTGAAGATGTTTGATTATTTTAAGTGGAAGCGTTCAACAGTGGGCCAACGTACGGAAATGCCAAGCCGTAGTTCTGAGGTGTGTGGCGTTGGTCCCACAACAGTGCAGCGAGGTGTTGCTGATGTTGATTGGGAGTGGGATAAAGACACGGTAATTAATAATGAAAGAACAATACATGTCTGTTCATAATTATTTATTTAATCGATTGCATGATATTCGTGATGGGGCAAAGCGCCAGGGGCTGAAGCTGACAACTTGCTTCCATCTGTTTCCGAGGTCAGTAATGGTGGAACTATGTCTCCATTTCCCCATTTATTTTCATGGTGTGTCGTTTAATTAATTAAGCACAGGCACAACTTTACACGATATTCGTAGCATTGTTGCGCAAGTCGTGACTAAGCACAAGCAGACTTGCAACCTCGCAACCTTATAAACCGTCATGTACCCACTGTCTTGTGTGTCTCTTGTCTGTCAGGAATGCGGTACAACTGTGGCGTTATTTCCAAAATAAAAACCTTCTTGTGGTGCCACGTGTATCGAATGGAACAGATTTTGGGTATGGAAGTACTTTCTGCACTTATGTTTCTAGGGAAAGTATTGCAGTTGGTCAAAATTATTACCTCTTTCATTTTGCGCACGTTTTTCATTATTTTGTGTCTGACATACGGATTTATTAATTTTCCGCATCGTCTTAATAGGATTATCGGNCTACTACTACTACTACTACTGTTGCTACTGCTACTACCACTACCACCACCACCACCAGCGCTGTCTAAAAAAAAAAGTTGCATTGTTTTGTGTTTTGTTTTTGCGTCTGTGTTTGTTTTATTTCTGTATTTGGTCACTTTTGTTTTATAATTGGCCTTCAGACTTGCGTATCACATAAATAAATAGAGAATTGATTTATCATCACTGCTGCTTCCGGTGATGTGAAAAATAGTCAGAATTATTGGGTTTTCGGAGTTAGTTCGTCGTACGGTATTGAAAAAACTAGAAAACACAACATTTCGGAAACTGGATCTATTTCCGTCCTCAGCTGAGGACTGGACCCAGTGATTGAGACACAAAAATACTGGGGAGTTGGACTTTTTCCATCGTCCGGAATTCATCCACCATCGTCGGAACCCTTTAGAATCTACCAATGATTGAGGTTGGCTCTTTCTAAGGGACCCAAGTGAGTAGGTGTACCCCGCCTCAACTGAGGCCGGAAACGTTATGTTTTCTATAGTTTATAGAATACCGGACAATGGAGAAACTCCGAAAACCCTTTAATTCCCAGAATTATACACCATCGTCAGAACGCTTTAAAATTACTTGAAAAATAGTCTTTGGTGAAGGCGTGGGGGTCGAGGGAGAATGTTACCTGCGATGTCTGTGACAGTAATGATTCACAGCAAGGTGAACACAGACAGGGTTTGGATGAAATTTCTGTGCAGTTAGCGCGTATGTATTGAGCACTGAGTCGTTTTGTTTGTTGCAGCTTCCAGTGGCGGACCCTTTCTTGGAGAAGGTCAGCATTTCCGACCTTGGTAAGTTAAGTCATCACGTCATGTTGTGAGTAGTTAAGTCAGAATGGGAAATAATGCTTCGTGTGATGCGATGGGATGTTTGAATATACGTCATACCATGTTGAACGTGTCTCGAAATTGCGTCAGTCGTGAATTTGAACTGATGCTTGAGAGGCGGTCGCTTCTTCTATCCCTTCCTATTCATCCAGCATTCATAGCCATCCAGTATGTAGACTGCCACAGAGGTGACGTGTTTAACTTGTATTCGGGAGGTACGCACTCCAAATCCCGGCTAGGAAACTGTTATTCCAATAGTTTCGTAGTTTTCTTACCAACATACAGGCTAACATGTCAGCCATTTCCTCCCACACGTCTAGATGCAAGTTCGTAGTAACGGAACAGGCGTTCTTTGCGCGTATCCGCTCCCATCCCTGTACCCGGCAGGCTACACTTTAAATTCTCTCCGAATATTTTAGCAAGGATGGAAGTCCCACACTAGAACTCGCATTTAAAATGTCGTTTTTTATTATATTGGCCAACGTAGACGTTTCTTTGCGTCAAGGCGGATAGGGAATTTCGTATGTACATTTTGAACAACCTGTTTCACGTACATAATTTTCCTTCTAATTTCGAGAAAGCTACCCCTGCGCTTAAGCAGAGGTAAGGCTCACAAATTCAAGGTCTTGAGCAGACAGCTTCATGCTCCGGCAGCCGAGTTGGGGGAGGCTTTAGATTGTTGTTTTAATAAACCACTTCCAACAATTTTGAATTTACACGTCGTTAGAAGCATAAACTTGAAAAATAAACGTTTTAGTAGATGTTGAGCGTCTTAGCCGCGTTTTAAGTGTTGCAGTTGGGCAAGAGCTGAGATTTGAAGTGTTCACGACGGATTAGTTCAGATTGTTGCAGTCTTGGTTATCACACCACGTGATTTTGTAGATGGTTACCAGCATTTTGGAGGAACCTGCCGCTTCTATATTTAGGGCACATATACCATGAAGATGTAGGCAGTAGGCTACGCTGAAACGTTGATAGTCACCTACGAGACCTGTGTCGTAACCCAGTAGACGGTAATGGGTAAAAAGATTGCCTCGCTTGTAACCTACATTGTGCTGTCTACTTTGGAATGCCTTGTGAAATATCCAGAGGGAATAATCAAAGTGCTCTGTTTTGACTTCAAATTGATCTGCAGGGAATTAACACAAAATTTTTAGTTCTTTCCCCAATACAGTGCCAAGCAGTAAATTACTGGTCATTGGTCTCAGAAGCCTCGCCTCCTTTCCTGCCTCAGTAATTCTCCGACCAAATGGAGATCGACATGTGGCATGGAACTCGTTTTAAGCATTTCAGGTGCGTTCGCAACGCTGCCTAGCGCTTGTTGAGTTGTTCCTGCCTTCTGTACGCATGAAACAACTTGAGAACCGCCGGACTGATTTTCATGAAATGTGGTATTTGAGAGTTTTACGAAAGTTGCAAAGTCGTTTAAATTTTCTCTCAGAGTGGACAGTTTTAACGTCCTGCCTTAATGTAATCGGGTCGGTACTTCCCCCTTACCAGCGTCCGTTTGGAACCTACCGTTACCATCTTCCCGTGGCAGTTACTCGACTTAGTGACAAAACGGCCTGCCTTAATGTAATCGGGTCGGTACTTCCCCCTTACCAGCGTCCCATCGGAACCTACCATTACCATCCTCCCGTCTGTACGTATCTTCCCGTGACAGTTACTTGACTCTGACATAGACTGTACGTGACACTGCCCGTTTCATGGAATTTGTGGGTCAGTGACAACGCGGAAAACAGCGTGACGTCTAGCGCCAAGAGGGTGCCGTACTGTGGCCAGCCCTCTGGGCTTGTTTTCATCGCCCATGTCAGTAATGTTGCCAAGTAACGACAGTCACTTGTTTTTGGCAGTGATGGCGTTTATTTTTGCACAGCCGTCAAGTAGGCAAGACGGTAGGTGTGTGTGGCTAAATTTAGCGTTGGCCGCTGCTCGGACAGAGCGCCGCACACGGCCTGTGCGCACTGCCGGGACCGTCGCAGTCATTGTTGAGCGCATTGTTGGGCTGTGTGTATGTTGACTATGACGTCACGATGCTGGGTCTGCACTACTACTCGAATATTGTGGGGCTTCGCCTTGAGTCCATCGAAGAAGACGACGAGGTGTACAGCTTGGACCAGATCAAGGAGTTCGAGGAAGTGAGTCGTGCGTGGAAGGAGGCCTTGGCAGAGCATCTCTTGCAAGGTATCGCGAGACTGTCTCATCGAACAGCTGTCCAGAAACCGGTCACCAGTCGTTAGTGGCCTGCAGTTACAGCAGGGGAGTCGCCTGGTAGTTGTGATCTTGTAGAAATACGTGAGATGTCAAACGGAATTCTTTACCAAGTTACTTTTTTACGATCTCGTGTGTCGTGATCGTTTTAACATGTCCTCCCGTCAGTTACTGCTCAGCAGCAGTACCACGTGGGCCTTAGTCTGTTGATTGCTATAGGTCAGCTGATTGGCTGGTGCGCCGAACTCGCGCGTTGAGTGTTAGTGGTTCGAAACCAGAGATCTGGCATTGAGTTCCGTGGGGCTCAGTTTGTATTTGTTCAGGTGGCCAGTGATTTGGGACATTTCACTGTTGACCAAGGAGTTATGCTCATATCTTAATAAGACGCATATATATATATTGCATTGGTATTAAGGACATGGGCCAGTCACAGTGGCCTCGCCGTCGAAGGCATGAACGGTCTTCCCTCGCTCGGACCCTGGGATCTTGGGTTCGAATCCCACTCAAGGCATAGATGTTTGGCGGGTGAATGCGTTCGTTATGTGTTTGTGTTATCCTGTGTTTAGGTAGAAGTCATGCGATGGGCTGATCCCCCGTTCAAGGAGTCCTACCGTCTGTGAAAAATGATTACGGATCTGAATAAGAGACCAGGGCCCTGAATGGGCTGGAAGAGCCATTGAAGAAAATCAGGGATATCAGGCACCATAATGAAGAAAAACTTAAAGTTCTGCTGCTTTCGTACGATCCTTCAGTGACGCTGAGGTGATAAACATGAATGACAGGGATGACACCGCAGTGAAAGAGGTCAAGTCTGTAATCGGCCAGTGGTGCCAAGAAGAATTTCAAGTGCTATTTCAGTGCCAGGTTCGGGACAAACAGACATCTGAGAAAAGGATTGTTAGAGGTCTCCAACATCGACGTTGGAAGTATGTCTGACATGATTATTATGCCGTTTGTGCTCGATTTCATTTTTTCGGAGACTTGTATGAGGCGGTAAAACATTCACACTTGCTGTTCTTGTATTATAACGCCATTCGTATGAACTACAGAACAAACTGAAGTATGTTAACAAGGGAAAGTTACGGGATTATGTCGTGGTTCCCCCTATCCTTGCACAAAATATTCCGAACTCTAATTATGCCCAGTTTTTATATTCTTTCGTCCGTAGGGTCTATATCAGAACATAGGTTGCCCTTCAAACCATGGATCCCAGATGCGTCCTCTGCACATTATGGCAAGTGTTTTACGTCGAAGTTTCGTCGCTTGGGATATGGCTGTCCACACCTGCCACTTCAGGGACAATTTCGCCACTAAGACACGAAAACAAGAAAAGACTAGTGCCGTACATGCGAATCACCAGTCAAAGGTCGATATAAATGTAATTCTCTTGGATCTTTGTGTCCCTATCGCAGGTCCTTAATTCACTTTTATCCTCTTGTATTCCATCACAGCATCACAGCTGTCTCTGAAATACGAACTTCTTAAATGACACATGGGTTCGTTCCCTTTTCAGGCCATGTTACCTTAGTGATTCGTGTATGATTTGATGGCGGCAAAGGACTGTGAACTTCTACAAGGATTGCACTCCACGATTTATTATACCTGTAAGGTTAGTGCACAGTTGGATGACATGAGAGGGGATGCCTGTGAGTGGTGAGGTGGGGAGTTGGTGGTTGAGCAGGACTGAACTGCGCTGGCTGTTCGCTGCTGACGACACGTTAAATGGGGCTAGTGTGCTGGAAGCGTTAGCTGGTTAAGGACTCAGCTACATTGGCCGTTCTCAACGGGCGGCACATCTTAACAGATCAGCGGTGTGCTGGAGAAATTGATCGGCTAAAGACTCAGGTACAATGGTAGCAGCTTGATATGTCAGATCGGCGGTGTGGTGGGGGTTTGAAGTGGTGTGTCGGCTGTTGTCTGTTTAAGGGACTGAGCTATGCTGGCCGTTCAAGACTGGAGACGCAGTAAATGAGACCAGAACTTGCAAACTTGACGCAATGTGACCTTAGTTGTTTCTGCTCACCGTACATAATGGTCATAAAACCCCTGACTGACTCGATCCATAGAGCGTTTTTCGCGAAAACGGAGTGCACAGCGTGAATTTGACGTTGACAGTGTAGTATGAGAGGCATATGCCTCGTCCTCCTCAGTAGGTACAGCTGGAAGAGGCTTGCAAGAATCCCCCCCCAACATCTTTCCGTGGTGACTGAAGGCACTGCCTTTTGGGATACGACACCATGTATTCTGATACATCGTTACTCTTCCCCCGTGAAGATGGAGGTAGCAGGTTCCTCCGGAGCGTTCTTAACAGTCTACCAGACTCCACGGCGTCGCACTCCAGAAGACAGTATAGTTAATGGTTTGTTGGATGATATAGTTCCTGCCTGTGTTTTTCTGCGAGATGAGTGTGAGGAAAGGTGTTGGACAAATTCAGGCTGATTAAGTTATCGGCTTTCTCCCACTTCTGATGTTATTCCAGTCATGTTTCGCCCAATTTTATGGACTACTCCATAGCCTTGCGGCGTTGTATGTCATGCTAAGAGTACGACGTATGCCAATCTTGCACTAAGCGTCTGCGTAAACAACGTGCTCGTGTTCCAAGTCTGCCTGACGGCTGGCATTTTAATGGTGGAGTCGACCTTGAGGACGTATGGGTTGCATCTGGTTTCGAACTAGGCACAGGCGGTAAACACATTAGCGAAGCAACGTTTTGGCCTGGGCTGAGTCATACAGCCATGTATGAGTACACTTCTTGGTCTTTTAACGGAGGTCATGTGGAACCCAGTGGTAAGGACTAAATACGTACAAATTGGAAATTTGTGTTATATTAGAAACATTTCTTTCTGTCTGAGAGGACAGTTTTACTTAGCAGTGTAGAAGTTTGTGGATCGCCTTTGTGGTCTAGTGATCCCGGGTTCGATTCCCGGCGCTACCAAATTTTCTAAGAAGTAGTGGGTCTGGAACGGGGTTTACTCAGCCTCATCAGAATAATTGAGGAGCTATTTCAAGGAAATAACGGCTCTGATCTAGAAAACCGAGATTAATGGCCGTGGGGATTCGTTGCCCTGACCACGCGACACCCTCTATCTGCAAAAGTTGGCACTAACTTGGCCGACAAGCGGCGGTCGCTGTAGTTTGCTTGCGGACTGCAGACCATGGAATGTAGAAGTTTGTATTTCATTTACTCGATTAGCATTTGATACGACTTCTTCAGCGAGGTATCAGTCTCTCTCTTGCAACGTTTGTTCCTATACATGACAGCATATGGAAATGTAGACACATGTCTGTCAGCTCTAAGGGCTGTGTAGCACAGATGTGAGGATGACCTTGAATGAAATATCAGAAAAAACTGCCGCTGTTATTTTTAAGATATCTCAGAATTTATCAAAAACAGTAGAGACAAACCACAACAATCTTTGAGCGGTAGTTTCTGCAACAAAGACTTTAACCAGGTATATTCCGAATACACATCAAACACGCAATCTGCTTAGTAACGGTGTGAAAGCGTTTTTATGTTATCCAGGAACATTTAGCTGTTTCACAAAAAAAGTAAAATCGTGACTCTCAAATATTGTGTGCTGTTGCAGTTGTCGTAAAATGATCATAAACCGATGTCAGCAATAGGACTAGCATAAAATGCCCTGTTTTTATATGAATCATGACAGCATCGCCACTTTTGAGGAACAGGAAACCAATAAATTGAATACGTTTCTTTGTGAGGTAACTCATTCAACCCCCACAAAGACGGAATTAGTGCACCACATATCAGAATTAATGAATTATGAGGTCACATCTCTTACACTGTTGAGCAGTGTTGAGGGCGTTCATATCGTACGTCTTTAGTAATCTTGAAATTAAGCTTTCAACGGTCGCTTTTCATTTCACACACAAACATTAACACTGTAATATGTAACAAATTGGTTGATTGGCTGTTTTAATCTTTTCTGTTTCACATTTTAATACCATTAACTGCTCATGGAGGACTGTACCAGAAAATTAGTTAATTTTAACTGTACTGTCATCTGGGATGTGACTCCGTGTAGTCTGGTAGGAGTTTCAAACGTTTGAAAGGAACTTACCGCCTCGTGCTTGTTTTCTTTTAATTGCTAGTGGGGTGGGACTAAGTCCCTTGTACTGCGGCCAATTCTGGCCTATTGTACCAGCCCCAGATGATAGGTGAGAGTGATTGTGGAGCAATTGGTGGAATGAAGATTGACAGGGGAAACCAAAGTACTGGGAGAAAGCCTTACCCAGTGCCGCTTTGTCCACCACAAATCCCACTTGACCAGACCCAAGATCAAACCCGGGCCACCGTAGTGGGAAGCCAGCAACTAACCGCTTGAGCTATGGCGCGGCCACTTGTGCTTGTTGCTGCTTGATTTACTCTTCAACCCTGAAGATCTCCAGTATTGCAGTTTTGGTTCCCCTCATGTATTGAGAATAGAATTAGTAACTTTCTAATGGTGATGTAATGATGTACATTGCTATATGATGGCACACCCTCTGAAATGTTTAGGCACAGTATACATACCCAGTTTTGTGTGAAACACAAGGCGGGATAGTGGAACTTGGAGCCAGTATGCTCATGATAATGGTTGTGGTTATGAATGAGACTGAATTATTGTTCGTGATTGAAATCAGCAATAGAGTATTTGTGCTAGAATGTCAGTGCACTGCTTCCTGCTGCTTGTGGGTTTATTATAGCAGTAGAAAATAGCTGGAAAGGAGCTTCTGCTACTACATATAAATACAATTAGTTTATTCCATTTTTAAAGTGATAATTTGGATGCTGTCCAACATTGCAGTATTTTTTTTAAGGATTCCTGTTCTCATTTTGTGACATGATGAAGAAGAGAGAACATGTTTACAAAACATTGTAATTCAGAAAATGCTGTGATTATGGACACTGTCCAATATATAAATCAAACCTATTGTTATACACCATTACAAGAAAAGTTTAGACTTGGCTAAAGTTATTTGCTTTGGCGTATTAGAAAATCTACTGATCCTCTTACTGTCTCAGCAAGTTCTATGATCAGTGCGATATCATGATATCAAAATGATTAGAATTTCCATGCAAGCAACAGTAACCAGTGTGGAATTGAAAAGGTGCCTTTTACAGGCATGAATAGTTCTCTGGGAGAAGCCATTGTCCTTTGTGCAGAATCATGCATGAGTGAGTGTGGTTTTTGGAGAACTGTTCAGAGCAAAATGTCTCTTCAGTCCCATGAAAGATGTTGCAGCCTTACAAGTAGGCCCCCAGCAAGAAATTCACATGTATTTCATAAATTAGGGAATCTCCTTAGTAGTTTAGTGGTATGAGCAATTGATTGGTCATCTACATACTTAGATCAAATGCTGAGCTAGGATGAAATACCTAACCCTAGAATGCATTGTAACCCTTAATTGCCAAATGCCAAAAATTTCAACTATTACAAAATTTGCTGTGTCTGACAGAATGTGACATCTGTTGGCATTTTATGTGAAATACATAATGAATAAACATCTAGGGATTTTTCTACGCATGTAGTTCTCATTATTTATTATTTACGCATGAAAGAACAACTCCGATAACTGAAACTGGAATTGGAAGGATTAAAACTGGCTCTGGTAGGTTAAAGCCTCATATTCTACTGGGAAATCCTGTTTTTTCAAACATGTTCCTAACAGCTGAGTATAACCATCCAGTCTCATTTGGAAGAAATCGTATTACCTGATCCTGGTATATGTTTCTTAGTTTGTTTAACATTGCTTTTCAGCTGCATACAGTCATCATCATCAGTAATCTGTCAGACGACAGGTCCACAGTCTCTTCCAAAACAGTTTCTCCACTTAATGCGATCTTCTGTTTTTGGAAAGAGACTATCCAGGAAAGGTGATAATGTGGTAGTTTTTCCATTTGCTTTCCACATCGCAGTACAACAGCCGTTCAAACCACTCTGGTCACGCCTGTTGCTATACGAACTTGAACCATCTCGAGCATCATTTGCTCTGTGCTTCAAGTCGCTGCTGATGACGCTGCTTCCGACATCAGTTTTTGGTGTCTCTCTTCGTCTGATGCCTACCCTTTGACCTGTCCAGCAAGGGAGGCCCTGCCAGTAGCTACGCTACCGCTGGTATAGCTCTCAGGGTCCTTGGCATACTCAAACCCCCTCACCACGATAAGGTGGGGACACCCTGCATACAGTATGTATCATTAAATGAAAGGATGGCTGTGAATGATGAATTGAGAAATTTAGAGAGGAAGAGAATTGTGGTCTGTCTTTGGCCTCCAGGTCAGGAATCAAACCTAGAACTTTCCATGTATGAAGTGACATTTCATACCTAATCCTAGTTTAATGAATTATAATGCTATAATTTCTTCATCTCATGCAGCTGAAGTAATATTTTTAAAACTAGATTAGATTAGTTCTAATTTTTATTTTATATATTTTAGTTTTGATTTATCTTTTAATTTGTATGCATTAGTGAATGTCCTGCCAAAGCTGTCGACAGTGATGTCACTGCTACCAAGTATGTGGCTCTCACTTAACAGTTTTGTGTTTAATTTAGTTCTTTTTTGGTTTGTTTGATTAGAAAGTTCTAACAGACAGTTTGCACATTGTGTTGCAGAGGAGGATGAGAGCCAGATCTTTGTCAAGTTCTTCAAGTTTCACAAGTGCTATGACCTGATTCCCACCAGTGCCAAGCTTGTTGTGTTTGATACGCAGCTACTTGTTAAGAAGGCTTTTTTTGCTCTTGTCTACAATGGTACGTGTGTTGAAATGTTACACATATTTTGCATGTCCATATCATTTTACCTGCTCTGTGGGTTTCTGTTAAAATGCGAAGCAGACGCTATGAAATATGAGTAGTCATTGCAAATTTTGTGTATACCTGTTGTAGACACCATATTCTTTTCTCAGCTATCATAAATATAATCTTCATATAGAAATAAGAAATATGGGTAAATAGAGAATGATGTGTGCAGTATCTGAGAGATAAATGACTATAAGCCACAGGCTTAGGTGAATTTGTATTAGGTAGCTGGCCTTAATTCCATATGCCATTTGGCACCTTTACATCCTAATTATTCTGATTTAATTAATATGGGTTACAGATATGATAACCACTATATAAATGCAAGAGTAAGGATTCTATTTTTGTAACAGTTACTTAAGTGCAAATGTGCTTGTGAGGATAACTGAGGAGCTGTTTCAAGGAAATAGCGGCTCTGGTTTAGAAAACCAATATTAATGGCCGTTGGGATCCGTTGCACTGACCACGCGACACCCGCAGAAGTTGGCGCCAACTTCACCGACAAGCAGCGGTCACTTTGTCGGTAGAGTTCGCTTGCAGACTACAGGTCATGGAGTGTTTTTTTTTTGGGGGGGGGTGAGTGTTCAGGGTTCTGGTGACAAAGTTTATGAAGATGAAATTTGCATCAGGGCAGTAGAAATAAAAAAATTCAGAATTATGGTTTATAATATGCTTTACATTATATAGAGTCCTTGACCCTTTTATCCTGCAGTGCAGCATAGGAATCTCTCTGGATAAGGTGACCCTTCACATTTTTATTTCCGTATTAAGAGATAGAACATGTGTACTATGTATGTATGCAGTACATGCCCTCCAAATATGTACCCAGAAACTGGCATAGTACATATATGAGTGAACCCCAGTTGCAATTGTTTGAATTCCGCAGTATCTCCAGGTTTTTAAATCTAATACTGGAAAAAAATTCATACTTTCATGGAACTATATGCCCTGTTAGCAAGGGCAGACTACCGCTAATGCTTCATTGTGAGTTAGCTGAATAACCAGTTAGTGTCTCATATTTGTGAAGGGGTTAAAGCTTCAAAATATTTAAAATAAATAAAATGAATGATGGTGAGAAACAGAACAATGGTGGTTAGAAGGATTAAACAGAATTAAGAAACTGCACACTGTTTATATTTTGTGTATATATATTCAAAGCTCACACTTGAGCATTTATTGACCATCTTATCAAAAACAGTAGATTGAAGGTAATGTATAAAACAGAGTGAAACCAGCATTTAATGAATCTTCGGGGAGCAGTGGATTTGAACATTAAATCGAGGATATCTTAAAAGGAAGAGAGATAACAGTCAGACTGTTGACTTGGGATCATTCAGATTAAGATAGATGTTAAATAAATGAACATTCATTAATATGCTGGCCGCTTTCAAGAAGAATGTCCATACTTGTGATGACTAATGCACTGAAAGAGCAGAGTAATTTTTTTTGTTTACAAACTGTGTGGTAATAGTGCTTGGTAGTATTACACATTTACTCATATAATTTCCTCCCTTTATATTATTTATATTTATTATAATTGTAGACATCTTAAAAAAAGCACAAGAAGCCCAACATATGAAGCTGAAACTAACCACTCACCCACATGTACAGTTGAGGTTTCAGAATGCCCTGGACTGCATATTCACCAGTATGGTTTGAAGATAGGGATGAGATTAGATTGTATCATGTTATACTACACGTATGTTACATTAAAAAGGGTGGGATGAAAGACCCTTGTACTGTGACTGTCTTTATCTGATTAATCTTCACTCTGAATAAAGTGCAGTGCTTTGCTTTATGGGAGTCTTTATGATAGCCACGTGGACTCACAAAATATGCTTCTGAGTGGTGATGCCTGATTTCCACAACAGGCTCTCAGTTGCATAATATTTGTGATGCATATACCTTGTGCTAACAGGATTACCCATTAGCACCAGTTTGAATAAGGGTCCTTTTAAGTGCCAGTGCCCTGTAATTGAACCTGTCACAAGTTATAAACTGATCACTATTTAATCATTATACAGGAGTTCATGAGTTCTGGTCTGTGATGGTCCCATGTTTGTGTCCAGTAGTGGACTTCCACATTTGAAATGCCTCGACATCCAACCCCTTGTGACATGACCAGAAGCTGGCATTGAGATGACATCCCATTTCAGAGCGTATAAATGTATTTTGGTCATTGAGTATGGTAGAGATTAACTTTACCTTTCTAGAGAAAAAATAAATTTTGCTTCCTTCAAGATCTCAATACACAGTCTGGTATGATTGTCAGGGTGATGAATTGAATTTACTTTGTTATCTTTGGTAGCAGGTTAGAATGTATCGAGCATGTCCACCCTGCAAAGAACTGATGGAAATGTGGAAAACCACAAAACCACAGTATTTCATTTTGTTTCTTGTAAGGATACTTCACTGCCATATATGCATGTAGCTTACAAGAATATCAAGTTTTCTTTTTGTATAGAGCAAGATATTTGAGGTTCAGCATGACAGTGCATTAAGTATATATTTATTTCAGTTTGATAAGAATAACTGGTAACTCATTGTGGGTTAGCTTATCCATTTTGTATGATGTGAACACATTTTATAGGGATCTTTCTTTTGTGTGTGTGCGTGCGCGTGCACATGCCTGTGTTCACATTTCTGCACCTGCAGGAAAGAGATATGTGAGAAGTACCAGCATGCCGTTATAAGGACAGAACCATTGAGAGATAATATAATTTAGAAGTGTGTGATATGACAGGTGTGAGGGCAGCACCTCTGTGGGACTCGAAGAGACAACAGTTTGTTGGGATGCTGACAATAACAGACTTCATAAAGATCCTGCAGATGTACTACACATCACCCTCTGTCACAATGGAGGAGCTGGAGGAACACAAGTTAGACACTTGGCGCAGTGAGTACTCTGAATTTCAACAGTTTTTGTTTTAGGTATAAGTGAAAGATGCCACCTCATTCAGGAATTGAACTTCAGTCTCTCAGTATTAATGTGAACTTCATGCTACTTTTTGCTGTAGTACCTTTCACTCCTTTTACCTTATATAAAGTATGGTACTTGTGGCATAAGATTTTCCAGACAGTCATGGAGATAAGTTGAAACTCATGTTTCAATTTTTTGCTGGGCTGATTTACTAGCATTTTGGAGAAATATTGGTCTCTGTCTTTGGGGATGTTTACTGACAGTGAACCTTTACTCATATTTATGATTGTATGCCCTAAATCACAATATGCCTCCCACAAACTGCTTTGGGGTAGTGGATAAAGTGTAAGTAATGGAATGCAAGTTCAAGTTACACAGTTAGTAATCTAAAAGTACCTGCACTTGCTAAAGATTAGCGGCAAAGATGAACAAAGGAACAAAACCATAAATGATACAAACTCCGTCCCAAGTGCAAACAATATATATGTCTTTCTTGCTCTCTTCTACACTACATGTTTCGGCCTCTAACGGCCATCATCAGGTGTGGTGGCAGCAACGTAAGAG
>NW_019718628.1:22448-36632 GCF_002891405.2 Cryptotermes secundus | reverse complement strand
AAGAGAACCAGTATCACGCAATGTCTGGTGAATTCGCGTAAATACACTTCGAGATGGAATCCTTCGATCGGGAAAACGCCTTTGGTATTCTTCAACAGCAGCACGTGCATTGCGACCGCAAAATCCACACACAAAATGCATATCACAATATTCCACGTGTGAAAACACAAGAGGCATTTCAGCAACTCATCACACAACTAATTTACCACCCATTCACGACCCCGCCGCAACGTAATCTAGGCTCTGTAGGAGCTTACGGTTGTGTGACTCACAACACTCAAGGACAAACAGATAAGGGTCTCAGCTGACAGGTACGTATAGTGCGTGGACCTGCAAGAAGACCACACTTTTCTCTGGCCATTATCTCCGTAACCGTTCAACTTTGGACATAGGTGTTTTGGGTTATATCGGCATACTTTAACATAAGGAACACCCTCCCGAAGTTTGGTCGATTCCTCCTGGGACACCCTGTATATTGTTTGCACTTGGGACGGAGTTTGTATCATTTATCGTGTAGAGTGCAACAGGATGCTTAAATATAATATTGTGAACAAAACTATGTTTGAATCGGTTAATCCATGGACTGATGCGGCAAAGATGAACAAAGGAACAAAACTATGTTTGAATCACTTAATGCATTAACTGATAATTTTGTATGGCTGTTCACATGCAGTGATAGAGTGTGTACTGTTTGATTGAAATGAAAGCAGAGACTAGTTGGGTCACTGCTGGACCACATTCCTTTCATCTGACATGGTATTTTTATGTAGTTAAACCATTATGCAAGTTCTGAATTAGTGCTATTTACGGACCCCTGTTTACTTCTTGTATTCTGTTTACTTTCATTGAAACAATTTCATATATCTCCAGTCTGAATTCATAATAATTCTACCATATGTCGCTCAGTAGTACTTAACCTTCTTCATCTGAAAAAGTGTTGCTTAATAACGTGAGGAATATGCGGTTTTGAAATGATAGCAATATGGAAGGAATATGTTGCCATTTAAGGTATACTTTTTATCTGACCATTTCAAGCATTCAGAGACTAAGAGAGACTTGTTCATATGTATTACAATCTCATTGCAGTTTTTATTTCTGTCTTCAGTGTATGTTACATCTCACTGTGACATGTTTTGGCAGTATACGGCCATCATCTGTTATATGTTTTTGTGCGAAAATCGTTTCACTGCATGTCAAGTTGCACATCGCATGTTAACACGATGCTAATTTTAAACCACTCTTTGTTGCTCACCACTAAGATTTCATAAAATATTTGCATTGAAACGGTAATAAATATGTACTAATAGTATTTACATTAATGCAGCAGCATGCTTAAGTGTAATATTAATGAGGGTTTTTTAAAATTTGAACTGTGATGTGCTACATACAGCAGTAGAGCACAGCTACATTGTTCACACAAAACCCTCCCAACTAAGCTTGGAAATAGATGGCAGCACATACACAAACTTGTGAGCTCATACAGGAGTTGTGCCAAATTCTTGTAACAGTAAATATCAATCAGATACAAGGTCTTTTAATTTGGATCTGTTAATATGAGTTAGGGGTACATCTGCTGAGTATCAGAAGGTGTTTTACATGTCTCCCAGTATTTGAAACTTTTTTCTTTTAAAAAAGTCGCATGAAAGAGATTTCAAATTAGAACAGGCTAATTATCTCATTTTTAATTTGTGAGGTCAGTGGGGCTTCTCCCAAGAAAGTGGGCCTACATATTTGATAGAAATTATCCTACTAGAGTTGAATATGTTTACATCAAAGGAAGGCTAGATAAAATTAAATTTTGAGTTAAAAATGGGGCAGTTATTTTGTCATTTTTGACTTTATGGAAAATTAAATATTTTTAATTAAATAATGTAAAATCACACTCTGTTAATAGTACATATTTGGCCCAAATTTGTCATGGACAATATATGACCAGTGCTTAAAAGAAAATAGAATGAAACAGATTTTATTTTAAAAATGGGACAGTTGATGTGTAGTTGTTTGCTGCATGTGATAATGGATCTCTGTCATATAAAACTGTAGAATTTCTATCAAGATGGATGTCTGGTAACTCTGTTCCAAGTAGATTTCATGAATCACGGAGAATGTCTCACCATAAAAGCAAACCGTTGAGGGAATTAATTTCTTATGGGTAGAATAATAGTGTTTTCCTGTTGCTTGCTTCAATGTGAACAGTTGCATCTAGGCCATATGTTTATTCCATTATCTTGTGTTCTGTATAGGTTGTTAATGTAACATGATGAAATATGGGGGTAATTTTGAAAGATGGATCAGGAGGTAAATGAGAGGAAGCAGGCATGGGATGTTTTTGTTTTACTGTCCTGTGATTCCCTTGGATGGACTCTGGGCAGCCATTTAAAATCTTAACACAGGGAGACAGTTGATGGCTAGGTTTTCATCCAGGTATCTCATGAATGTGAAATAAGCATTACTACTGTGTCATTGTGTTTGATGCGAAAGGTTGTTCATTGTTTAATGTTATTAAGTACTGCTTTCTAGTGCCGAAAATCATGCTGTTGGTGCCTTTTTGTTGTTGATATCTTTTTAAAATAAGTTCTAAGGATCGAAGCTCTTATTTTGAACCCAGTTTAAAACTGACTCATTTATTGAAGTGGTAACCAGGCTGTGACTCAGAATTTGGGAAACGATGAACCAGACAAATTCCTCAGGTCTTTTTGTTGAGGGATTAAATTATTTGGATTGTGATCTGGAAACAACTTGCATAAATTGTTGACAAGGAAATGATCACTGAAATATTTAGACAAACGCTACTTCATTGACTTCTTTTTGATAATACCAGTAATACAAAGCAGGTTGGTGTAATGGTAATGGTAATGGTTGTATTTTGGAGGTGCTCAGTTCATATCTTTGGCCATGACTCTTGTGTTTCCTCAGTCCCTCCCAGCAAATGCCAGGATAGTACCTCAGTCTGGCCATCACCACTTCATTCCAATTACTTTTCAATTTGTTTTTCATAATCATTGTACAATTTGATGCTGTTTAGTCTAAGACCGACAGGATCATGAAATAAACCACAGAAAATGAACAGTAGCAACAAAGGCCACTCTTCTCTGACATAGTGAATTTTACAGTTCCACAGGGTTAGACTTTATTGAATTCACTACTAACTAGTTCGTACCTCTAGTAAAGTACTATAACATTTTACCATATGAATTTCACACATCAGTTGTAGTTTTTCTCCATATTATTTGCAGGACTGCAGTGTTGTTATTTTCCAGATTACTGAAATTTTCTCCTTAAAGGTTTCTTTTTCTTAAGTGTCTATCATCATACCAATTCTAGGCCCCGTGCATTGAATATTATCAGTGTTGTACATTGAATGCTGCTGGCATTGTAACCATCCCACAAGTCAGCACAGTTAATACTACATACTCACATAGCAGAAAGTCACATTACAGCCGGTGGGTAGCAATCATGCTTCATATTTGGGGGGCCCAGGTTCAGATCACGGCACAGGGACCAGCTTTTCACACCTCCAGGTAAATGGCAACTGTGTCCTTCCACAGCCTTTCGATTTCATTATTACTGATCATCTTACTGTTTTATTCCATGTTGTCTAAGCTAGTGACATTATCGATAATTGATCTAAAAGTAAAAAAATGCATAAATTGATGTTGATGATTAAAATTATCAGTGTCAGAAGGCCTCGAAAGGCTTGGAAATTGTACCAAATTTCATGAGTTTGTACAAAAGTCAGGGTATGGGACAGACATGCCAATGCTTATAGCTTGATAATATAATTTGAAAGAAGGAACTGCTGCTCCTGAATTTATACAGCACGCTCATCCTTGCTGTACACAGTGTACACAATACTTTCTTCATAAGTCCATTATTGTTACTTGTATCATACAAAATATTCTTGACTGATTGTTAGTGTATTTAATGATGCCATTCTCTTTGAGAGATCTAGGAACACCACCATAAAGCTGGCCAGTAATCTGGCTGAAATTCAAGACTATTATCTGCTGCTAGCATATTAGTACTATATCTGTTCAGTTCACAGTGCGTCATGTCTAATATATTTCAGAAAAACGAATGTGATTTTTTGGTAGTGAATATTAGTCAGTAATGAACATTGTGGTCTCAGTCCCACTTGTAACATAATAAGGTGGGAAAGAGCTTCTGTTAAGCGCACTTTGCAATAATGTATAGACATCTGTGAGTATTAAATTTGCTTTGTCTGTCTCTACACTTAACTCTTTGCAGGTAATAATGTGTCTATGCATAAGCTAATTATGATTAAACTTGTATTCATATAGCTGTTCTTGAGGCAGTGGTAAAGGAACATTTTCAGTGCCTCTGCTAAGAATAGAACTACAGCCATCTTCATTGTAGCTGGTCACTTTATAGACTGAACCATCCCATTTTCATGTACTTTGAAACCATTGGCAGGCATCTAAAGAAGGTCAAAATTTAGTCTGTATTATGTCAGTTTGAATCTCAGTTTGAAACAGTATATTGCAATAGGAATGAAACAGGTTTTACTCTGGCATTCAAAAGTCGTTTTAGATGAAAATTTGTTACTCCTTTTAATCTCTTGTCATATCAAAAGAGAGTCCTCCAAGAGCAAATCTTAGTTTCAGAAGCTGCTTGTAGAAGTTTCCATGTCCTGTAATTCTACAGCTAATAATAACTGAAGGCTGAGAAAGAGATGAGAGAGTAATGTGAAAATGGACCTGAGCTTGTGAGGAATGAGGTGGATTGAACTAATTCGTAATCATGTTCACTGGCAGACTTTATTGTTCTAGGTGTTCATGTTTCAGGTTCTGCTTTGATGGAGGCATAGACACCAGTACTTGTGACTTTATATGTAAGCTTTGGACTGGGTAGAGGAAATTTTCTTGAAATATAAGTAGTAGCATGGCCAGCATCTTGTTATTGAATCCTTTGTATTGTTGACAGATGTTCTGAAGAATCAAGTGATGCCTCTAGTCAGCATCTCGCCTGATGCATCATTGTTTGATGCAATCCGGACGCTGATACACAACCGCATTCATCGGCTGCCTGTCATCGACCCTGATACGGGGAATGTGTTGTACATACTCACACACAAACGTATCCTACGGTTTCTCTTCCTATATGTAGGTACAATCAGTGCTGTACCAGTTGTTGAGAGCATATAATGAACTTGAGCATTTATAAATACTTTAGTATTAAGTGTAGAACAACATTTTACCATCTCCTTATTTTGTTCTTTCGTTGTAGAATCTGTGAAGTACCACCTAACATATGAGCATGTGTGCATGTGTTATTGCTTCTTGTTTCATAGAGATGCAGAGCTCAGTCTCTGTAAACAAAGATGAAAGAGTAATGGTGTTCAAAAGCAGTTTTCTTATTTGAACCTAAGACAGATACAAAATAAGAAAGAATTAAGGAAATTATAAAGTGAGAAGTTTTATGGGCTTTATTGTTTACAGAGTAAATAATGTAGGTCTACAGTATAAAAAAGATTGCATTTTTACAAAAATCAGTTTCACATAACTGCTTTTGCCCTTTCCAGATCAATGACCTACCAAAGCCAAGTTATATGAACAAGACGTTGAGTGAGTTGAAGATTGGTACATATGATAACATAGAAACAGCCATTGAAGACACAAGCATCATACTAGCATTGAAGAAATTTGTGGAGAGGCGGGTGTCTGCATTACCCATCATTGATCCCGAGGGCCGACTTGTTGACATTTATGCCAAGTTTGATGTCATTGTGAGTATATACCATGCACGTTCAGCCTTTATGAAGCAAAACTGACCTTAGAATTCAGGTACGAGAAAAGGAAGGTGAGAGAAATAGGTGGAAATGGTGTAAATATGTGTCTGAAGCAGGACATGGTCTATCTACAATAAGGAAAGAATTAGTGACAGAAAAATAAAACAAGTTAAGACATGTATGCATAGTGTATTTTGTCCCATTTGCTGTCTTATTGCCTCTGGATTTTAGGGTTGTGAATTCGTAACTGTCATAAATAACTTAAAATACATAAGGAAGATGAACAAGTGCTTATAATATAAAATGTGTTCAAAATCTGTTCAGTCTCATGGTATTGTTTGATGACACAGTCTAAAGTCCGTTTTAAATTATCTTGAAAATGGTGACGCTTAGAGAATTTCGGCATAAGACATGTGCTTTATTTGTCTCTACACTTTTGTTAACAATATATTTCACTCTGATAAATATTCAGCTCTTGATGTGTGAAGAAACATGTAGATCTTCATATGAAATGTTCATTTATTGGTGTCAGGTTTTAATGAAGATTGGACCGCCTCTGTGGTCTAGTGGTCAGAGATCCTGGCTACAGATCCAGAGGTCTTGGTTTCAATTCCCAGTGCTTCCAGATTTTCTGAGAAGTAGTGGGTCTGGAACGGGGTCCACTCAGCTTCGTGAGGATAATTGAGGAGCTGTTTCAAGGAAATAGTGGCTCTGGTCTAGAAAACTGAGATTAACGGCCATGGGGATCCATTGCTCTGACCACATGACACCCTCTATCTGCAAAAGTTGTCACTAACTTCGCCAACAAGAGGTGGTTGCTTGGTTGGTGTAGTTTGCTTGCGGACTACAGGCTACGGAGTTTCTTTTGTTTTTCTTTTGGAATTAGTTGTCAAATTGTTATATGCAGGTAGACAGACAGACAGACACACAAACATGGCAAAGCTGATCACACCATAGCTCAAGCGGTTAGTTGCTGGCTTCCCACCACAGCGACCCGGGTTCAATCCTGGTTCTGGCCAAGTGGGATTTGTGGTGGACAAAGTGGCGCTGGGGCAGGTTTTCTCCTACTACTTCAGTTTCCCCTGCCAATCTTCATTCCACCAATTGCTCCACAATCACCCTCACCTATCATCTTGGGCTGGTACAATAGGCTAGAAGTGGCCACAGTACGAGGGACTTAGCCCCACTCCGCTTGCAGCTTTTCTTTGTGAACTCACTAGAAGTGATTCTGATACCAAATACTGAATGGGGAAATCTTTATAAGAATTCAGAAATTAGTCAAAGACAGTATGGAAATTTGTAACAAATATTGGGAGTATAGATCAAAATATATCAGAAGAGTTGGGGCTGGCATTGGAAATGTTTAAAAATAATAAAATGGCAGGGAATGTATGGAATAAATATTTAACTTGTGAAGCAACCCTTCTTCCACGAATGATACGGTTAGTAAATTTATTTGATGCTCCTTGAAGAACTGATTATATAGTTGAAGAATTGAGGAGACATTGTTATTCGCATGTAAGAAAGCAAATTGGTTTGTTGCAATGATTATTGAGGAATTGGTCTGCTCAATACTTGTTACAAAGTTCATACAAAAATGTTTAAGTAATCAGATTAGCAAATTATCTGAAATAATACTACTGGAAGAAGAGAATATTTTTAGAAAAGGCTACTATTCTATAGTCTGTGTATTAAGAATGGTCAAGATGAGAGAGAAACAGACAAAATTATATTTCCCAGTATTTATTGGGTTTCTGTATTTTGAGTAGGCTTAAAGAGTCTGAAAGAAAACACTTTTGAAGGAAACGTTTAAAAAGGGGTTTTATAGCACGTAAAACAAGAGTAGTTATGAGAATGATTGAAAATGGAGAAATGTAAAATAATAATCCTATTGCTAGGCAACAACCATGAAATAAGCAGCTAAATAATAGCTGTTTCTGAGTAATGGGTCTGTAGCAGCAACAGACACGCATGCAACAATAGAAGAACTGTTGGAAGCAGTGTCCTCTGTTCAGCCCCAGTGGAGGCTACGAGTATATAGTGAAGGCCAGCTGCCATTAGAGAGAGTCATGAGACAGTAGTTAGAAGAATAGAAGAGTAGGGGGTAGTTGCAGGAAAATCGCCAGCCAGTAAGGACATGAACGTGATAGCAGAGGATCTGTCACCAGGCAACGACTTCTGAAGACTGTAACAGACTGAGAAGACCTAGTGTGGCCTATAGCGATTTGTGAAGTATGTAGAACAGTGAGAGCATAATCCGTACTTGTAGTTACAAGTTGCAAGAGTTCAGTAAATCCAATTACCATCCAAACCTCATCTGTAGTCACTAAAATTTGAAAATACAGTATCAGTAGATAAGAATGATAAATAAGGGAGGTTTCCTTTTCCTGTTAATTTTAATGTTGGCCTTTATGACAGAAGGAATTTTTTAAAGACATGTTTGTTGTTTTTGTTTTTACATAATTACATTGTTGGTAATGCAGTCCGTATAGTTCGATGATTCAGTGATACTGAATAATAAATTGGAAAGAAGAGAGAAGGAAAAGGTTGTGGGGTAATTAAGGTGATCTCTCCAAATGTACATGGAAAGACTAAGGAAAACCACAAACATCTCATTTGGGTGAGTTGGTGTCCTGGCTGAGATTTGAATGAAACACCTCCTGAATATGTCAGAAGCATCACTGCTAAAACAAACGTGCTTGGTGACTTGCCGATACAGAAGAAACATGAGAAGGGGGGAGAGAGATATGTTTGTATGGTAAATAACTTAATTCATGAATGGAACTTACTACGTAGTAAAGACAAGCAGCGGCACGCACACAAGAAGACTACACTGAATAACACCTGTACAGTGTGGAAACAAGAACTAGCCGCTCCAGCACTTTAGACATAGGGCGAGTAACCCTAACAATTTTAAATTTTAAATTTAAAATTTAGAGAAATTTTAAAGGATTTTAAAATCATAACTAAAGATTTTATAGTGCTACTACAGGAAAATCAAATTTGACGTGTGCAGTATAATCTACATACCAGACACATATCAACGAGGTAGATGTTGATAATACGAAGAAAATAACAATGTGTTTTTAAATGTTAAATTTTAGACTGGGTTCAGTGTAGCAGCAACGTTAAGAGTATACACCTGATGATGGCCGATAGAGGCCGAAACATGTAGTGTGGAACAGAACAAGACCAAAGACATATAATATATATTGTTTGCACTTGGGCCGGAGTTTGTATCATTTATCGTGTAGAGTGCAACAGGATGCTTAAGTATAATAGAGCATACTAATATTTTTTAGAATAACAGCCATATTGATGTGTTGTAAGAATCTGAGCATTGAACACTAATGAAAGAATACACTTACATGAAAAAAAATTAGGTGATAGGTATATGTTTCCTAAAGTGTACAGGTTATAGAATGAAGGATCATAAACATAAAACAGGTGTCAGAGAAGAACTGGGAATAAAATATCAGTAGAATAAGAAGAGAACTATAGAAGGAATTATCTGGAGTTTGTGAAAAGAATACCTGGTAACCAAATCCATTGATTCTCTTTCAGCATGTACAGAATGGCAGAAAATGCCAAGAATGTCTGACAGAATGTAGATGGAATGGAGTCGGTCTGCATTAATCGGAACAGGCCAGGAGGTTAATGTGTGATGTTTATGATTGTCACTAGGTTTGGAAGTTAATGGTTTCCCCTATTAGGCAAAGGTAAAGCTATCTCTGTAACAGGGCATGGAGGCCCCTAGGGCTGTGAGATGTCGAGGCTCCCACATTTTTTTCTGTACACTCAGCTGGCAGATGGTGAGGAGGTTATCAGCACTGGCCACCCTTTACCCCCAGGAAGATTCCTGGTACTTGTTTGTGTTAGAGGCTGAGTGAACCCCAGGGCTATAGTGGGACCAGAAGGATTAGGTCAATTGGGGAGGAAATACAGAAATGTCAGAAATATTTTTTATATTGTTGTAAACATTTTACAGAGTTATATACTTTTATCTGTTACTATTGTAATGTGTCGTGTTACAGAACCTGGCTGCAGAGAAGACATATAATAATCTAGATGTGTCCCTCAAGAAGGCCAATGAGCATCGCAATGAATGGTTTGAGGGTGTGCATAAGTGCAAATTGGAAGAGACTTTGCAAACAATCATGGAGAGAATTGTGCGAGCAGAGGTATATTTTGATACAAGAGTGTGCAGTGATGTATCTGTGTCATGTTAAGCTCTTACAAAGCCATGTAGGTTTAGCGTCCTGTCCATCCATTTGATATTTGTGATTGAATTAACTTTTGCAGTGTTAGAATGTTGGCTGTATGGGTTCAGCATTCATATTTCATATTACCTCTTGGTAACAGTACCACTGATAGCACCACAGAATACATCCTTCTTGAAATAGCATTACAAAATCCTCACAGCTTGGTTTAAGGCATCAACCAAGGGCTGCACCATAGCTTAAGCGGTTAGTCACTGGCTTCCCACCGCGATGGCCTGGGTTTGATCCCAGGTCTGTCAAGTGGGATTTGTGGTGGACAAAGTGGCGCTGGGATGGGTTTTCTCCGAGTACTTTGGTTTCCCCTGCCAATCTTCAGTCCACCAAATTATCCATCATCATAATCGCCTGGGGCAGGTATAATAGGCCAATCAGTGGCTGCTGTGCTCAGTGACCCAATTGGATTCCACCCCCNCCCCCCCCCCCCACTAAGCGAAAAGGCATCAACCATATATATGGATTTATCACAGTAATGTGCATTGCATTGGTTCCGTTCCCATGTGAAGTGTTTGAAAGTTAGAAGCACACATCAGTTGTGTATTAGAGCACCTTGTCACACAGCACAAAACTTTATCCACAAAAGAATAGGAAATTGTGTGTTACTTATAAAATATCTAAAAACTGATCACGAAACGATACCGAAGCTAACAGGGTTAACAGTGTACTGGGTTAATAGAGTTCAAGTATGGCAGCTTGGGTGTGCATTCTGTTTAACAGAATCGTGTATTAATCAAAATGAATCATTTATTTTGAGAGAAGAACAGAAGACAAAGTACTAAATACAGTGGTAAAGAGGAAGTATATAATTTTTGAACACTATAGTTTGTTATATTTTATTAATAGATGTTACCTCAATAAAATTGTATATATTTTTCAATCGCTTAAACTCATCTAGAATTTGAGAACATGGTGTTTTAAGGTAGTGCTGATCCTATATAAAAATATCACACAGCAGTTGCCTTGCACTTTTGTAAGGTTCTCATTGTATGTACTTCATGGAGACTTCACTGCTAGCATTCTGAAACATCAGCTGTACTATGATGTAGACAGTATCTGCCTTACTGCGGAAGGTAAACATGATTTGCCTTCAGTCTAGGGATAAGCAGATGTTTCACTATGTTAAGTATATTTGCAACTTAATTATTTTGTGTACATAAAAAAGAGATAGATTTGAGTGATTTAGCACACATACCCTTTATTATTTGGAGTTCTTNACTGTGTATAGGATTAAGAAATTGAAACAGCGGCCGAAGTCCACAAGGGCTGTAGAGCCCCCCCCCACACACACACACACATTATACAGGCTCAATGCTGAGCACATTATTAAATAACACTGTTAAAAAGAACCAGTCTTCGCACTTTTCCCATTAACCAATCCAACATTACACATGGAGAATAAAAATATATATTTTAGTGTTGGTGTGTTGTGGATTATAATGGCATTTAGTTGGATACTATTATGTAAATTAAAAATTAAATTTGCTTAGTGGGGTGTGGAGTCCAACTGGGTCCACTCAGCACGGCGGTCACTGATTGGCCTATTGTAACCATCCCCGGGTGATTATGATGATGGAGAATTTGGTGGAATGAAGATTGGCAGGGGAAACTGAAGTACTTGGAGAAAACCCGCCCCAGTGCCACTTTGTCCACCACAAATCCCACTTGACCAGACCCGGGTCCCCACGGTGGGAAGCCAGTGACTAACTGCTTGAGCTATGGCGTGGCCTTACTATTATGTCAGTTAAGAAACTAGCATTGTGTAGTTGTAAGTTCAAAATTATTTGTCTGCAGGTGCACAGGTTGGTGGTTGTGGATGAAGAGGACAAGGTGATTGGTATCATCTCGTTGTCAGACCTGCTGCTGTATCTTGTTCTGAGGCCCTGTGGTAAGTGACATGGAGGTGTAAATGACAAAGATTGGGAAAAAATGCTGTGGACTTAGTGAAGCTTAGTTCCTTAAGTAGGAATGTAATTAGGCATTGATAATTAAAGTGTCCCAAGTGCTGTTTGTAGCCAACATTTCTTTCTTATAAGGAAAGATGGTTTTATGATATCAACTTTTCTCTCTTCCTGTCACAAATCAATCTTGAGCCAGTTGACCAGTTTTCATGAAACTTGGCATGAACGTCTTCTTGCTTGCTTTGTGCTGTTGCTGCAGCTGTGTGCATTTCTGTAATGTGATTATACCTAGCACCACTTGATGCAGAAGTGTTAAAATTTTGTATAATTATAGATGTGTGAAAAATATGTGACTGCTGATAAGTCTTTCTGTCCTCCTATTTTTCCTGTTTTTATTTTCTTTTTCAACACAACCGCTGGACAAAATTTATATAAATTTTTCATATTTAGGTAGTTACTAATGGGGCATTGGATTTTGGCATAGAAAACCCTGAATGGAGGCAGAACACAATCACATGTATAAAATCTACATGAAACACTTTTTAAATGGTAACAATTGAAAATGCAGGTATTGTGCAGTACTTTGAAGTTATATATGTTTAACATAGTGGGAATATGTATTAGTGGATATTATGNACACGGGTGTTGGCTCGCTTACGTCGTTTTTTTTGGATGCGGGCTCAATTAGTTAACCCCCTAGCACAGGTTCCACAGGAACACCCTCACTGCCTGGCACCTACCCACTAACTCCCCGGCTTCCACTCACTAACTAACTCCTTGCCCCCGCAGCTGCTTCCAGAAACCACGCTCTTCACCATCTCGAACTTTCCACTGGGAGGGCTTCATGACCAAATGCATGGACCACTTCCGGTCTGCATACCTTCTAGAAGTTTCTCGAAGCTTCGAGCCACAGGTCCTCCACCCCCACAGGCACGGACGAAAGAAGGTATACCTACTTCCCCTTGAAGACAATGGACTCTNAATAAAATCTTTAGTTCTAATTTTAAACCTTTAAATTCTTGTCCAAATTTTAAAAATTTAAAATTGTTAGGGTTATTCGCCCTGTGTTTGAAGTGCTGCAGCGGCTAGTTCTTGTTTCCACACTGTATAGGTGTTATCCTGTGTAGTCTTTCTGTGTGCGTGCCGCTGCTATTCTTTACTACGTACTACAAAATATATTGTTTGCACTTGAGACGGAGTTTATATCATTTATCGTATGGATATTATGCACTGAACTCTATAATTAGTAGTTATAGTTCTTTCTAGATGTTCTTGTTTTTACCCAGTCAGGGAGTTTGCAGTGATGAACAACATTTTGTATCCATGAATTTCTCAAACACAAATAAAATAGTTGACTTGTTGTTGAGCTATGTAAATTTGTTTTAGTTCTGTTATTACAGACATGAATGAAGAATAGTGGCATCCAAAAAATATTACAAAACAATCTGCTGTTCTCCCTCATATCTTAGAACACAGTTCACCATTGCACAGTTATAATCTGCAAGGCTACATCAGGTATCTCACACTTGGCCCTTGTTTCAAATAAATACTGGTCATGTAGAAATTTTTACCTTTACTTGGTTGATATTTAGCCAGATAGATGGAGTAGTTTATTTAAGTCTATAAGAAAAGTCTAAGCCCAGATTGGCAAAGTGATGTGAAATTTTAATCAGTTTTCAGTATAAAATGTTCAAATCCATTCACTGAGACCACTCTTGGTGTCATATGGCAGATTCACAGACATATTACTCCTGTATAAAACTTTCCAGTTTCTCATGCCTGATGGACAGTGGCTAATAATTCAGTCTCCTACCTGAAAGAAAGAAGATTGTTAAAGTAAGAGAATGGGAATTGGGAATGTTGTAAGAAAGGGCAAACAAGGGCAGTTTATTCTCATGTTCTAGACTGTTTCAATCCTATGAGCTGATAAAGATCTGTTCCATTGTTCATGGGAGTTGTTATAATATGTGTTTATGACATAGCACTCCACAGAGGCAGAATATTCATATTCATATTTTTATTGGTTCCAGAAATCCACATTTTGCAATACAGCCTCCAGATATAGAACAAGTCAAATTATTTGTATGAAAGTCAACAATACTGTAATATTTAACTACATACACAAATTGTGTACATGTCCAACATACCATATAAAACTATATTAAAAATTGAAGACAACATAAATTCCCCAACAGAGTAACCAATTCAATCCATTTCACATCAGTCAATCAATCAATCAATCAATCAATCAACCCATCCA
>NW_019718628.1:0-22283 GCF_002891405.2 Cryptotermes secundus | reverse complement strand
CATATTTTAGTTATTTTAATGTGTGAACATGGCATGCAATGAACTGGTTTGACGTGGATAAGTAAGCACCTGAAGATGGCATTATTATGCCGAAACATGTAGTGCGAGGGAGAGAAGGAGATAAATGAGTGTATGCACTGTAAGACGGATTAAATAAATCATGGACTTAAATCAGTGCAACAGGACGCTAAAATACAACATCAATTTCTATAATTAAAAATAAATACCCCCTTTCACAAACATACCATCTTTAATTTAACATATATTCCTCTACAGAACAAAACGTATGTTGTATATCTCCATAATTTTATTTGGTATTTTATTGTATAATTTTATTCCCATGTTCAGTACTCCTCTCTTATAGGCATTTGTTCTGCAAAACTGAGAATGGAGATTTAATTTCTGGCGTGTGTTGTGATTATGAACTACGTTATTTTGTTCTAACTTCTCTAAATCTAGTTTCACATGGCATACTATTCCAAATATATACATACAAGGTAGTGGAAGTAAGTTTAAATCCTTAAAAAGTTGTCTACATGATGCTAATCTACTCACACCACTAATTATTCTAACAATTCATTTCTGCAATTTAAATATAATTTTACTTTTTGGGTCGCTACCTCAGAAAATTAAACCATACTTCAAATAAGCATGGAAGTGAGCAAAGTAAATACTCTTTAAAACATGTCAGCTTGTTACATCCCTAAGGGATTTTATCATGTAACAGGCTTTGTGAAGTTTTGAGCTTGAGAACATAATATGTGCTTTCCACTCCATATGCTTGCCAACATGTATACCTGGAAATTTCATTTCACATTTATAGGAGATCTCCATTTTGCCAAATTTGATTTGAGGTTTCATCAGATCTCTTTCTTGTCTGTTATGAAATGCCATTGCTATTGTTTTCTCAGTATTCAATATAAGATTATTTGCATTGAACCATCCATATAACTCATTCATGACTTTATTTATCTTTTGCTGCAGGATATGTCCCTTCTCAGCTGTTACCAAATATTTATATCATCTGCAAACAAAACTGTGCTCGCCTCTTTGATATTCAAAGGCAGATCATTTATGTATAATAAAAATAATAATGGTCCAAGCACTGAACCCTGTGGTGCTCTGTGTTTAATTTCTCTTGAAGCCAATATATATTTTTTGCCACCACAGTTTATTTCAACAACTTGCTTCCGGTAAGCCAAATATGATTTAAACCATAAGTTTGAAACACCTCTAACTCCATATGTTTGTAATTTAGAAAGTAAGGTGTCATGATTTATGGCATCATACGCTTTAGTAAAATCACAAAAAATTCCGACCTGTTTTTCTCTTTTCTCAGCTGATTCCTGTATGTTTGCTAGAAAAGAGTAAATTGCAGTCTCAGTCAGCCTATTCATCCTAAATCCATGTTGGGCCTTTGTTAATATGGCATTTCTTGTCAAAAAGGAGAGTATCCTATTATGCATAAACTTTTCCAAGATTTTCAAGAAAACACTCAAAAGGGATATTGGTCTATAATCTTTCATATCCTCTTGTCTCCCTTTTTATGAAGTGGTTTTACCTTTGCTATCTTAGATCTCTCTGGGAATTACCTGCTTCTAGAGAGGCATTATAAATGTGGGCTAATGGAATTTTAACCGCTTCTATAAATTTTTTAACCACATAATCTGGTATTTCATCGGTACCTGCTGAAAATTTCCCCCTAAATTTCTTCACCACTTCTAATATCTCGTTTTCTGTCACTGGAGAAATAAAAATGGTTTCATTACAGGTATTTATTCTCTGTGGTGTTTTACAGCAGAACATCGTACTATTATTTTGCTTGACAAGCTTTCCTACTATGTCCGCAAAATATAAATTAAACATTTCAGATATACGCTGTGGATTTGCCCCTTTCGTTGTCCTGCACTTTAGTTCTGTTCCCAGTTCCCTTTGCAGGTTATTTCCTAATTCTTTATTCACTATTTGCCACATTGCTCTAGTTTTGCTTTTTGCATTAGCTATATGCCTATCGTTTTCCCTCCTCGTAGCTTCCTTTATTACTCTCTTGTATATCATTCGATATTTATGTATATACTCCTGTTCTTTTCCTGTAAGATTTGTTCTCTTTTGCAAACTATTCAACCAACTCATCCTTTAACTGGACTTTCTTATTCCCTGAGTAACCTAACCTTTCTTTTGTTGTTTACTCTGGTTAAATAATTTTAAGGGGAAAACTATATCAAAGTAATAATTGAAAGTATCCATAAAAACCTTAAATTTCCCATTTACATCAGATTCTAAAAACACATCTTGCCACGATTCTTTGTTTAAAATATATTGCAGTTCTTCCATGCCTCCTTCATTAAACATTCTCCTCCTAACTTTTAATGGTCTCCATACAAAATTCTGAATACATATAGATAATACTTGAGCATAATGATCTGAAAACCCTAGATCCAGTACTACTGATGGTTTTGTATAATTACTATTATTTATAATTATTACATCAATCAATGATTTAGTATTCTTTGTAGCTCTAGTCGGGACATCCACTGTATTTACCAAATTATATACATGCAAAAGATTTTGTAGTTAATTTAATTTTACACTCTGCTGCAAAAATTCATATTCCAGTCCCCACATAAGATTAACTGTTTTACTTTCATACTTCATTTTTTAATTGCTAGTTCAATTTTCCTTAAAAATTCTTTAAAATTTCCATCAGGTAATCTATATATACAAATTACAATAATTTTATAAGCCAACAATTCTATCACCGCCATTTCAAAGTTTTTACCTTATTCATATCTTGGAAATAATTAACTTCTTTTGTTTCTAAACCTCTTTTTACATAAATGCATGCTCCTCCATGGCCACTTGTTACCCTACAGAATGAGTTTGCTAATTTAAATTGCATAAAGTTCATGTAGTCTATTTGCTGCTCTTTTTGCCAATGTAATGTAAAAACATAATACATTTACATAGCTCAACTCGGTCTGCAGTACAACATCTAGTTCTAACACTTTATTTTTAAGACTTTGGACATTTTGATGAAGGACTGATACTACATGACTGTGGCTGGTCTTCTCATTAGAAACCATAATTCTACGTGTATTTACACTCCCTTTAAACTGCTTGTCCATAAAAAATAAATTGCCTTATATTCATTTCCTGACATTACTCTACAGTTGTCATTTTCCACAGTTCTTACTAACCGTAGAGACTTGTTTTAGCATCAGTAATTCTTATCTGCATTACCTCTGCATACCAACTCTCTTCTACCTTCAGACCTCAAGTATGCATATATGAATTCCATAGAAGTGGCACATTGTTTCTGCAACACAGTTTGTTTGTAACTCTTGTTACAAGCCTGACATATATGAATAAGTGAACTTCTTCAGGTTTGTATTAGTGAGGGGGTCACTGTCTAGAATTATTACAACTTAGCAATTTTTAATTGAGTGGATTGTTGTGTTGATGTATATTTCAGGTGAGGACAGTACTGGGGTTGAAGGAATTGGCAGTTCCTTGCGTCAGCAGGATGTAAGCCTCCATCATCAGGCATCATCAGACACAACTGCGACAATACCTGAGGAGGATGCGGGCACTCTCAGTGAAGGGGACAGTGCCCCCCCATCTCCCACAACTGCTACTATACAGCTTGACAGTGGTGGTCCAGCCTGGCGAGAAGTAACAGTGTCAGGTGGAGAGTGAGTTACTCCTGCAGTTCACTTAATCACTCCACAATGGTATTGCCAGGAGCAGCTGAAGCCCCACCATAGATGTTGAGTTCCGTATCATAATCTTCATCCTAGCTGCCTTTGACACCCACATGCGGTGAGGAGTTGGTCTCCCAGAAATGTTGTTTACTAGGTTTTAGTTTCCTGTGTACAAAGGAGAACGTACGTGCAGGAACTGACATGTCATTGCTGCTGACCAGAACTAACTTTGGAATGGAGAATTATGGGCAATAGAACTGTTCATATAATTCTGATGAGACAGTTGACTGCAGGAATATCTTCCACGTTATGAAGGTTAAGTGACTGGGGACCAGATTGAAGCAGAGTATATTGATTGATCAGTGTCTGCATGCCATCTGGGTCCGCTCAATTCTGACTGAAGTGAATAAAGTAATATTGTGTAATGTCTTAACTGCTACAGCAAAAGGTCTAAACTCATGTTTTATATCATAGATAGAACATTTATCAAGAGGGAGGGGCGTGCAGATGTAATAATTTTAATGAAAGCTTGCATGTTTTATTTTATCTTAAATATTGCAGGTTTCTTACTGAAATAGCAATAGAGCTGGTGACACCTATTTTTAGCTTTTGTACTACGACTTGGGCAATGCAGTTGCCATTTTTAATCTCCATTTGTTTCTATAAAAACATATTGTTGGCAAGGGCAGAGAAAATAAAGGCACCCCCCTCCCTGATTTTTTAATTTCTGCAGGTGGAACGTTGAGTTCAGACCAGTGCAGGCTTCAGAAATATATAAATAAACACACAGAGAAGTATGAAAAGTTTAATTGTGGAAGTAAACCCTTCTTAAGTCTCCTTCCTGAAGCATCTCACATTTTTCCTCAGTGGAACACAAACACAGCGAAGTCTCCTCATTATTAACTTAACAGTCTGACATTTTTCACTTTCTTTGAGTTCTTTGCACAAAATACATACTTGAGTTCATACGTGTCTCTGCATTTTTCTTCAAAATTGTGTGACTAAGTCAGATGAAATTGATTATTGGGGAGGTAAATGTTAAATTTGTGAGGTAAATTTAATTTTGGTGCATACCAGTCAGTCATAACCACTGCTCTACATACAGCCCAAATTGAACTCTGTATATCAGATTTCTCAGAAGTAGCGTGTTGTTCATATATTTAATATGTCATTAAGCACTATGGCATATTTTAATCATTTCTTGGTATGGTGAATATGAAACAGAACAAGAGAAAATAAAATTTCTGATCCTGTGCAGTTTGTATCTCTAACATAATTATCTTTGAAGAAAGCAGTCTTCTGGGATTTGGCACCGTGTATATGTGGTGTTAACCGACGTTTCGGTGGAACGTATCGCCTCCATCTTCAGGGTAGAAGAAAAAGTATAAGAAATCTGCAAGCGACAAGACCGTGAGAACGGTCTGCTTTTACCGTTCTCACGGTCTTGTCGCTTGCAGATTTCTTATACTTTTTCTTCTACCCTGAAGATGGAGGCGATACGTTCCTCCGAAACGTCGGTTAACACCACATATACACGGTGCCAAATCCCAGAAGACTGCTTTCTTCATAGTCACCGCCATGAAAGCCTCAAATCTTACATAATTATCTTTGTGGCAGTAGATTTTGAATAACAGTAAATAGACAGTGGGATGGAATCCAAATTGGAAAGAAAGCCTTTAGAAAATTCCTTGAGGTTATAAGCCTATATTAAGGATGTTATGTCTCACCAGTACCCAGAGTTGTTGTTGTTGTTGAGTTTCTTTGTTTGCTTTTAATAAATGGTAATGTTGGTTACATTTTATTGCATTTTTCATCTAAGATAAGGCTTGAAAATAGATTGGTTGTGGGACCTGGCCAGAAGTAGTTTCAATTTTTTGTTATGGTAAGCATTATCAGTCTTTCTTACTTTCGTGTATCTGTAGTATATATGAGAAAGTACTGTGGCCATGAAAAATAATGGTCTGGGGATTTTGATGGATTGTAGCCGTTTTGTCTCTGGCCTCCCACTTCGGCTCTGCTCGGTGTTGCTTCGTGTTGACTTGTTTGGTTGCTTCCCCTTTGCGGTTATACTCTCACTCCACACTCTGCTGATCACCGGGCAGGCCTACGCTGTCCTCACTTGTTACCTGGGCACACTCGGCTACTAGGTGTGTCATCAACCTTCAAAATTTTTATTTATTTATTTATTTTTGTTTTAGAGTATGAGAAACCTCCTCAAGGTCTTCACAGGCCTCTCTTAGACTGGAGCATACAACTGATACACCACTATAACACCTTTGCACACAGGTTATTTATTCATTTTTTTTGTTATGACAAGTCAGCGTTCAATTCTCTATTTTCACCAAATCTCGGAGTACATAACCGAGTGGTACTTACGCTCTGTGCAGGAATATGAACAAACTCACCAAATTACAAGCTTAGGTGCAGAATAATAGAACTAGTTACACAGTCACCACTCTGATCATATTCCTTGTGGCCGGCACAGCGTCACACACTCGTCTGGCAGTGGCACCCGCCTGAAGGCTTCTTCTTGATGAACCACAGTTGGCACTCTAAATCTTTACGCTAATTTTTGAACCAATACGATTCTTCGCCGCCAAAGCTTCAAATTAAAAGAAGGCGCGAATGCCACCATAGGCTAAATTCTCAACACTCATAATCACGAGACGTCTTCTGTCTCTGTCAGCCCCGGAATCTGCAAACATCTCAATTCACGCGGTCGAAGACAGCCTTCTGAATGCAACTTGGACTTATGGGCCATGCTTTACAAATCCAGTACAATTATTGCTTTAAGGTGGCAAACAAAATGGCCACAGGATATACAAGTTTTTAAGCACCTTGATCATGAGAAAGCAGTTTGTGGAATGCCATCTCTGTATATATGCATGTGTGCTTCACTAGTGCATGACCAATTGGACAGATTTTATTCATGTTTGGCACTGAAGAGTTTGTTTATCATAGGTCACAGCCTGGTAAATCTAGACATTACGTCTCCAGAAACAAGGCACTTCAGATGGGTCCGAAAACACGAAAGGGCTGACTCTAATGATGTTGATTAAATTTCAGTAGCTTATGGAGACCATCTCCTTAAAGAAATCTCTATGTGCGCATGTGCGTGTGTGTACGCATGTGTATATGTGTTCACATGGGCATACATGTGTGTGGTATCGTCACGAAAGTAATGGTACGTGCATTTGCAGTCCAGACCTGAAATGTCAGCTTTCTCAAAACTAACTTTAGTGTATCATTAGTGTTAATTATTCAGATACCAGCAATTCTTAATTTTTTTCTGAGAAACAGTCCATTTCATTCCTAACAACATAGGCTAGGTCAGTCATAGATGAGGTATATTTCATTGCTCTGGAGGCATAGGTTCTTGGATCACTCATGAGTGAAGTTTGTCACCACTAGCAGAATTGTGTCTAAGGAATCGGCAGGAGTTAAGCTGCAGCCATGCTTCACAGCTCCTTCAGAATTCTGTGGGGCTTTAAGCATGTGGCTCACCCTGTAAATGCAGCTTGCAGGAACATTGAAGTCTGTATGCTGACTTTCATGACCATCCTTGTGAATTTGGGTCAAAGCAAATGCCACTCATCACCTTCAGTTAGTAAGTGCACATCTGCACACAGAGAAGGCATGGTGAGACTTTATGCTTCTCCCTACAAGTTTACTGTGATTGACTTTAATAGATCTTGGTTATAGGGTTGCAGTGAATTAAGGAATAGAGACAAAGCAGTGTTTCTCAGCCTGTAACATGTGGTGACCCTTTATTTTGGGCAAACTGGGTTCTGAGGCTACATTTGAGTGAGCAGCACATTAGGCAAATGTTTGTTTCTTCAACTTAGAGAACATGTTAATAAAGTAAAGCTATTTTTGTACCAGGCCATGAAGGCCAATAGGGTTGTGAGACGTTTAGGGTCCCACGTTATCTAGACAATCGGCTCAAAGATGGCGGTAAGGTTGTCAGCCTTACGTGCAGGCCACGCTTTACTCCCCAGAAAAATTATTTAATTAATTCCTGGTACTCATATCTGTTAGAGGCTGAGTCGACCCCAGGGCCGTAGTGCAGCTGGAAGGATTAGGTCAATTGAAAAAAATCCCATGACCTCATCAGGACTTGCACCCGCAACCTTCCCATATATAATAACTGAAAAAGAAAAGTCATGCTGTCCTTTCCAGTTCAATTTCCAGTTCGTATGGTTTCCTACATCTAGTGTTATCATGTGTAAGAGTTAAAGTTTGATGCATAAAGGTGTAAAGTGGCCTGGACATGTTGTTGTTGTTATTAGGTAGGTGGTGAATATAAGTTCCCCCCCCCCTTTGGCACTACAGCCCCAGTGGGCCTAGGCCTACCTCCATGAACTTCTCTGTTCACTTCGGTTTTTCTAGATCTTACACGTTCGGTAGGACTCCTTGGGCGGGTGATCAGCTCGTCGCAAGGCCTCTACCTGTACACACACACCAAACATCCATGCCTTGAGTGGGATTCGAACCCATGATCCTAGTTTCCAAGCGAGCAAAGACAGTACATGCCTTAGACCGCTCGGCTACCGTGACTGGCGAATGTAAGTTTAGCATAAGAGTTGTGATGGATTGACCATGTTATTACCTGTAGATACTGAGTGCATGGTCTTCCATTGCCACAATGTGAAAGGTGCAAATGAGAGGAGACAAACTGACAACAGAAAGGAATTATGTTCATGCAAGTAGGTAGCAAATTGTCATGGACATGAGACTGGATAGGGATGTATTTGGCATAAAGGGAAAGTTAGGGGAGGTGTTGAAATCGCATTGTGACAAATGTGGGTAGATTGCAGTAAGAATGATGTATAAAATGGGAATGAATTCTTACCAGTGATTGGAGAGTTCTTATATGCTTAGAAGAAGAAGCAGAAAGGCATGTACTGAATTTGTGTGGGATATTTGAAATGAAAAGGTAAGTGCAAATATATTTGTTGATTATGAATGAAATTAAGACCATGAAAGATTTAAGACCTTTGATGTTGAGGGCAGGGCTTAGAGATAAAAGAGTAGTGGCTGGAATTGTTGGACCTAACTGGGGAAGTGATAAAACTTGCTTAGAAATTCAGTGTGAATATAGGTTTCGTGGATTAACGATGAGAAGTTATTAAGCATGGAAATATTGCAAAGAGATAATGTGCAGTAAACTTCACAAGGCATTTTTAAGGGGGAAGTCATGAAGCCACTGTTGGCTGCATCCCATTGTGGAAGATATGAATATGAGTTGAATGTGCTGGAGGAGGGATAATATGCAGTAAATTTTTGAAGGAATTTTTTCTTGAGGGGCTAATCGTGAATCTGTTAGTGGATGTATTCCATTGCTGGAGATTTGAATATGGTCAGAGAAACGATTATATGCGGTAAATTTTTGAAGAAATTTGGCGGGGTGGAAGTCATAAGGTTGTTGGTGGGTGCATTGCATTGGGGAAGTTTGGAATAAGAGTACATTGTGGTGGGAGAAACGATAATATGCGGTAAATATGAAGGATTTTTTTTTTTGGTTTTGGGGTGGGGATACATTGGGGAAGATTTAAATGTGAGTTAATGTGGTGGGAGAAACTATAATATGTTGTAAATGTATGTAGGATTTTAGCCTTACAAATGTACCTTCGTTGTTATTATAACTCCAAGAACCTGAGTAATTCTTGAGAAGCTAATAGTTGTTCACCTTCTCAATAAATTATCATCATTGTTTTATAGACCCTGAAGATTCATTACCGTGTTTACAAAAGCCTGACATTGTTCCCTGTCCTGAGCCACATGAATTCAAACTACACTCTTCTATCCTGTTTCTGTAAAATCCTTTTCAATATTATCCTCCAATCTATATTTACGTCTTCTTAGTACTCCTTATCCTTCAGGTTTACCCATCGAAGTTTTGTATGAAATTTCATGTTCTCTCATATCTGCCACATGGTTTTCCTATGAGGTGTTCCGTTATTTGATACGTGTATTTATAATGTTTAGCGAGATCCTGACATTACGAAGGTCCTCATGCAATCTTCAGCTACTTCAATATCCTTAGGTACACAGCACGAAGTTCTCAAATGTCCTCGGTTTATATTCTTAACTTGTTATGACAGATCAAGTTCCATAGAGTACGCAACTACAAATAAAATTGTAACTTTCTGTGTTTTAATCATTACGACTTTAGATAGCAGAAGAGACTACCAGAAATAGTAGCAAGCATTTCCCCGAAATTAATCTGCGTCCATTCTCTTGAGAAACATAATTTTTAGCTGTTAGCGTCATTTCCAGGTATCTAGGCTCCTTCCACATTTCATTACCTGTCCAACTTTGTCTTGCATGATCTTGATACATACCGGTACTTGAATTTCCCAGCACCTACTTCTAGGTCAGTCTCCTTATTAGCGTCTGTTGGAGATTTTTTGTTTTTCTTTATGATATTTATGTTAACTTACAATACATTTACATCATCAGCATAGACCAACAGCTGATTTGTCCCATTTAATTTCAGTCCCACAGTAGTTACGAATTCTAATGAAAAGTTCGAAAAGCAGAGGCGGTAAAGCAGCTACTTGTTTAGGGTATTTCTGAATATAAAACGTCTCAGACAAGAGATTGCAGATGCAGAATTTTCTATAATTTTCACTTAAAAACACCTGAAGTACCCTAACTAGTTTCTTGGATATTCAAACTCTATGAGAATAGTGTACAATACTTCCCTCCTAACTGAATCGTAGGTGTATCAACTTCATACAAAATTTTATACAATATTCTTCTCTCAAAGTTAAGTCCAAACATAGATGAAGTTATTAGAATTCATTCATTCATTTATTGTATATTCCATTAATCCATATACATAGATATAGAACCAGTCACATAATTAATATAGTACAATACAAATATAAATATATATGTACAGTTTATAATCATTAAAATAGATTAAAAAAACATGTGTTAAATTTATATGAAAAAAACAGTCTTACATCACTATACATAAAATTATGCAATATTAAAATTGTTTATGCTATTAACCTTATTTCTAGGCAAATTTGTTACTAAAGAATTCATCACTATACATAAAATTATGCAATATTAAAATTGTTCATGTTATTCTTATTTCTAAGCAAATTTGTTACTAAAGAATTCATCACATGTATAAAAAGAGTTTTGCAATAAAAATGTTGTCAACTGAATTTTAAAATTTTTCAAGTCATTAGACATAGATTTGATTTTTGGTGGCAAATGATTAAAGATCTTTACCCCCATGTAACATATTCCTTTTTGGAATTGTGTCAGACTAGTTTGCGGATAATGCAGATCACAGATAGATCTGGTACTACAATTATGCATTTGTGAGTTGAATGTGAACAATTCCTTATTTACTATGACAAACAGAGAGATCGACAATATATATTTAGCTTGTAGGGGGAGGATATCCAATTCTTGAAACAAACTACGACATGATGTTCTCTTTGTTGTATTTGTTATAATCCTAATTATCCTTTTCTGCATCCTAAACACTTCTATACTATGCGGGGAGTTACCCCAGAATATTAATCCATACGTTATTATAGAATGTACATAGGAAAAATACATCATTTTTAATGTCTCCAGTGGTAAAAAGGATTTAACTGATCGGATTGCAAAACAGGATCTGTTTAACTTATCAATTACTGCATCAATATGACTTTCCCACGTTAAAAAATTTTCAATTTTTAATCCCAGAAATGATATATTAGAAATACTTGGAATTTGATTGTTTAAATAACTAACTTGAACATTTAAGTTTTTACTGTTTTTAGTTTTAAACTGTAGAAATTAGTTTTTTCATAATTTATTACCAGCTCATTTTTCCTAAACCATTCATTTATCATCTCAAATAATTTATTTATTCTAATTTTAAATGTTGCAGGATTCTTATCAAAGATAAGGATACTTGTATCATCTGCAAATAATATTGGTTTGGATAGGTCAGATATAATTTTTGGTAAGTCTTTTACATATAGTAAAAAGAGCACTGGGCCTAATACAGAGCCCTGAGGCACTCCGCACTGTATTTCTTTCCATTCAGAGCAACATTTACTCCCGTTTTCATACAAAATTACGGATCAGAACTTTTGCATTCGTCAGATATTGGAGATAAAATTGGAGTACAATGAGACAGTACATCAGCTATTCATAGACATCAAGAAAGCCAATGATTCAGTTAGGAGTGAAGTATTGTACAATATTCTGATAGAGTTTGGGATACCCATGAAACTAGTCAGGCTGATTAAAATGTGTTCAAACTAAGTGTATGGTAAAGTCCGTTTAGATAAATATTTGTCTGATAATTTTCGTATCCAGAATAGTTTAAAGCAGGGAGATGCTTTATCGCCATGGCTATTCAACTTTGCGTTAGAGTGTGCCATTAGGAAGGTCCAGGGAAACCAGGTGGGGCTGAAATTAAATGGGACACATCAGCTGTTGGTCTATGCCGATGATGTGAATCTACTGGGTGATAATATAGACAGTATAAAGAGCAACACACAAAATTTAACTGACGCTGGTAAGGAGGTTAGTCTAGAAGTAAACGCAGAGAAAACTAAGTACTCGTATATGTTGCTATCCAACCACCAAAATGCATGGCAATATCAGGACATAAAGATAGGTAACAGATTCTTTGAAAATGTGGCACAGTTCAGATATTTCGGAATGACTATAACAAATCAAAACCTGATTGAGGAGAAGATTAAGAGGAGCTTGTACTCAGGTAATGCTTGCTACCATTCAGTCCAGAATCTTTGGTCTTCTTGTCTGCTGTCCAAAAACATAAAAATTAGAGTATACAAAACTATAATTTTGCCTGTTGTTCTGTATGGTCGTGAAACTTGGTCTCTGACATTAAGGGAAGAATATAGACTGAGGGTGTTTGAGAACATGATGCTGAGGAGAATATTTGGACCAAAGAGAGATGAAGTGACAGGAGGTTGGAGGAAACTGCATAATGAGGAGCTTCATAATTTGTACACTTCTCCAAGTATAATTAGAATGATCAAGTCAGGGTGGGCAGAGCATATAACACGAATGGGGGAGAGGAGAAACGCATATAGGATATTTGTGGGAAAGCCGGAAGGAAGGAGACCACTTGGAAGGCCAAGGTGTAGGTGGGTGGACAATATTACGGAGAGATAGGATGAGATGGATTGGATTGATCTGGCTGAGGATAGGGACCAGTGGAGGGCTCTTGTGAAGATGGTAATGAACGTTCGGGTTCCATAAAATGCTGGGAAGTTCTTGAGTGGCTGCACAATTGGCAGCTTCTTAAGAAGGGCTCAGCTCCATGAGTGAGTGATATAACGAATACAAAAATCCAATCAGTAGCTGACATATCCTGTTTGACCCCACACTGATAATCGCCAATAACCTTGTCCGATTTGAGGTTCTCACAGCTGTGGTTATGAATACTTCTGTCTTCTGGGATATAACGCCGTAAAGTCAGCTGGAAATCAGCGGACGTTTCGGAGAAATATATCGTCTCCATCTTCAGGGTCTAAGAATAAGCCAAGCAAGAAACCAGCATGAAGCAGGTAGCACGCAGAGGTATCGGCTTCACGCTGGCATCTTGCTTGGTTTATTCGATGAAGATGGAGGCGACATGTTCCTCCGAAACATTTGTTGACTTTCAGCGGACTGCGCGACTTTACATGCCAGAAGATAGAAATCTTCCCAATAAGATTTTCTGCATGTGGAGTTCAACTTAAAAGAGGATGTTGGATAAAATTTTGTATGCTGCTGATAAATACTGTCACGTATACACGTACGTGTGTGACTGCAGACGGGGTATGGATTGGTGAATGGATTTGTGGGCAACCTATACACACCAGTCCGAACTAAAAGCAATTACAGTGCTAACGCTGATGTACACACTTAACAAATCACTAGGACACGTTAAGCATTTTTGAGCCTGCTGTGTCTTCGTCAGCTGCTCCCGAGTAACGGCTTCTAACCGTGGAGATTCGTCAGCTTCAGGAGCTCAGGTCCTTCCTTCACCGACCCTCGTTCAGAACTGCCTGCCAGCTATTCCCTTAACTAAACTGGATAGCCATCCCTTCCCAGTCTCCCTTGCAGAGCTCGACTGCACGCAGCACTGCCAGACCTCAGCTCTCTTTATTTTATAACCACCGTATAGAAAGAAATCGTTTCCAGCAATACCTCTGTTGTTACTTGAGTATTCGTTGCTGCGGGAATGTGTTTACCGAGCAGTTACCTAGCAATGGATGTCTCCTCTGGCTCCACTATTTCGTCCTTCAGGCCTCATGTCACAATATTGTGCCTCGATGATTACTACAGTGACATCACTCTTCTTGTAAATAGGTACAATAATGGACCCCTCTCAGAGCTTGGGAAATTGCTCCCTGTTACAAGTTGAATTAATTAATTTATGGATTTCAGAACGTTATGTTTCACCTCCTGCTGGAATAATTTCTGCCAGAATTTAATCAATACCAGGCAGTTACACCTTTTCAGTTTTCGAATAGCAGTCTGTCATTTTGGAGTAATGGTCAAATTTCGATACAGATAAGCAATAATGACAAACGTGCCTGTACTGTTAAAAATGTAACACTTGGATATCCAGGTAGCCTCCTGTCTTGTAGGGGTGTGGAACCAGGCCTGTCACTCTTTAGGAAGAACACAGATAGAAAGTGCTGGAGAAAGACTAACCAGCTAAGTAACTCCATGGAGCTGAGCCCTTCTCGAGAAGCCGCCAATTGTGCAGCTACTCAAGAACTTCCCAACATTTTATAGTACCCGAATGTTCATTATCGTTTTCACAAGAGCCCTCCACTGGCCCCATCCTCCATACCACACCATCCTAGCTATCTAAGATCCGTTTTAATATTGTCCACCCACCTGTGTCTTAGTCTTCCTAGTTATCTCTGTCCGGCTTTCCCACCAATATCCTATATGTATTCCTCTAATCCCCCATTCGTGCTACATGCCATGCTCATCTCATCTCCTTACCATCATCATTCTAATTGTGCTTGGTGAAGAGTACAAGTTATGAAGCTCGTCTTTATGCAGTTTTCTCCGACCTCCTGTCACTTCATCTTTCTTCAATCAAAATATACTCCTCAGTACCCTGTTCTCAAACACTCTCAGTCTATGTTCCTCCGTTAATATCAGAGACCAACTTTCATGCCTATACAGAACCACGGGCAATATTACAGTTTTGTATAAGAATGTGGAAGAAAATATTTGACCGGAAATTGTTAAATAACAGGATAACGAAAAAAATTACACTCTGAGGCGCTGGTACCATTCTGCTTGACATTTAACACAAATAGTTGTTCCACCTGTTCCAAACTTTGTGGTAATTTGGAAGCAGACCACCCTCCTCATCCTCTACCATAGTAGTGTTAGGTTGATAAGCATCCCTGAATCTCTCTCTGTCTTTATACGTATCCCTAACTTTCTTCCTTTAACTGTTTGTTCAAGCTGTTTAATTTTGTGTCTGAGATATTCGCTTTCGTTTCTTTTCCAGAAATATCTACTAGCGTCATATTTTACCCTGTTCGGGTTATCTCCATTTAATTGGCTTGGGTCCTCTAACTATTGGAACTTTGCTTGTTTCCTTGGAATATAAAGTTTTTAACATCCTTTGTCTAACCATGGCCTGTGCTACATCGGTTCTTAATAACCTAAACTTTCTTTCGCTGAAACTTTATATTAATTCTAATGTTTTCACAAGTCCTGTTGGTACGCACATCATCATCTATGTTTTCCAAAGACCAAAGGCTCTTTAAGGTTTTCAACTCGGACTTTTTTTTATTCCACCTCCTTTAATATCTCGAGATTTAGTATCTCCTTGTGTTCTCGTTTATATAGTTTACCGACGGTCTCTACCTAACTTTTGTATCTACCAGATAATTACTGGTATCACAGTCGGACATTCAGTATATTGACTGCTGTCTTTTATCTCTTAAGTTTATGATCACTCTGGTTGTGTGCCGTAACAACCCTAATAATATTTACTGAAGATTATACTAATTATAAAGTTCATCAATGTGTACTTTTCCCCATTATCCTGTTGGTTTCTCTCTCTTGAGTTCAGATATTATCTTGGGTATTAACTTATCGAACACTTTCAGTCTGTGTTCTTCCTAAAGGGCTCTAGGAATAGTTCTACGCCCATACAAGACAACGGGTCAATTGGATCTCAGATTTCTTAAGTACAGGCATGTTTATCGCCATTTCTCTATACCGGTATCTGCCTATTGATGTGTTCACCTGTGATGTCGGCTCAAGTCCGTCGTCTGTGTGTGCACTTCTACCCTCTACTGTCCAACCCCCGCACTCCTTATTTGCCGAGCCGGCTTAGTGGCTTACGCAGTGGAGCTAAAGGGCTTAACGCTCTTAACCCTCTTAATTTCCTAACCGTCGAAGGGGTAGGTTGTTTTCATTTTCGGACCTCCGGCCGAGGCCATCCGCGACTATCCAAATTTATTCTTCTACATCCGCCGTGTCAAACATGCGGCCCCTCAACTTTTAGACCTAATTGATATTAAAATCAATATTAAAATTTTAGTAGAAATATTTTTTGTGAAGACAATTTTCGAACAGACCAGAAGACAAGAAGTCTCACGCAGACATAAATTAGCAGGCTGCAGGAAATTCAATGTTTTGCTATTTCTAACACAATTTCGTGTGTAATCTCTCTTTTTACCTATTGAAAAGCTGTTTGATACTTGTCAAAAATGGCATTCTCTTGCTTTTTAAAACTGTAAGATATGACTTCTATGTCGTCGTCCTGCTCACAGGAACCGACACTGTTAGTGAAGCTATCCAGCTCTATGACGACGTCACATCATTGCTCAAGAGTGGAGGGTTCCCTGTTCGGAAGTGGCGATCCAACAGTCTAGACATTTTGGAGGCCATTCCAGCCGCACTTCAGGAGACACAGGGACCTTGCAATCTTCCTCTTTATGAGGGTGCAGTGAAGACTCTTGGACTGCACTGGTATCCCAGTAGTGACTTGTTCCAATTCAGCATGGTGGACAGCAGGCACAAGAATGTGACATGGACGAAGAGAATGGTGCTGGCTAATGTAGCGTCCATATACGACCCATTGGGATTACTAGGACCTGTCATCGTGCAATGTAAGTTATTCATTCAAACCCTTGGCAACGACAGATGGAGTGGGACTCGAGATTGCCTTCAGAACTTGCCACGCGGTGGGAGGAAATTCACCAATGGCTGCCTGATCTCAACAGGATTAGTATACCCAGAAGAATTACAGCAGACGGCACAAGCATCACTGTAGAACTTCACTGTGTCTGTCTACGTTCCGTAAGCCCAAATGGAACCATGATACTTCATCTGTTATCTTTGAAATCAAGAGTGGCCCCATTGAAGCAGGTGTCGCTCCCAAGAGTGGAGCTAAACGCCGCCCTTCTTTTAAGCCAGTTAGTAGATAAGGTGCATAAGGCCCTCAACCTACAAATTGTTCAATGCTTTTACTGGACGGACTCCACAGTTGTTTTAGCCTGGATTGCTGGTTGCTCATGAACTTGGAAAATATATGTGGCCAACAGAGTCGCAGAGATCCAACAGCTAACCACTTACCGAGCTTGGAGACATGTCGCATCACAGGACGACCCTGCGGACATCATCTCCAGAGGAACGGACCCACGACAACTTCAAGGCAATCAGCTATGGTGGGCGGGACCTTCCTGGCTAAGCAAGGATCCCTCCTCCTGGCCAGCACAGCCCCCAGCAGATCCCGAGAAGGTTCCTGAACGGCGAGGAGTAAAACTATGCTGCATCACCGTCTATTCAGAGATAGAATCCTTATTCGAGCGATTCTCCAGTTGTGCAAAATTACAAAGAGTCTTTGCCTACGTTCTCAGCTTCCTCTACGAGCTGAAACAAGGTGCAGCATCAGGCCGGCACAGACCGATGACATCTAACGAGCATCACAAGTCGCTGATTGTCATTGCTCGCATTACACAGCACTCGTTTGCTCAGGAGATCCAGAGTTTGCAGCAAGGGAAAGCCTTACCCTCCCACAGCAAGCTTCTGATGTTACATCCCTTCCTGGATGGGAACAACCTGTTGAGGGTGGGCAGTAGACTGGAGAACGCCGATGTACCCTTTGATCAGAAACACCCCCTCATCCCACCATCCAAACATCATGTCTCCAAACTGTTGATCTGGAATGAGCATATACGATTGCTGCATGCTGGAAGCCAACTTATTCTAGCTTCACTGCGACTGCGATTCTGGATAACTAATGGCCGATCGGTTGTCAGACAAGTGATCCAAAAGTGTGTTACATGTTTCAAAATGAAGGCCGAGGCCACCAGGCAGCTAATGGGACAGCTGCCTGTATCTCGCATCACACCAAGCAAGCCATTCTCCCATTGTGGTGTGGACTATGCCAGGCCCTTGCAAATGAAATATGGTAATCCCCGAAGTAGAACCCAGAAAAAATGCTATATAGCACTGTTTGTGTGCATGGCGACTAAGGCCATACATATTGAACTGGCCAGCGACTTGACAACTGAAGACTTCATTGCTGCGTTATGGAGGTTCGTTTCAAGACGTGGGCACTACGGTCAGATGTACAGTGACAACGGCACATATTTCACCGGAGCAAAGTGACGGCTGAACGAGATGTCTCGACTGCTAGGCTCAAGGGATTATCTTTTGGCTATATCAAGATATGCAGCTCAAGAAGGGATGGAGTGGTATCTAATCCCCCCCACTCCCCTCACTTCGGCGGACTGTGGGAAGCGGGTGTCAAATCAGTGAAGACTCACCTCAAGAAGGTAGCTGGTAACACACTTTTGTCATTCGAACAAATGACCACACTGCTCACGCAAATTGAGGCATGCATGAACTCTAGGCCCATCATTCCAATACCTAGCAGTCCTGATGATTGTGCGTTCCTTACTCCGGGGCATTTTTTTAATAAAGTAATTACACCATGAATTAAAACAGACATACATTGGTGGATCCCTTGGAAAGCTGAAGAATTTGATGCCTTGTTTGCTGGATGACAAGCACCCAGCAGCAGAAAATGTCGTTTTCATGCTTATACTGCAAGAAGCAATACAAAAATTATAACACCATCACGGTACTCTTAGAACTCCTTCACATTCAACAGACAATCTCTGGGATAAAGTGAAAGTTGCAGAACATATCATTAAAAAATATCATTTAGATGACAGTTCATGATAACCTCAAAAATTTTAGGTTTGAAAGAATTCTATGTTTCTAATTCCATTTGTGGTAGTAAGCATAATATTCATATACACAAATAATATGTTTGACATGGAGCTGTAATTTCGTTCGCAACCACATCAAATCAAAATTCATACTTATCAATTTGCATATAATGCACCACCATAACCGCACGTAATTGTGGGTATTCAAGTTGGTTTGTTTAGGCTCTCTGATTGGTCGAGACCTGCGTGAGGTTTCGTCCGCCGCTCTTAGAGGCAGTAGTTACCGTGTTTCCCTTTCCCCTATTCCATTTGCCGCCCCTTGATCAAAACGATCAAAACACAGGTGACTTCACACCTGACATCTAACGACATTTATATAAACTATGTTGGTGGACAAGGAATGGAAGCTTAACAAATTTTAATTCAGTGCGAAGAATAACATGTCTTAAACACATAATTGCAATAATTCACTCTTTTGTTACTTTTGTCATGTATGGCATTAAATATGTTTCTAAAAGTTCCTTAAGTGCATGTTTTTACTTTGAGTACTTAGAAGAACCTTTCGTACAATGTATGTCTGCATGTTGGCAAGATTGGTCAAATTCAAAATGGTGGTGTATACTTGCTGTGTATACGTCTAATATGCAGAATTAAAGAAATATTACAATGGCCACATATTTCGGGGAAGTTGTAGAGCAGTCTTCGCGAGCTTTCTGGGGAGACGAATGTGATAGTGGAGATGACGTACATTCAGATTCTACTAGAAACTGGAGGTAGACTTGTTACATTGTATTGTATTTATTAACATTCATTGATCCATTCAGGTACATTACCATTGGATACAGAAATTGTCAGCAGATTACACTGATATTTACATAAGATTGTCTAAACATAAAATAAATAAAAAGTAATATATATATAAGAAACGAGTGCATGCAACTAAAATACAAATCTATAATTATTGAGATACCCCAAGGTCAAATTTATTATTCCTATCAAGATACTCTTCAACTGAATAAAGAGAGTTTTCTATAAGAAACTTTCTCAATTTATTAATATCACGTGCACCTTGCTTGATATTGGGGGGTAGAGAGTTGAATAAGGTAATACCAGAATAATATACTCCTTTTTGAACTTTAGACTTACTAAAGGAACATGAAAGTGCAATTTTTGGCGGGTATTTATTTTATGCAAGGCAATATTTATTGTGAAAAAAAAAATCCTTATGCTTTACAACAAACATAAGAGTTGAAAAGATATATTGGGAGTAAAGAGTTAAAATTCCAAGTTTACTAAAAATTTCCCTACAGGAATCCCTTGCTTTGGCTTTCATGATGATTCTTGACATGGTCACTTACCTGTACCTAACTGGCTTTTGAAAATGGAAGTAATGTATGTTTTGACCGATTTTATGCTTCGTAAAATGCATGGTATCCCTGCTGATATTTGCTTTCCTGTAACTTTAGAGAACACGTCTAACCCTGTTTTACTACCAAAATCAAGCCTAGAATGTGCTACTTTTGTGATTATCATGACTATATTGTTATTATTAAAGTACCCCGTTTATCTGTGCTGCCAGTAGGGGAAAAAGTAAAATAAATTAAAAGTTAAGGATGTTATTAAGTACAATATTAAACGTTTACAGCAGTTGGATTTTGAGCTTATTGGGTTAATGTTATTTTCCAGAAAACTTGAAGTGTCACCTTCACCCACTCAACTTATGTCATCTAGGATCAAATTATTTTTGGTTGTTCATGGACCATTAACGGAAGGTAATATAATTTGAGGCTGAGTACAAGAATATGTATTACTAGTGGTCCTGCATGCTCACAGTCCAGCCATAACCTCAGATACTGGAAAAATGCAACATGAAGTTTGAAGAAGTTCTTCTAAATAAACATTTTTCACAGAGTGACCGCTTGCAGAATTAGTACTGCCAGCAACTGATGCATATGGTGCCTGTCAGCACACTGTGTTACCATAATCTCATAAATCATTAGGATTTTCTGTGTAGACAGATTATCATCTGTATGCTGATTGGCAAGCCTAGTGTTATAACATTAAACCGATTTCAAATATTATGGAAACAACCTGATTTCCAGTTGCTTATTCATGAAATGTAGTGGATTAAAACCTAATGTCAACTGATACCTTATTCCAGTACTGCACTTCACATCCATTTCAGCGAAATCTGAGGAATTTGTATACAAATGATTAGACTGCATGGCATCACATTCCAGAATATAGAACTGTTCAGAATTAGAGTGACTGTGAGTCTAATCTTGGGAAGAAAAATACTGTTTGCATAAATCCATGAATCTTAGTGATTCTATTTCTGGTTCCAAAGAGCAGTCACCTTTTCTTTTCAAAATAAAACAAGATAAATTATATATTAGTGAAAGGGAAATGTAGTTCATATTTGGATTTTAAGCGATGGACTTCTTTTCTACAACCCAAGCCCTCCAGAAGGGCTCAGCTCCATGAGTAAGTAAATGTATAACACAGTCCACACCAAAGAACTACAGTCTAGTTAGTATTTTGATTATAACTGTTTTTAACATTCCTTTGTCCTGTTCTTATTTGTGTGTAATAATGTTTTAACAGGTTTTGTTGAAGCTTGTTTTCTTGATAAGGGAGTACCTATAGCTGAAATTAATGAAGCTGAAACAGAAGGAGAAGAATCATTCAGAAGAAGAAAACGAAAGTCATCAGCTATATATAGCTTGCTCAGCGATGTTTTGCTATGTATCTGCAGTTCACATTTAGACATGGCTCAGTCATTTGATTTTACTGAAAAGGTGTGTAACTTTTTGTGAAATTATAGCATAGAAGTAAAGTATTGTCACATGTTAGTGACTAGACACTGGGGTTGGATTAATAATTGTGTTTACTGAGCACTTAGAACTCATAAAAGGTAAAGGCAAAGTTGTTGCTGCACTTACCTAATTAAGGACTGTGCCATAAAGGCATATGGGGGATTGGATGTATAGATCCACATTTTCTTGACCTCAGCACTAGCTGGAGGTGAGTGGTCAGCTTCACGCTCCCTGCTGATTTACCCCAGGGGAAAGAGCCCCCCAGTGCCCATTGGATGGGATGTTGGGTGGATCCCGGAGCCAGTCTGGATGACTTGGAGAAGAGAAAATTCTTGCCCCAATCAGAAGTCGAACTCTGACCCCTTGGTCGTCCAGTCCATAGCCAGTCACTATACCAACTGAGCTATCCCAACTCCTGCTTACAACTCGTATCTGCCAATCACTTTAACAGTCACTGAGACTTACACATTCTGTGGATCACTATTACAACAACTCACATAAAATCTTCTGTTTGTTATTCGATCGCCATTTGTTTTATTGCTAGTGGGGTGGGACTAAGTCCCTTGTAC
>NW_019718627.1:1387747-1411072 GCF_002891405.2 Cryptotermes secundus | reverse complement strand
TGTCTAGAAAATGTGGGAGCCTCAACATTTCACAACCCTATGGGTGTTCATGGCCTGTTAAGGGGATAACTTTACTTACATTTTTACTTTTAAACACACTAAAACTGCAATCTGCTCACAGGGTGTATTTGTGTGTTTTGTATGGTTTTCACAGTAAATAACCTTTTCCACCCAAACAGCATTAACCAGTTGGTATTTGTTATGAAGACTTGATGTGTTTCCTGTGAGATACTAACTGAATTTTTGTATATTAATTAGAAGAAGCTTAAAGGGTTAATATCAGAGGTCAGAGCAACTCAGGGTTTGTCAGATTTATTTATTTGTTTTATTTATGGTGTTTAATGACCCAATCAGCAGCACAGACTCTACAGAATTGAAAGTAGGATGACTAGGGGATATTCATTGGTACACGTCCAGATTTTGGCCACACTACAGACTACTGAGGGTTTTTGATGATTTTCCACATTTCCTACAGACAGATGCCTTGAAAGAGGTCACAGCTGCCTCCTTCCTGATCATTAAATTCTCAGCATTTTAAATCATCTTTCCATTTCATATAACACTAAATAGCCTCTTTGGGCCGCACCATAGCTCAGGCAGTTAGTCGCTGACTTCCCCCCGCGGAAGCCTGGGTTTGATCCCGGGTCTGTTGAATTGTGATTTGTGGTGGACAAAGTGGCGCTGGGGTAGGTTTCCTCCAACTACTTCAGTTTCCCCTGCCAATCTTCATTCCACAAATTGCTCCACAATCACCCTCACCTATCATCTGGGGCTGGTACAATAGGCCAGAAGTGGCCACAGTACAAGGGACTTAGTCCCACCCCACTAGCAATAAAAAAGAAAACGCCTCTTTACTGAAACAGCATTATTGATTAACCTGAGGATCATCTCAGTGGCTCACAGTGGTCTCACAGACAAATGGAGGCTGGTGTTACTGTAACTCTCTAGAATTGTGTTAGGGAGGTGTTTGGGTGGAATCTCGGCTGAGAACTTCGCTGCCCAGACTGAAGTTTTGTGTGGTTCACCTCTGTCGCTCCAAGCAGATTCTGGGATAGTATCTTGATTGTGTCATGACCGCTTCCTTCCAGATCCTTTCAGAGTTATCAGTCATCAATCATTCTACCTTTTGATGCTATATAATCTAGCTTCTGACATCATCGTAAAATAACTGGCGAAAAGCATGCTGTCACCTTATGGTTGATCTATTTTCCTTTGTTACAGTGCAACTTTAGAAGCACAAGAAGCCGATATAGAACAGCTGGAGCAGAAACTTGATAAGGTTTGTCAGTAACTTCCTTAGATAAGTGAGCTAGTGCTACATTTCACTCTTGCCTACATAAATCTCTTTAGAGCACAGTAACCATTTGCATTATGTTAGTAGGCAGAAGCGTGGTTAATGCTAGAGCTAATGAAATATTGATGGGATGGAGGAGATTCGAGTAGAATATGTTATGTTTAGACTGTGTAAATAAACCCCTCAAAATTTCTGAAACAACTATATGGAGGATGGTGAGTGCCAAAGCATCTGTATTGTACCTGCATTCAGAGGAGGTCATTACAAGTTAAAAAGAGAAGAGTCATTTTGCCTTTTCCCAGTAATTAAGGAGTTATGGACCTTTTAAGGCTTTATAAGTGCCAGAAGCTAAACATGAGCTGACATTTGACTGTACTGCTGAGCACGTATCTTGTCACACACATGCTTGGCATGTAGGTAGAGGTATACTAGTTTGTAGCATCACATGTTGTTATGCTGTTGACATATACTGACGAATAATATATAGATCTGCATTTCATTTATGGATTCTGCAGTAGGAATTTTACAGCAGCTTCTGAGAATATAAGAATTGGGTCTCAAATACTGTATAGACACTGTACTGGGAAGTTATTCCATGTGTTATAATGTATTTTATTTTGTCTTCACAGGTTTTAAAAATGTGTGGATTGATGATTGATGTAGGAAAGAGTTATGTGCCACAAGAGAGGTGAGATTGACATGACACATACCAATCTGCGTATTTGGAAGTATTGATCATTATGGATTATTTGAGGTAGAAGTGTCTGAAGGATTTTTAAATGTGTGTTTTATACCACAAAATTAATGTTTATGCATTTTTTATAACTCTGTTGCCTTTGAACATGGTCTGATCCTTAATGGTTGCTGTTAAAGCCATATTTGTTCTATTTTGTCCATTTTTGAAGTTTGTGTGAAAGCTCTCAAATTATCATATTGGTAGAGAATGCTGTGGTATGAAAAAAAATCAGTTAAGAATGTCTTTTTTGTATAGTCATAAATCGATTTCACTGTTACAATTGTTCATCCTTTCATAATTATGGATTTCTTATTGTCATAGATCAGACAGTTTGATACAGTAATGTTTTAATACATAAGCCCTTCTCTGATTACCACTGTAGCCCAGACGGCTGCAGAATTTCCACACATTGCATGGGGCAGTTAGAATGAGTTTATTATTATTTTCTCTATTGTGTGTGTATTTTGGAGTCCGTCCCAGTGCTGAATCATTTGTGGCAATGTCTGCATGTTCACTTTCCTTGTCATTATCTAATGAATCATTTTCCTACTGTCACAAAAATTACATCCAAATTCATTTCTTCACAGGATTTTGAAATGTCTTCACTAAGAAAAGATCATTTGACTTGCATGACTGTAATGATACACAGTTAAATTGGTAAAATCAAATAGTGGATTTAGAAATCGTTTTCTGTAATCCACTGTGGACAAAATATGTGGCAGCATATAATAAAGACTGTCTCTACACTTACTTACTTACTCATGGAGCTGAGCCCTTCTGGAGGAACTACCAATTCTGCAGCTACTCAAGAATTTCCCAGCATTTTATGGAACCTGAAGGTTCATTACCATGTTCACAAGAGCCCTCCACTGGTCCCTATCCTGAGCCAGATCCATCCAATTCATACCATCCCATCCTATCTCTCCAAGATCCATTGTAATATTGTCCACCCACCTACGCCTTGGTCTTCCCTGTGGTCTCTTTCCGTCTGGCTTTCCCACCAATATCCTATATGCATTACTCATCTCCCCCATTCGTGCTACATTAACTGCCCACCTCACCCTCCTTGACTTGATCATTCTAATTATACTTGGAGAAGAGTACAAGTTATGAAGCTCCTCTTTATGCAGTTTTCTCCATCTTCTCCAACTTCATCTCTCTTCGGTCCAAATATTCTCCTCAACACTCTGTTCTGAAACACCCTCAGTCTATGTTCCTCCCTTAATGTCAGAGACCAAGTTTCTCAACACTAAGCCTGCAGAATTTCCTGAATTCTGCATGTCCACGGCAAATTGGAAACCAGATACATGTGGTCACTGAAACAAAGAGGTTAATAAGATCATTACTGCAATCAACATTATGCATTGATTGATTGATCAGTAACTGTCAGATGACAGGTCCACAGTCTCTTCCAAAACAGTTCCTCCACTTAATGTGATCTTCTGTTTTTGGAAAGAGACTATCCAGGAAAAGTGATAATGTGGTAGTTTTTCCATTTGCTTTCCACATCGCAGTACAACAGCCGTTCAAACCACTCTGGTCACGCCTGTTGCTATACGAACTTGAACCATCTCGAGCATCATTTGTTCTGTGCTTCAAGTCGCTGCTGATGACGCTGCTTCCGGCATCAGTTTTTGGTTTTTGGTGTCTCTCTTCGTCTGATGCCTACCCTTTGACCTGTCCAGCAAGGGAGGCCCTGCCAGTAGCTACGCTACCGCTGGTATAGCTCTCAGGGTCCTTGGCATACTCAAACAATATGCATTATTGACACAAAATGCATGAAGGGAACATATCCAGTCATGTCCATCTGTCCAAATGTTACATATTGTTGTTTACATTCCCTATAGAACGGACAATACTTCGTAAGATGAGGCACCGACTAAATACGAATTAACACTAATATTACTACATCTACATCACGAGCCTCCAATAACAGTTTTTGTACACAAAATATAGAATACTCTGATTTGTCCATGGGAACGAAACAAAATCACAAAAACCAACGACTGACTCGATGATGTAAAGCATCAATCGAAGAATTTTATTCCTGTTATATATAATCTAATTTAGTATATTTTTATGTCAAATATTTTGATATAATTAATATTATTGTATCCAGTTTTATTAATACCTCAGTTCATTGGTGTATATATGTCAGCCACATATTTGCCTGATGATGGCTATTAATAGTTGAAACATGTAGCAGAGCCAAAACCAGGCACTGACCTCGATATAGTTGTGTTGTGACGGTTTTAATAAAGAAGTTATATATCTGAAACTACTGAATGGATTTTCATTAAATTTCATAAACACTAAATTACACTAAAATTTGTTATGTGCATTTACTTTTGTCCCACACAGATTCAATATAAGAGCTANGGACAATACTTCGTAAGATGAGGCACCGACTAAATACGAATTAACACTAATATTACTACCTCTACATCACGAGCCTCCAATAACAGTTTTTGTACACAAAATATAGAATACTCTGATTTGTCCATGGGAACGAAACAAAATCACAAAAACCAACGACTGACTCGATGATGTAAAGCATCAATCGAAGAATTTTATTCCTGTTATATATAATCTAATTTAGTATATTTTTATGTCAAATATTTTGATATAATTAATATTATTGTATCCAGTTTTATTAATACCTCAGTTCATTGGTGTATATATGTCAGCCACATATTTGCCTGATGATGGCTATTAATAGTTGAAACATGTAGCAGAGCCAAAACCAGGCACTGACCTCGATATAGTTGTGTTGTGACGGTTTTAATAAAGAAGTTATATATCTGAAACTACTGAATGGATTTTCATTAAATTTCATAAACACTAAATTACACTAAAATTTGTTATGTGCATTTACTTTTGTCCCACACAGATTCAATATAAGAGCTAGGGTAGCTCAGTCAGTATAGTGACTAGGCTGTGGGGGTGGATGACTAAGGAAATGGAATTAGATTCCAAGGAAGGGTAAGAGATTGTCTTTTTTCCTTAGCATCTGTACTGGCTCTGGGACCCATTAAGCCTCCTACCCAGTGCATACTGGCAGCAAAGTGGCTGGGGCATGGAGGTGATCAGGAGGTTAAGAATGTGTAGAGTGGTACCTTCATTTCCTCATAAGTCTACATGGTGTAGAGTTTAATTAAGCACACCAGTTGCTTTACATTTAGCTGTTATCAGGTCATTGTAAGCTGTATTTTACACGAAACTCAAAATTGTGATTTTTTAAAAAAATGGTTCATGTTGCAAGAAGTTATTATTATTATTCTTAGTGGGGTGAGACTGAGTCCACTTGGTACTGCGGCCACTACTGGCCTATTGTACCAGCCCCAGATGATAGATAATGGTGATTGTGGAGCAGTTGGTGGAATGAAGATTGGCAGGGGAAACCGAAGTACATGGAGAAAACCTGCCCCAGTGCCACTTTGTACACCACGAATCCCACATTACTAGACCCGGGCTGCCACATTGGGAAGCCAGCGACTAACCATTTTCACCTTTATATAAGATGTTTTTTGATGTGATGAATATTTAATGTAGTACAGGAAGAATAATTTCTGATTCTGTGGGTTATGGTCTCTGTAGTTTGATTAATGTGTTTTTGTCCCAAATTAATGAACATTAAGACAAGTGAGTTATGAAAAGTAGTAAGAAACAGCTTTTGAAAATACTATATTGACTCCAATGGAACACATCTGTTTGCATTAACAGTGTTCTGTTTTGTTGCCAGTCAGTTCACTAACAGTCTCTGGGACCTGAGCAGTTACTTTCGAGAGGATGCAGATGTTGTGGTCTGCCTTAACAAATTAATCCATGCACTTCAAGAAATGAACAAGTTTCATTCCATTCTCCTGGATCAAGCATCGCGAACTATTCTAAAGAATCTCATGTCATTCATTAAAGGGTAAGAATTTTTCAAGATTTGAGGTTCTCATGGTAGTGAAGATTACTGACTTCAGGGATGTGACACTCTGTAGTTTGGTGGGTTGCACTCTTACTCTTTTGTACCAAAGATGGAGGTACCAAGTTCCTCCATATCACTGATAACGATCTACAGGCGGCCTGGCTCCACATCTCAGAAGACATTAATCTTCGACATGAATTCTAGTTTGGAAATGTTTCATAATACATATATATTCACTGTTTATGGCTGTGTATTATGTTTGGTATGTTAAGTGGAATCTACGTGTCATGTTATTGAGTATCTTGGTGTAGCGGTAATTTTTGTCTTAGTTTGTTATTTAACAATGCCATCAGTATAGAGAATATATGGTGTTGAGGATAGGAGATTAATGAATATGGAGCAGTTAGTGGAATGAGAATTGGAAGGGGAAGCTGAAGTGCTTAGAGGAAACATGCTCCATTTCCACTTTGTACACCACAAATCCCACATGCTGTCATTGAATGATTTATATGATAATATAACAACATTGATTTAACTGTAGGGGTTGTATGGTTAGGTTGATTGTTGAAATGAGCTTCAAAATTTACTGTTGCTTGCTGTGCCTGTCATAGCTTCACCATATCGCTATCAGCCATCCATTTTTAGGGAGCAGAAACATGGGCATGGACAAAAGGAAATATTTACAGACTAACAGCAGCCAAGGTGAGAATTTTAAGAAGTAGAGAAGGAGAAATCAGTGCCAAATAAGATTGTGTGGTCAGCCTGTTAGAATGAATGAAGGGATAATCCAAGAGAGGATTTTCAACATGGAAATAAAAGCCAAATGTCAAGATAAAGACCAAGATAGGAATGACAGGTTAGAAAAGATGTTACACAGAAAGTTTGGAGGAAATTGAGGGGAAGAAGCGTTGGGAAGACAGAGATAAATGGAGAGGTTTGGTTGTTAAGACAGATCCTTTGATGTGGAAACATTGAAGTGAGGGAAAGAAGCTTATGTAGAGTTGAGTGAGATGGAAAATGATCGTGAATGGTTTGCAGGTAAGGATATGTAATACTGTCACTGAACTATTTTTAAATAGAATTATGTCCAGTNTGGTCGTCTGTTCAAGTCCCGATAAGGTCATTGGATTTTTTCAGTTGACCTAATCCTTCCAGCCACACTAGGTCATGGGGTTTACTCAGCCTCTAACGGAAATGAGTACCAGGAATTAAATAATTTTCCTGCTGAGTAAAGTGCAGCCAGTGCGTAATACTGACAACCTTACTGCCATCTTTGAGCCAATTGTCTAGATAATGTGGGATCCTCAACATGTCACAACCCTATGAGCCTTCATGGCCTCGTACAGGGATAGCTTTAATTTTTTTTTTAAATAAATAACTTCTAGCTGATTTAATTTTGGACTTCTCTGTAAGGCGAAGGATCGGGCTCCTTATGAATGAGCATTTTGTGATCTATTTATCTGTCAGTTCTGCATATAAAAGTGTAAAGCTGTCACATGAAGTAAGAACCAGAATGGCCTTGTGTCATGATCCTCTTCAGTTTTTTCAATCTGTTACTTCATGTCAGCCATCCTGATGCTTGTAGGACTACTCTTCTGGCTTGTGCAATTGTGCCAAATTTTGTCCACAGGGATATGAAAGGTGTGCGTGAATCTCGTCACTACTTTGAGAAGATCTCGGTGGACCTGGATGGTGCCTTGTCACGAAACTCGCAAGCGCCACGTAGTCGTCCCGGAGAGGCAGAGGAGGCACAGAATCTGCTTTGTGCGACACGTTCATGTTTTCGTCACACAGCTCTTGATCATGTGTACTGCCTCAGTGCTCTACAGGCAAAGAAGAAACCTGAAGTTTTAGGAACGGTAATTTCATCTTCATGGATCTGTTCTTAACCTTCAGTTGATAAAAGTTTTCAGTTTGCAGATGATTGTGTACGGTAAGGTGGTCATGTGTTCTTTTTGGTACTGATCTAGCATTTGTATAGAGTGGAGAAAACAAGACACCTCAGTGTGGGCCTGCTGAACTGTTTGGTGTCATTATTTTTTATTGTCATTATTATTTATGGGTTATTTAATGTCACTGTCAGTATCTCAGACTATATAGCGAGGGTAAAGTAAAAAAAAAGTAAAGCTATCCCTGTACTAGGCTGTGAAGGCTCATAGGGTTGTGAGATGTTGAGGGTTCTACAACATCTAGACAATCAGCTCACAGATGGCAGTAAGGTTGTCAGCCTTGCGCGCTGGCCGCACTTTACTCCCCAGGAAAGTTAGTTAATAAATTTGTGGTACTCATTTCTGTGTTGGAGGCTGAGTAAACCCCAGGGCCTAGTGCTGCTGGAAAGATTAGGTCGACTGAAAAAATCCAATGACTTCATTGAGACTTGAACCTGTGACCTTCCGGCTTGTAGCATAGCCCCTCAACCACTATATAGCGAGGGTAGCCAAAGTTACTGAACATTGTAGCTGCATGTAATAACCTTTAGGAGTCATATACATGCATGGACTGGATGACACAGATGTTCTGGTATGTGCTTTCCAAACAGCAGATTTGTATGTTTAATGCATTCTTATATCGGGGATAAAATGACCCTCCCCCAAGGCACATTCAGATGAGCCTAATTCAGCTTGCGAGCCACAGTTTGTCCACATCATCTATGTAGTGTCAGGTGATTGGATGGTAGCGAATGATGAATTCATACGAATGTGGGGAAGTAAGAAGCTATGGTTTAGCTTAAGGTAATATCCTGGCATTCACCCAGACAAACTGAGGAAAATGACTGAAAAAACTGTGGATATTTGATGTTGTGACTGATATTAGAGCCGATCACAATGGCTGCGCTGTTTAAGGCACGAACTGTCATCACCTGCTCAAACACTGCAACAGAGGGCTGTAGAGCCATAGATAGATAGATAGATAGATAGCTGATATTTGAACTGAGCACCTGTCGATTAATGTAAGTCAGAAGTGTTGACAGTGGAGCCAACGTGTTCAGTTAACAGTTCTCATTGTGCCATATTCTTTCTTGTTCACTTAGTGTGTTTAATATGCATTTGCTTTCAGTGAGACAAGTGTGAAGTGATGAAATGAAGTAACATCTCTCTGCTAATTATGCCTTAGACATGCTTTTTGCCTCATTGTAATTGCTAATGATCTCTGACTTTGAGTACGGGATTAATTAATCTTACTGTGGGTTCTGTATGTATTTTGACATCANAGCAGATTCTGGGATAGTATCTTGATTGTGTCATGACCGCTTCCTTCCAGATCCTTTCAAAGTTATCAGTCATCAATCATTCTACCTTTTGATGCTATATAATCTATCTACTGACATCATCATAAAATAACTGGCGAAAAGCATGCTGTCAACTTATGGTTGATCTATTTTCCTTTGTTACAGTGCAACTTTAGAAGCACAAGAAGCCGATATTGAACAGCTGGAACGGAAACTTGACAAGGTTTGTCAGTAACTTCCTTAGATAAGTGAGTTAGTGTTACATTTCACTCAGTGTAAACAACACAGCAGGCCAAGCATAAACACGGAAATACTAACAATCTCCTTTCGCAAGATAAAAGGTGGCATAGGACCAGCCACGTCCACAAATAACAATAGGAGATTTGACGCAAACCTGTATGGTTCATAAATTTTAAGCTTGATCTTGAAAGTTTTTAAAATAAACTTTTTTAAAAAGTTTTTAACACCAAGAAGGCTGCCGTGGATGTGGAAGGTTGAATATTGCATATATTGTGCATTTTAGACATCATATGTCTATCCATACAATTAACATCTATTGTACTAGTAGTTTCCGAAAGTATTGATGCCCTCTGAGGATGATCCGTTAAGGATCGAAACATGTAACGGAGATAAATCCTCAAGTGATAAAACTTAAATAGTCACATTAGACAGTATTATTTTTGCCTTTGTAGTTGTTAGTGTGATGGACCAGAATGAAACAAATCAAATTCATGGCATACATTCAGAAATATGTTAATTTTATTGGTTGTAAGTTAAAATTGAATTTATAAATGCTGTAAAAGGATTCACAGTAAATTTGTAACACAAAAGTCATGTTATCTGCTGTTAAAATGTTTATCGCTTTTCACTCACTCTGCCTGTAGTTTTTTATAGTTGTGAAGCTTGGTTTCTCACATTAAGGGAAGAACATGGGCTGAGGCTGTTTTGAGAACAGTGTGTTAGGGAGAATATCTGGACCTAAGAGGCATGAAATGAAGGGTGGCTGGAGAAGGTTTCAGATGAGGAATTTGTGTTCCTCACCAAATACACATGATCACATCAAGGACAGTAATTTGGATAGGACATGTAGCATATATGGGAGGGATGAGAAATGCTTACAAAGTTTTTTCAAGGAAGATATGAAGGAAAGAGATGAAAAGTAAAACCTAGGCATAGATGGGAGGATAATTATGAAATGGATCTTAAGGAAAGAGGACAGGAGAATGTGGGCTGGATTCATCTGGCTCATGACAGGAACCCATGGTGTGAACATGGTAAGCAATCTTTGGCTTCTATAAACTACTGGGGATTTCTAGAATAGCTGAGAGTTAGTTAGACACTATTTTTGCTTTTCCTAAACTACCTTTTTGCACCGTACATTTTAATTTTATTTGATCCCGGTTTCATTCAGTGCCTGGCTTACAGAATCATATATATATTTCTGGCATAGTTGGTTGAGGGGCTACGCTACAAGCCGGAAGGTCACGGTTTCAAGTCCCGATGAGGTCATTGGTTTTTTTTCAGTTGACCTAATCCTTCCAGCCACACTAGGCCATGGGGTTTACTCAGCCTCTAACAGAAATGAGTACCAGGAATTAATTAAATAATTTTCCTGGGGAGTAAAGCACGGCAGGCGCATAAGGCTGACAAACTTACTGGCATCTTTGAGCTGAATGTTTAGATAATGTGGGACCCTCAACGTCTCACAACCTTATGGGCCTTCACAGCCTGGTACAGGGATAGCTTTACTTTACCTACTTTACTTTTACTGAGTGTCTCTGAATTTTTCCTGAAAATTTTGTACATACGGTATATGCACTTAGAGAATGTATGTTGGTAAATGAAAGTTTGTAGAAAAATGTTTCTGTGGAACCAGCAGTATCAGTATGGAATAAAGTCTTGCTATTTTGAAGACTGAATCCAATTAGCAGTCCTTTATGATTTTTAGCCTACTTTCCTTAAAAAAATGAAAGTAGGCTTATGACACCATCATGCTGTCTGTGTATCTGTATACCACGCCCTATTAACTTTTGAATGCCGGAACCATTTCTTATGAAACTTGGCACCTGATCCCATCTCAGCGGCATACCTATGAACCTCCATTAATCTGTATGTATATCCCCCTACCACTGATAGTCAGTGGCTCAGTAAAGAAGTTACTGTGGCAACAAATGCCCACAAAACAACAGAACAGTTGTTGGATGTTTCGTTTTCTGTGTGGTCCATGTTATATCAAAAGAAACTAGGTGGTTAGTTCTTTCTAGAACTTCTTGTTATTCAGCATGAACAGGACTGATGACCCATTAATACATCATTGTATATAGTTACCATGAAATTTACGGCCGTGCCAAAGCTCAAGTCGTTAGTTGCTGGCTTCCCACTGTGTGGCCTNGTGGCCTGGGTTCGATCCCGGGTCTGGTCAAGTGTGATTTGTGGTGGACAAAGTGGCACTGGGGCAGGTTTTTTCCGAGTACTTCTGTTTCCCCTGCCAATCTTCATTCCACCAATTGCTCCACAATCACCCTCACCTATCATCTGGGGCTGGTACAAAAGGCCAGAAGTGGCCGCAGTACAAGGGACTTAGTCCCACCCCACTAGCAATACAAAAAAATATACCCAAACACCTGTCATCCAGTCCATGCCTGTTTGTGTCTCCTGACCTTTCAAAAAATATATGTGGGTCCAGTATCCAGTAAGTTTGGTCACACAAATATAGCCTTGAATTGTTGGATGATAGTTTGTAAGTAATTTGAATGAATGTAGAAGGAAGTGGTCGTGGCCTGATTTTATGGCACTATCTTGGTATTTGCATGGAGAGACCATGGATAATGACAAATAACCTCAGTGAAGAAATTTAATCGTGCACTTCATGAATTCAAGCTTGAAGTGCTTGAGCCAACTTTATCAGTGCATTCTTATGTATCCATTATCCAAATTAAGTTATTAAAGGAAAGTAGGAATCAATTTCTTTCCAGTAGATTGTATTACTTTTTTTAAATGAAGTTTCACTTTGCCTGAAATGTTAAGGAATAATGTGCAGGTTCTTTGGGTTGTCTGTGTTCTTCGTCATTTGTTGCATACACAGATCTTATGTCAAGAATATTGCAGCCTGTTTCAGTTATGTATTCCTCTTGTTTTGCAGCTGTTGTCATTCATGCATGCTTGCAGCACCTTCTTTCATCAGGGATCAGATTTATGCCAAGATTTGGATCCATTCTTCAAGAAATTGGCAGATGATGTAAGTATACTGTTACTAAATCGAACTATTGGAATCAGCTGTTAGAATTATACATTTTAGTTATTTTAACAAAGTTTTTGCTCCATTATATATAAGTAGATTCTAAAGGGTTCTGAAGATGGTGGATGACACACAGAATTACTGGGTTTTGGACTTTTCCCATCGTCCGGAATTTAGGTAATGGAGGGCACGATGTTTCGGAAACTGGATCTGTGTCTGTCTTCAGGTGAGAAAGGAAGACACCTACTCAGTTGTGCACCTTAGAAAGAGCTAATCTCAATCACTGGACCTCTATTACCTAAAATTCCGGATGATGGAAAGAGTCCAAAACCCCAGTAATTCTTTGTCCATCATATATGTTTGGCAAAATTCTGCCATTTTCATTGGCGTCGATTGTTGCAACGTTTTACGATTTTGTCGTATTGAAACAGAATAGAATTTGTATTTTTTTATTAGTTTTTGAGGTAAGATCCTTGAAAGTAGATGTGGATAAACTGAATAACTTGATATTCTCATCCTTTGGTTGCTGTATATACAGGGTGTACCGTCAGTCACTCTTTGGTTTGGCTGTATTACCTTAACCATTATGCATGGTAAAGAAAAAGAAATTACTGAAATGAAGTTTAACTTGAAAGTTTCTTTCAGCACATGTTCACATGCTTTCTTTGCATGGCACAACAGATACCTAGACAATAACTGATTTCAGCTCGTCACTGGAATGATCTGCCATTTGAAGTCAGCTAAGTTGGCCACATGCTTGGCACACCCACACACAGAATTTTGACTAAACTCGGCAAGAGAAAGTTGTGGGGCATCAAATTGGTGATGAGAGACCAAGTGACCAGGCCGGGGCAGTGAACAGGGAAGTGAGGTTCCATCACTTGGCCTTCCATGTTACAAATGGAGATGCTGTCTATAGAAATAGCTTCAGCTCACGTCATCTTATGATAAAACACTTTTTTAGTCATGAGTCATGCTACCACTGTTCTTCTGCATCACTGACGCATGGACATAAACCAATTGCCAGCTGCATATCCCCACCATGTTATCAACACAATATCTGATTTTCATAACAAATAATCATTTGTTTAAAAGAATGTATTTTGTTTGAATTTGATGTTGTTTTGCATGTTGTGCTTAAGAGGTTTATATATATATATATATATATTTGCCCCAAATTTCTGTCTGGACGAATTCATGGTTTGTGTCGTAAATTTTATGGTAAAAGTTAAAAAGAGAGAGAAACATCAGCCAGCCAAATTTATACAGCAGGAAATTTGTGACTTGTGTGGTACAGTTATGTGCAAAAAATATGTTGTTTTATACTGTTTGCAGTTGGGTGGTCATTTAAAAACATTCTGTATCATGGTTTTCTGGTTTGTTCCAGGTTGTAGAAATGCGATGACAGTGCGGCAAACTGGAGAAACAGATGGAGAATAGGCATACTTACGTGACAAGTCGAGACTTTGTGCCACCTCCAGGACGCGATGGAGCACCTTGTATAGAGGGATATCTTTTCAAAAGAACATCAAATGCTTTCAAAACTTGGAATAGACGTTGGTTTGCTTTGCAGGATAACCAGTTGGTGTACAGGAAGCGTAGTGGTGAGTTGAATATACTGTTCACGGTGGTGGAATGCCATGATTTGGGATTCATATGTTGTGTTTTAAATTATTAACCTGATATTCTATGACTGGAAGTTTTTTTTTAAGTTTGCCAACATGAGAATTTTATACAGTGGTTATAAATTGGTACTTGTTGAATTCCTGATGTAAGTTGATAAAAACTGCGTAGAAATGTGGGGTAGTAGATAAATTTGATTTTAACAGTCCTGTCGGTATAGCAGACTGTGTAGCATTAAGTGATAGGAAGATAGGTGAATGATGAATTTCCTGGTGAGACTGAGGAAAACCATGAAAACCCAATACTAGCTGGTGTCGTGGCCGAAGTTCAAATCAGGCACTTCCCAAATACAAGTCTGGAGTATTATCGATTTGTCAACCTGCTTTGATTTTAATTGTTAAGGTTGTTTGCTAGTATACTTTTTATAAGGGCACCACCCCATAATAACCAAGGGTTATGTGGAGCAGGGGAAACCATATATAAACATGTAATTGAAACTGTGGGGTAAGCTGTACAAGTTTGATCTTAGTATAATTCATGTAGGACATGCGAACAGTCTGGTACTGAATCAGGAATTTTTTGAGTTCCCATGCAATTTGTTTCCTGCACAGTGTTATTATTGCAGTTGTAATTATTATTGTTGTGGTCTATACTATCAGTATTGTAAGCAGATTCAAGTAAGGGGATCCTGAAGATGGAGCCAGCAGGGTCCTCTTGAATGTTGGTATATGTACCTGCCAGACTACTCCGAGTCAGTTCACGAATTCACGACATAGGGCAAGTTTTGCCACATATTTTGGCATGCATCAGTTAGTAAGTTGTGTCATCTTGTATGTTATGCTCTGTGCTTGGGTGTATATGTATCAGTATGTTGGACAGACCTGCTGCCTCCAGGCAACAAGCCACCCTAAAGATGGAGGGAGCTGGTTTCTTTGAGACGTTGACACCTATTTACCAAACGTGGCATCACATCCCAGAAAACTGCAGTCCACAATGTTACAGCTGTGAGAACCTCAGATTTTGTATTTTGTACATAAGTTCAGAGGAGGTGTTTTATATCTGAAGCATATAGGTTAAGTCTATTTGGCAGACTGTTCCATGATTGCTGCTTTCAGTACCCACATTTCTTCAGTTTGATGATTCGTTCTGTATATAGCACACACTCCTTGTGCCTTGTATTTGTTTTAAAAGTCTGTCTTTGTTTTTAGGTGAGGATGCAATGACTGTAATGGAAGAAGATCTGCGACTTTGTTCTGTGAAACCTGTTCTTGAAGGAGATCGGCGCTTCTGCTTTGAGGTTCTGTCACCAACCAAGTAAGAATTCTGCAATCGTTGGCTCTCTCACGTTCATATTTTTATCACACTAATAGAGAAGTGGCTTGGTTCCTTTCTGTCTTCACCAGTTGGTGCAGTAATGTCACTCTATGTGCAAATATTTGTCCAAATTCTCAATGTGCATCTTACAGCTGTGGAGCTTGGTTAGCTCAATCACTACAGAGACTTGACTATGGGCTTGAAGATTGGGGTTCAATTCCCAACAGAAGCAGAGATTTTTCTGTTTTCAACCATATCCATACTGGCTCTTGGGCTGACCCAGACTTCTATCCAGTGGTTGTCAGCATCTCCTTCTGCAGGGGTAAAGCAGCCAAGGGATGAAGTTGACCACTCCCGTCCATCAAATGCCGAAGTTAGAAATGCATGGATCAGTACCTTGACTCCCCCATATGTCTTCATAGCTTGATACTTAATTAAACACAGGAATAAATTTACCTTTTATCTTCTTTCTATATGTCTAATAATGTTTCAGCTGACTGCCGACGTACATGTGCCATGACTCGCTCGAGATGAGACCTTTGTCCCAGGGATACAGGGGCTTTGGATACCAGAAGGGGAACACACTTAGGGGTTTGTGGTTTACGGGGTCTCCAGGACTAACACCGTGTATTACAGTTTAAAATTACAATTGAGTACAGTGATTGTCAGTCTTAGCATTAGCCCTCCTTCAAGCTTGCCTCTCGCTCGTTACTCCAGCCTTCATTACTTTTATTCACGCTAATACCCTCCCAGCTTGCTGGTCATACACATTCCACTTGTTAACCCCGACTCTAACCCCTTCCTTGTTCCGTGTCTAAATTTCAACTCCTGTCCACTTCCACTCCTTATAACTGACTGCCTCTTTTTTTTTTTTTTTACAAGTCCCCCAGTGGTCATTACTGAAAAACAAGAGAAAGCCAAAGGTCAAGCCAGGTATCTGTTCCATGTTCGTTTTATTTTCAAGATGTCCATCATAAACCTTTTCAGGTCTCCAAGGCACATGAGGACGGAACTCAAGACCCCTGCTGGCCAGTCTTGCACAGTGTTATCCCACTGATTTATAACATGAGAATCAAATTGGCAATGTTAGTGACTGTAGAGGCACCATAGACCTAAGGAGGACAATGTTGAATTACAACTAGGTGGTCCTGGGATGGTATCTCGCCGGAGTAACGGCTCTCAGGGCATGAAAACAATGCATAAATTGGTGATACCCTTAATTAAATAATTTTAGTGAGGGACGTACAGTTACAGTGCATGGGAGTGATAATAATTGAATGTTCATGCATATGTAAGAAAATTATTTTCTTTGATGTTATTGCAACGAGAAAGATAAGCAACATTTTTGTTGCTGTTTTTTCTTCCAAATTAGTTTGTTGAGATTATAATCTCAACAAACTAATTTGGAAGAAAAAACAGCAAATAATAATTATTATTTGTTTGTCCTGGTGATTAACATTTCATCTTTCCATAGGTCTGTTGGTTTCTGACTACCAAGAATTATTGAATGAACTGTGGGCTTTAAAATCTAGAGAGATGCAAGTATCAGTTTCCTGCACTCCTACCAAGTTTGGGAATCACTGAAGCAGAATATTGCTTTTGAGGCTTGATGTGTTAAACATATAATCTGACTGAAGAGTTTGCTAAGTGTTCAGTTAAACAAATATTCTGTCTTCAGTGACTTGGCTAACGGGGTATTTTTTTTTTGTGAAAGGTAAATGTAAAATTTCATGTCTGCCAAAATGCCACTCAATGAAGGCACAATGGGGTGAGGATTGAAGGTCTTGTCATTAGATGGAGTTTATGGTCAGATTCATGGTTCAGTTACATTTATCTGGCAGAAGTTAGTGGACAGGAAGGATTTGAGTTGTAGACAGTCAGTTTGTAGGCAATTAAGTCTTTCTCTGAAGCATCACAGTTCTTATTTTCAAAATAATTAGCAGAATAACTTTTATTCTCAGTTCATTTAACAGTGCATCTTCAAGTATGTAGACCATATGGGATCAGATAGAATGATGATTATGAATGTTTATGAATTATGAGTTTGGAATGAAACTGTCATGACATGTTTTTGACCATTAATGGCTGTGTGTTACATTATTGCAATATGTGTCAGTCCAGCTGACCAAGCTGCTACTAATACAGCTAATCCCAAGTTAAAATATAGCTGCAGCTGTGTAATACTGCGTGACATGAAATGCTTTGTTCCCAAATGATAGACTTTTCCCCAAGTTAAGATCTAGCTGCCAGTCCACTAATGTCAGGAGCTCTGAGATTCCTTATTCTGGATGAAAAACATTGAAGTATTACCCCAACCTTTATCTGGAGGCTCTGAGGATGTTACACTGGATCAAGAATCAAGTCTGATGTCCCAGAGCCAAAACAGCGACCACAGAACTGTGACTGTTGCTTCGTTGAGAATCACGCTGAAGAAGTCTCACTTGATATTGGTGATAAGCTCATCTTATTTTCAGGAGTCACATGCTGCAAGCAGACTCTGATGAGATGTATCAGTGTTGGATATCAGCAATGCAGCAAGGCATAGGAGCAGCAATACAGCGAAGTATTAGTGAAGAAGGTTCTGTGGTCTGTTCCAGAGTTGGTAATACTGGTGGTAGTGGTGGAATTGGTGGCGCAAAGGATGGTGGTGCATCTCGCTCGCCCAGTGGCAGTTCTGTTGGAGATCCTGTAGAGAAGCCCTCACCAGAGCGACAGCACAAGAACAGGTTGAGTATATTTCAGATTATGGTTTCCTGGTTTTTGACATTGTTTGTTCTTGTGGATGAATACTGATGTTTTGGAGGAATATGCTGTCTTGATCTTCAGGGTTAAAGTCATTAGGATGAGGATGTGGCTAGGTTATGTAGGCAGGGTGCCTAGATGTGTAGTTATTTAGAACCTCCGGGTGAGAGAGGAAGAGAAGTCTTGTCGAGGCAACAAAAAGTGTGAAAATGCTCTCTCACTGGAAGGGCCAGGTGACACAGTGTCTCATTTTATTGCTCTGAACTTCTTGTTATAACAAGAGAGATTGAATTTGCTGTAATACGGTGTTTGGTTTATGGCTATTTATTTAGAATGTGGGAACAACTGCTGAAGATCCCAGGCAATGATCACTGCTGTGACTGTGGCATGATGAATCCACGATGGGCCAGCATAAACTTAGGAATTACTCTTTGTATTGGTAAGTTGTTTAAACAGCTGTCCTCCTTTGGCATTGTAAGAATTTCAGGATGTCGATGAGAGCAAGAGGAAAATAAATTATGAGTTTTTTTTTTGTGATGCAGTCAGTATCTAGACTGTATATTGCTAAACAGATCAGGGGTACATGAATGATGAACTCAGATTTGGGGGGAAGGTGTATTAGAAAGTTCCCAGAGTATTATTGTTGTAACTGCATAGTGAAAGAAGATGAGAGGGGAGGCCAAGGTCACACATCGGCAAGCCTGTTGCATCAGTCCACCACGTGACACTGCACTGTGAACACCCAATGATTTTACACAAGTGCTTTATTGACTACTTCATGTTTTATTTTGCCTGTGATGGATGGCAGAATTAAACGTGTCTGCATCAAGTTTTGTGTGAAGCTTGGTTAATCTGCTACCAAAACCCTTGAAATGCTTCGTCAGGGTTTTGGAGAACATTCCTTAGGCCAGACAGCGGTTTTTGAATGGCAGTCACGTTTCAAGGCCTGTCAAGTGTCAGTTGAAGATGATGAACATTCAGGGTGACCAAGCACCAGTAAAACTACAGAAAATGTTGGGATTGTTGTATATGTTCCCAAGGAGGCTATTTTGAAGGAGATGGCAGCCAAAATTGAGTAAGTTAAGCTAGCATTTCTTTTTTCACCTATTCCAGGAACTTTCCTGCTGGAAAGTAGTACTCGTAATGATCTGATTGCGATACTATCTCAGTATTTGCATGGAGGGACTGAAGAACGCTACAGGAAACCAGCCTGCTTGGTTGAAAGGGAAATAAGGGTTTGAGAACATATGCAGATGTGAGAATTGTATATTTTTGCTACAGTATTATTGATTTTGTGTAATGAGAAACTCACAGTTAACTGACGTTTTCAAGAGTCCACCAATATGTATGTAGAAACTGTAACTTTTACCGTCTGATATTTCAAATACTTGCACAAGGAAAGCATACAGAATTGATTAAATATAAATATATGTTTGTTCTTCTATAGAGTGTTCAGGAGTTCATCGTAGTCTTGGGGTTCACTACAGTAAAGTACGGTCGCTCACACTGGATGCCTGGGAACCTGAAATTCTTAAAGTTATGGCTGAACTTGGTAATTCCATTGTCAATAAAGTGTATGAGGCAAATATTGATCCTGAGTTTGCGCGTGCAACTCCAAAATGTCATGGGTAAGTACAGTGCTTCCTCTACAATGAGACAGAAAGGTGTCAGTATGCACAAGAAGTGGTGGGGGAGATGTAGTGTAACTTCTATAATAAAATAAGCTTTTGAAGGATCTGAAAACAACATATTCCTTTTAATAAAGTGATCAGCCTGAATTGTAATAAAAGTAACTTACCTTTGGACAAGTATTGTGAGAGGAAGATTANAAGATGGATCTACATATTCAACACCATGAGGACCTTAAAACTCAGAAGTTTTATAAGATTTTTTGTTTTATTATGTTGTATAAGAGAAGAAGATAATGGTGCAACATAGCATTGCATATCACCAGTAAAAGAGTGCTGAATGTGTAAATGTGGTGCATAATCAGATCTTACACATACGGACAGTTCCTCAGTTCATGTTCTTTCAGTAACATATTTTCACACAATTCTTAAATTAGAGAACTCTTCTCAGATAGTGCACCAGTTTTTCAACATTGCTCAGGAAAGTTATCTTCTCTTTAATATGGATTATTACAGTAAAATTATTGTTAGGCTTGTTTTTTATTAATGTAATATTTCTGAGGCACCCATCTACTGCATTAACCAATAAATAAATGCATTCTCTTAGTGTGCAATCTGTGAAGAAATTTTTAAAGTATTAATGAAGTGTGAAATAATTTCATAAGGTAAAAACATTAATGATCACTGTATACCATCACACAAGCTTTATTTATGTGCGTAGTCAGTTCCATGATAGGTTTCAGCCACTAAGTGGCAATCATTGAGTGGATATACATGTAAAATCACACAGAAATCACACAAATTGCAAAGACATTAATTTTATAAAGTTATTTGATTGTGTGTGTGTGTGCATGTGTAATGTCTGAAAGATAGCCATTGCTTGGTTACTGCTCCCTAAACACACATCCATGGCTATCGGGATGCACAAATCAATAGAAGAGATTGTTTGGAACAGTGTTTCCTGTGTGGTCTGTGCTGAGGCTATATAACTAGAGTCTCCAAGCCAGTGGATAGCAAGTGAAGGCTCCTAGAGCCATCAGAATGCAAAATGTGTTCATGAGTCCTGTGGGACTCAGATCAAAGAACACACTGCTGGCAAGGGCCAGCAGAAATTTAGCAGTGAGTCAATGATTGCCAGTGAGTGAGGAAATGATCACTGATGCAGAAGAACCTCCATGGTTAGTAACTGTAACCTAGCGACGTCTAGTGAACACAACGACTGAACAACGACTATCAAAGACATGACAGACTGCAACTTAGCATGCGCTGCAGTGATTCATTAAATGTGTAGATTAGTGACAGTGTTATAACTGTTTGTCATTATGAGTTGTACATGTTCAGTAAATCCAATCACCTATCCACATTCTGTTCCTGTGGTCACTAACACATGTCAATATATATCAGCAAAGTCTAAACATCATCATTATCATTAGTGACTTAAAAATGTTGTGGAAATGAAGTTTGTGTGCTGGTAAACAGCATCCCGTTATAAGCTCCCACAAGCAGGATGCAATATTGTTAAGATTACAAATATGAAATTTCTTATGGTGAGGTGCTTAATTAAACAGAGAGAGAACTGTACCTTTTTTATATTTAAGAATATGAAATGGGACAAGACCTCCTGAATGTAGAACCTTTGCAGAGTGATGAATGTACATGCACTTTAATGAACAGACATAGGCCTTTTTGTCTATAGGTGAGTGTGACTGTTCTGAGAAACCTATATATTCTGCTCGCCCTTGAAAAACAGAGAGCTTTGAAAAAATGATAACTAAAGTGGCGTTATGAAATGTAAATATATCCAACACTGTTAGCAAAGAAAATTGTTATTTCTGTGAAAGCTCTGTCCTTAAGATAAAGTGAAGAAGAAAGTCCTTAACAGAGATTCCTTTCCATAGGAATAAGTAAATTGCTTCAGTTTGACTAACTCTCTAGTATTAGAATTCACACAAACCGCACAGAATTATTTTTATCCTTACTTTATTTTTAGAAACATTCGAGAAGCATGGATCAAAGCAAAGTATATTGAACATCGATTTGTTAAACAGTTATCAATATTGCCTTCATTAAACGAAGAGTCCACATCTCCTGATAACCGATCATCACGCCAGCTATCAGTTCGGAAATGGAGTGTCAGAAAATTGAGGAGAAGACCTAGGAGCAGGGACAGCAGAGGTGAAAAGAAATCACAGTCAGCCAAGAGACTGCCTAGTGTTACTGAAACCAAAAACACATCACAAGATTCTGAAATGAAACCCCAAGTTAATGAAGAAAGCAGTGAAGGCAGCAAGACTGAATACTGTGGTAGTGCTACACAAACAGCGAAGTCTGAGAGTGCAGTCCCAGTCTCAGACGAAGCAAATGACGCTTCATCAGTAGGTAGTAAAGTAAGTGACTCAGGTTCTTCGAATACAGAACATGACTTAGTGAATGCCGATGTGCTTTTGTTTGGAAAGAATTTTGAGAAACAACCACTAGAAGGCTCTATAGAACTGAGTAGTGACCAAGACTCCACAGGAGGTGAAGAGGATGAAGTTATAGGTAATTATATTACTAAACATATCTTCTTATGTGTAATTTTCATTGATTTTGTCAGTGTTTCCAGAAGTAGGAGCCATGGTCCTCCAGGGAGCTGTGATGCTTTTACCAGGAGCCACTGAAAAGTGGGCTGATAACAACATTCTGGATTAAATTCCTCAATCACTTTTTTGGTCACTTTTAGGTTGGAGGGTCTGGGTCTTTTTTGTCCATATTGAGGTAACTGCAGTCTAAAAGAATTTGAGAACCACTGGTTTATGTGACTCACTCATGGCAGTGAGAGAATGGGTGAGGCAAATGTTGTGATTTAGTGGTTACCACCCATGATACATTTTAAAATATCTGAAGTCACCATGAGAGTATTTCTGATTTTATTTTCTGCATGTTAAATACCATTAAAATTTCTGACACATCTGGGTCATACATGACTGCCTGGAGAGGGGTACCAGATATGGAAGGGAACAGCTGTATATAAGAACAAAGTATTTGAAGAGATATTTATGAAAGGTTCAAATTTATATAATATTAACACTGAGGATTGCCTCTGTGGTCTAGTGGTCAGAGTTCCTGGCTACAGATCCAGAGGTCCTGGGTTCGATTCCTGGCGCTACCAGATTTTCAGAGAAGTAGTGGAACTGGAACGGGGTCCACTCAGCCTCGTGAGGATAACTGAGGAGCTATTTCAAGGAAATAAGTCTAGAAAACCGAAATTAATGCCGTGGGGATTCATTATGCTGACCATGGGACACCCTCTAGCCGCTAAAGTTGGCACTAACTTCGCCAACAAGCAGCAATTGCTTGGTCGGTATAGTTCGCTTGTGGACTCAAGCCATGGAGATTTTTTGAACATCATTGAAGTGAATGATGTCAGATGCTTCTTTTTTGATAATTGGTTTGTCATGCTATATTGTTTATTGCTGCCTCATACGGAGAGGTTGTGTTGGACAAGTGTGTGGCTCTTAAGAGATGAAGTTAATCATCAGGAAATAAATTTTACTCAAATGGTGACTTTACATTGTATCTTATCATAAAGTGTATATTGGCAAAATGAACCCTATCAGACTCAT
>NW_019718627.1:1352827-1387440 GCF_002891405.2 Cryptotermes secundus | reverse complement strand
ACCAAGTCATCTATGATTAAACCGCTGGCTGTCTGTGCCAAAGATAGGGTTCAAAACTACCTTTATGCAGCACACTGTTTTGGGTGCCTTCTTCACCCCACTCTGTGAAGACTGTAACTGCAGGCAAGCCTCTACATGCTGTACTAGTTTGTTAAGGTTGCGTCCAGTCTTATTAAATATCCATTCGCTTTGGTCTTACCTATTGAAGTTCTCTCGTATATGAATTCATAAGCTCCAGATAATGTAATTTTCCACATCTTCCTATTATATCACGTCTCAAGGAACCAGGATAGCTCGTTCAGTTTAGAAACTGGGCTATGGATTGGATTACATAGGAACTGGGGTTCAGAGTTCAGCAGTGCAAAAACACTCTTCCCCACAGTGTCCATGTTGGCTCTTGTGCCCCTGTGGTTATCAGGGACCCTTTCCCTGGGATGAAACAGCATGTGCGCAGATCTGACCACCTACCTCCATCTAGTGCCGAGATTAAGAATGTGTGGTATTATACCTCCACTCCCCTATACTTCTTCATGATTTGTGCCGAATTAAACTATACAACAGATTTACCATTTAATTTGTTCTTGAATGTCTTCAGTTTGTGTGAAACAGCCAGTAAAACTGTTTTAACTGATTGGCCTAACTGTTCTTTAGAAGCTGTGTTGTATTGACAGGTGAGGAAGATATCTCGAAGCTGCATCCAGATCTGCTGCTATATAAAGCTGCAGCGNGAGGAACTGGGGTTCAGAGTCCAGCAGTGCAAAAAAGAAACTTCCCCACAGTGTCCATGTTGGCTCTTGTGCCCCTGTGGTTATCAGGGACCCTTTCCCTGGGATGAAACAGCATGTGCGCAGATCTGACCACCTACCTCCATCTAGTGCCGAGATTAAGAATGTGTGGTATTATACCTCCACTCCCCTATACTTCTTCATGATTTGTGCTGAATTAAACTATGCGACAGCTTTACCANTAAACTATACAACAGATTTACCATTTAATTTGTTCTTGAATGTCTTCAGTTTGTGTGAAACAGCCAGTAAAACTGTTTTAACTGATTGGCCTAACTGTTCTTTAGAAGCTGTGTTGTATTGACAGGTGAGGAAGATATCTCGAAGCTGCAGCAGCTCATAACTTGCCTGTCATGTGTGAGGCATTTGCTTTGGGAGCTGACAAACTTTGGAACAATCCAGAAGACAGATCTCGCAGTCCCATCCATCAGGCCATCATCAGTGTAAGTAACTGCAGACAGCTGAATCGTTTTGGAGTAGCTAATAATAGCTGCCCTGAGTTGCTGATGGAGCTCTGTCTCCACTCCCTCATACATCTTCTAGGGCCCACCCATCCTCCTACCCAATAGGTACTGGGGGTTCTTTCCCCAGAAAGGGGGGAGGGGGAGTAAAAGTGACCGGGGAGTGAAGCTGACTACTCATTCCAACTTGTGACATTCAGTTATTTGACTGTAAGTCTTATAGAGGGTTAAATTTAAGTAAGTTATATCATGTTACCTGCAGTATCATAATATGGGAAAGCTATAGAAATGGGTAAGTTGGAGTCTAACACTTAAAAGTGCAGTTGCCTCTATCTGCACCGCCTGCTTTAACATAAAAGAACTCTGCATTTCTTCCACACACTGTATTTATGCGTTTTGAATGATTGTGACAATAAAGAAGGGCTGTTTCTCCAAACAGCATTAACCTATTGGTCCTTGCAATGGAAATGCAGTATGTTTCCTGTGAGGTAGGAACTATGTTTGTGTATACTCATATTATTTATATGAATGTCGTTCTTCAGAGGGTAAAGAGATAAACGGTGAAATCCCCTTCGACTAAGGGCATCGTCCTCATCTGATACATGTTGATATTTAATTCTGATGTCTTGAATGTTATCCATCATCCTGGTTTTATAATAAAATATTTCAGAACCTGGTTCTGTTTCTACCTTCCTGCAGGAAAGGATAATGTAATCTGATGGGTGCTTTACTGATAGCATCATTAACTAACCCACAGAAACAAACAACTGTTAATTTACAGTGTCACCATAACCTTAACCATTTGACTGCCAAGCCTCACTATAGAACTACGTGGTGCAATCCAAAAGTTCCCGAAATGTATGCGCTCCCATGCGGACTACTTTGAAGGTGATGGTGCAGAATAAGATCCAGATAAGACGTAATAGTTTTTATTAATATATTTCGGGAACTTTTGGATTGCACCACGTACATACTAGAAACACCAAGGCTGCTGGTGGTTTGTGTGGTTGCACTGAAAATGTCACAGTCCTTCCTCATACTATCTTTAAATGACCACAGGTATTGATAGCAAGGGCTGGTCATAGTAGCCAAGCGGTCTAAGGCATGTACTGTCTTCACTCGCTCGGAAGCTGGGATCATGGGTTCGAATCCCACACAAGGCATTGATGTTTGGTATGTGTTTATTCTGCTTTTGTGTTGTCCTGTGCTTACGTAGAGGCCTTGCAACGAACTGATCACTCGATCAAGGAGTCCTACCATCTGTAAAATGACCATGAAACTGAAAATCAGATGCCAGGGCCCAACGGGGCTGTAGAGCCAGTGGGAAAAAAAANTTATTAATATATTTCGGGAACTTTGGATTGCGGCACGTACATACTAGAAACACCAAGGCTGCTGGTGGTTTGTGTGGTTGCACTGAAAATGTCACAGTCCTTCCTCATATTATCTTTAAATGACCACAGGTATTGATAGCAAGGGCTGGTCATAGTAGCCGAGTGGTCTAACGCATGTACTGTCTCCACTCGCTCGGAAGCTGGGATCATGGGTTCGAATCCCACACAAGGCATGGATGTTTGGTATGTGTATGTGTTTATTCTGCTTTTGTGTTGCCCTGTGCTTACGTAGAGGCCTTGCAACGAACTGATCACTTGATCAAGGAGTCCTGCCACCTGTAAAATGATCATGAAACTGAAAATCAGATGCCAGGGCCCAAGGGGGCTGTAGAGCCATTGGGAAAAAAAGTGATAGCAAGAAAACTTCTTCCTTCCTCTAAACCTCTGTGTATCACACTTGATGCCATGTAAAAAAGTAAAAGTAAAGCTATCCCTGTAACAGGCTGTGGAGGCCCATGGGGTTGTGAGACGTTGAGGCTCCCACATTATCTAGACAGTCGGCTCACAGATGGCGGCAAGGTTGTCAGCCTTATGTGCCGGCTGCGCTTTACTTGATGCCATATGTTGACAGAAATGCTGTATTAAGTGATAAACATCAAGCCATTCTGTTTGGCTATAGTATTTTTAATACAGGTATATTGAATTGATCTACTTAGCTTGTGGTGTGCAAGAGGTTAAGCTTTAAATGTCAGCACAAGGGAACACAAAAATGAGAGCACAATGATACGTGCATTCATAGTCGGTTTGTGGCTTCAGTTGATCCTTGTGGAGGTCACCCTAATGGCCAAATTCTTATACACTGGTGTTTGTCAGTATGGGTATTTATTGGTTTTATTCTAAAATTGATGTTTTTGCAGGGTTCTGTAATGGCTGTAGAATTTCTTCTTTTAAATGGTGCCAAAATAAATGCTCAGGATGCAGATGGGAAGACGCCTCTTCATTTAGCCACAGAATTGGGTAAGAATATATTTTATTTCATTTTACATGAGTTATAACTTAGAAAGTATCGTGAATAGGCCATGGGCTAGACAAGTAATGAGTTGGGGTTTGTTCCCATGTCAGGGCAAGAAATTTTGCTCTTCTCTAAACAGATTGATGCTGGGGCCCACCCACCCTCTTATGCAGTGGGGCTGTTTCCTTGACTACATTGGTTGAGGTGTGAAGCTGACCTCTCACCTCCATCTGGTGTTATGGTTAAGAATAGTGGAGCTGTACTTTCGCTCTTTCATATGTCTTCATGGTGTGGTGCTTGACCTCTTAAGCCAGTATTTACACCCCTAATAGTTGTATGTTGCAGCAGTATTTGAATAGCCCTGTACCAGATATTTCTCACAACATGTTTCACTATTATATAATTTAGAAATTACAGAAGTGAATTTTATAATATTTTCAAGATACATTACATATATTCTAAACTTTCAAGTTGCAGAATATATTGTAACGTGTCGGCAGCCCAGAAGAGTAACTTCTATGGAAACGCTAGAATAGACCGTTGCATAAGAAGTAACAATAGCGATACTGTAATTCCAACAGTGAGCTGTTGTATCGAGAACATCAAATCTCCACGGTTACGACCAATACGCGAAGTGTTCCCACGGAGACAACGCAATAACAATGGGTTATTGCGTAGGAAACGCGGAGCCAACAAAGCGACGTTTCCACGGCTATAACAGAAGATTCATTTGCCTAGCAGTGGCCAAGGTTATAAAAGCCCAGTTTCGACGAGAAGTCTTCAGTCTTCATCGAGCCGTCTAAGAAGCCAGCCGTGATCAAGCCTTCGGAGAAGAAAGTCTCGGATCAGCCTTCGGAGAAGAAAGACTCGGAGTAGCCATCTAAGAAGTCAGTCTGGGATAACCGCCAGAAGAGATAGTCCAGCATCGCCGAGTTATTGTAAGCAGTGATTGTGACACTGCAAGTGTAAATGTCTGTAAAGTGTGTAAGACGAGCAAAGGAATAAACTCGCTATACATANTTAGAAATACTGAAGTGAATTTTATAATATTTTCAAGAGACATTACATATATTCTAAACTTTCAAGTTGCAGAATATATCATTCATTTCCAGGTGACATGTACTAGACAGCACCATTTTGAAGCCACAAAATGGCTGGTTTGAAGGTCGCAAAACATTCCTTGTAACTCTTATGAAATCAGCCAATCAGAAGAATATTGAAAACTACAATCTTTGGAGATCAGACCAATGACAATTCTTCCATGAACTTGCAGTTGGTGAGGACATACTTGGACTGCTGCTTTTAGGGTATCTCACAGGCTTACAAGTATGTCCTTGGGGTACCAGTGCGAGGGGTTAATTAACTAAGCCTAGGGATGACTTTACTCTTACTTTCTTTTCATGTTGAATATTTCTTGTACTCTTGTAATTTCTAATTACTGTAATCATCGTGTTGAAGGCTGCACCATAGCTCAAGCGGTTAGTCGCTGGCTTTCTGCCGTGGCGGCCCAGGTTTGATCCCATGTCTGGGCAAGTGGGATTTGTGGTGGATAAAGTGGTGCTGGGGAAGGTTTTCTCCGAGTACTTCAGTTTCCCCTGCCAATCTTCATTCCACCAGTTGCTCCACAATCACCCTCCCCTATCATCTGGGGCTGGTACAATAGGCCAGATGTGGCCACAGTACAAGGGACTTAGTCCCACCTAACTAGCAAGAAAAAAAAATAAAAAATATAAAATATCATTGTGTTCTGAGGATGGTGCAGATTGGTCACAGAATTTAATTCTTCTTCTTTTCCTCTTTTTCTTTTCACTCTTGCTCTAATTTTTCGGGCACCCTATAAGTTTTATGCCGGTTGGTTGACAAGAAATTCCCAGACTCTTCAGTCTTCCAATAATTTCCCTTTTTCATTTATTGCCAGCTTCTTTTCTCTTCTTAATGTCTTCTAACACACAACTTGGTGGAATAATATTGTTCTGAGTTGTTCCATATTGACGCTGATCATTCTGAGCCCTTATTTATTTTGATGATTATAGATGACCATGAAATTTATTTCTAATTAATTCTCGGTAATTTAAATTTCAAAAGTCTTATGTTTCGATATTACTGGAAATGTATTGTGATCTTTAATATCGTATTTCATTGTCTGAGACTTGCAATACGGTGTTTATGTTGAAATTTCTAGATTCTGGCAGAAACAAGAAGTCCGGAGTTATGACATTTACGATCAGTCATAAATTTAGCTCGGGTACAGGGAACCGGACGCGCCTAAAAGGACAGGTCAGAGCTGGTTACAATTGCCTGTGAATGAGGGCCAGTATGATTGGGTTGCCTCGTTCAAGCTTCCTACGGAAGATGGGATGAAAATGTATATGTCAACACCATCTTTCGAATTCCCGGCGTGGGGGTGCAAGCCATTCCACAAAGGGAGAGACTTTCACAATATTCCGATCTGAACGGACGTGACCCTTGCACGCTCCGGGACATAGCTAGCCGATAGTGTAACGCTGTAACTTAAAGCTAAGAATACATTAATTTAACAGTGTGGTGAATTAGCAGGTGAATAAACGTCAATTGGCTCAACTCTCAGAAAAACGCTTTCTTCGGCATCGCTACCCTGAGACTCATGCAAACCGACCCAGCTAGTTTCCCGTACCTATACCGATCTTCCTTAGTTTGATCTGTGAGAACAACTTGCAGTGGCCATCATACACTGTCCTAAGGTAGAAACAGGTGTAGCAGGGATAGCACCATTCCGACTGCGCCGATACAAGCAAAGGCGGGTTGGAAAAGAGCGGTGTTAATATGTCCCTTGACTTTTAAATTTTCAGTTTTGGAAGAGGCTGTGGACCTGTCGTCTGACAGATTACTGATGAATGAATATTGATTTCCCCTTCTCAGTACCCTTTTTATATCCATTCTTTTTTTATGGCCGCACTATTGTAGTCATTTGTTTTCCAATCCTCTGAACAAATTTTGGATTGCAATTTCGTCTTTAAAATTTGTCATTTATAATCCTGTCCTTTCTTGTTTTCCCCCTCAATATATAAGCAAATTCTTATCTGTTGTTTGAACCTTTGCTTTTGTTTCTGTTTGTGTTGATCCATTTTATTTTTGTTAAATGGTGGAAAAATTTAAATATTCCTTATAGATCATTGTTTTTGTGTTCTCTGTGTTCCATGAGACTCCTCTTGTAATTTGATACAATTTGGAATTGTTTTGTATTCATATTTTGATCTCTCATATGATTTTTGCTTCTGAATTAATTTAATTTCCCAAAGAAGTAAATTTGTCTCTTAACCATAGTATCATTAACTTTTGTTCAGATGTTCATGTACGAGTATGTGTTACTTGATCTCCTCTGTAATTCTAGTAGCTTTGAACTTTTTGTTGTATGGGAAATACTTACAGGTGTGTCTTCTTATAGGTCACACTGCACAAGTATGTCTGCTGTTGAAACACAGGGCCAATCAGCACCTCAAGGACTCTGGCGGGGTAAAGCCTATAGATATAGCAGTCCATGATGTCAATGCAGATATTGTGACATTGTAAGTGCTTTTCTTTATAGCAGATTAATTGGGTTTGTTGTGTGTTTTCCTTTATCAAGGAGTGAATGTGTGTGGTACTCTGGAAAAGTACGAGTGTATCATTTTGTTATTAAAAGAGTGCACCATTCTCTTGTTGTACTTTTGTTTGTAGTGATCTGTTTTTTTCTTGTGGTAGTAGCAAAATGTAATTTGTAAATGGTGTATTGTTTTCATCAATGTGTGTAAAAGGCCAGAGGTCACACTGTGTTTAATTTTTAAAGTAAAAGAGCATTTTCCTTACTTCTTTTTATCCCATATTCCTTAATTTCTTATTTTGTTAATCAACTTTCATGGACAAAGATAATTCAAACTGAGGAAGTTGACTCAAGCAGTAATGCTTGTGATGTGTGTTTGGAGGTACCTAGTTGAAATTTTGTCTGGGACACTTGACTATCCTGACTGAGGGTTTTTTTCTCAGTCCCTACAGGTGAATACATGGTAATGCCTCAAATTAGGCCATCATCACTTCCTTCCACATTCTTTTCAGTTCATTATTCGCTGTCATCCAGTCATTTGACAATGTGTTGTCTGAGTTACTGACAGCATCATTTAAACTACACATAATATAAGAGAATTAAAGACAAAATTACAGGAATAATTTATAGAATCATGAAACTTGGTCATACTGTTACAAATAGGAGTTGCAATTTGGAAGTTTCAGATAGAGTTAAAGTTATGACATGTCTTGTGTGGGCGAAACCAGGGTGTGAAGTAAGAGAGATGTATGCAAATTACAACCATTGGAGAAGTTTCAGCAGAGTACTAAGAAAGAAACAAGAAGTGTGAGATCCAGGACTGGAACATAGACATTGTGTACAGACAGAAGTACAACAAGAAGAGTTGAACAAGAGTTCTATCTTCTATTATGCAATGCTGCGTATTCTTTTGGAAGTAAGCTGGCATTTTGGAGGAACATCTTGCCTGCATCCTGAAGATGGAGGGGACATATTCTTCCAAAACGTTGGTTAATTTTCAACGGACTACATGGCATTGTGTCCCAGAAGATAGAACTCTTCACAACCACTGCTATGAGAACCTCAAATTCTACAAAATTGAACAATTTGAGAATAAAGTTGCATGGGTCTGTTATGTATGGTTAGCAGTGAGATTCCTTTTAGAGTGGAAAAATGAAGGTATGAAAGAAGTGACCATTGGAGGAGAACAAAAACAAGGTGATAAGACCAAGGGAGGAAAGATGTAAAGCAGTGAGCTGAGAAAGAGCTGACATAAGCAAACCAGAAGAGTACTTCTGACAGGACCAAGAAAAATAGAGAAACAGTTTCAAGAAGATGATCAGTCCTTTTAGATATGTCATTATATGGTAGTTCATGCTTTTAAAAAAGTTTCCTATAGGTTTTAACATGTGTGTCGTACCACTTATACATAATTCTATCCCAAATGCAACCCTATTTTTCGTTTACTCCTCTTTGCTACGTGTTTTGCCTATACCTGGCCATCATCAGGCAACTGAACCTGTATGTGACCTCTTATTGTTTTCCGATTTGCTTCATGAACATGGCTTAACAATTTGCTTAAAATGCAGGAAATCTATAATATACCTATTTGGACATATTTTTTTAATGTTTACCGAACGTAATGCTTTGCAGTTTCTTCATTCTTGGCAAATTCCAATCTGATGATACCACATCTCATCTGTTTTACTGTTGAGATATGGGGCACAGAGTATGGTGCAATCTTAAGTGGGGGACGTATGAGAGAAAGGTGTTACTGGTTTTCATATACAGGCTGCGATTGAGTCTCTTGAATGAGCAGATGAAGGCATCCGATCTGGGCTCATCAGGAGATGACACATTTAATGATGTTGTAAGGGATTTCTCCCAGTTGGCATATTCCCATCCTGAACGTCTTGTGAGGACACGTTCAGATCGACAGTCTTGTGATCCCAAGGGAGAGTGAGGTCACGGTGTGACGATGTCCAGGTAAACCCGTGTTCAGTTTCACTTCTCATTTAACCCACTGACTGCTATTCTAAGAAGGTGAAGTGTGTAATGCTGTGTGCTGGGTTGGAAATGGAGAGCAATGAGGCATGATACAATATTATAGAAATTTTGTTCCCATCTGTGCGATAATGAAATATTTCTTTACATCATCATGCAGAGCGTTCATTGTTATGTATGCAGATATATTTACTTAGTTACTTATTTACTTACTCCTTGGCTTTGTGGTCCTTGAAGAACCTTGGTCTCCTTTGCAGCAGATGCTCATTCTTCTCTAGTACTTGCCTTTTGGCTCCATCTATTCACTTTTAGCTCTGAATCATTCTCTTCATCTTCCGTCCATTTCAGTATGGACCTTCCCACTTTTTTTTTTTTACCCTGTATCTTGCTTTCACACATTTGAATACAGAAGTAAAATAATTACAGATTTTTGTCCTGTGAAATTTTTACTTGCAAAATTACAGATTGGATTAGAGATAAAATGTGAAACTCTTTTTTATTACTTCTGTAGGTTGAATGAAGTCTTCATACAAGATCAAAACTTTTTTTTTATTGCTATTGGGGTGGGACTAAGTCCCTTGTACTGTGGCCACTTCTGGCCTATTGTACCAGCACCAGATGATAGGTGAGAGTGATTGTGGAGCAATTGGTGGAATGAGGATTGGCAGGGGAAACCGAAGTACTCTGAGAAAACCTGCCCCAGCGCCACTTTGTCCACCACAAATCCCACTTGACCAGAACCGGGCTGGAACCCGGGCTGCCACGGTAGGAAGCCAGCAACTAACCGCTTGAGCTATGGCGTGGCCAGGGTGGGACTAAGTCCCCTGTACTGCAGCCACTTCTGGCCTGTTGTACCAGCCCCAGATGATAGGTGAGGGTGACTGTGGAGCAATTGGTGGAATGAAGACTGGCAGGGGAAACCAAAGTACTTGGAGAAAGCCTGCCCCAGTGTCGCTTTGTCCACCACAAATCCCACTTGACCAGACCTGGGACCGAACCCGGGTTGCTGCGGTGGGAACCCAGCGACTAACCGCTTGAGCTATGGCGTGGCCCAGTCAAAACTTAGAAGGAACATAATTCAGATTCATTTACAGTATATTTCATGTAATGTATCATTGGTTAGTTTTGTTGCTTAATCACATTGACCGGGTGATTACAGTAGCTGAAACTATCATGAGGTCAGTTGCATCAATTTTTAACACATCAAATCACTGTGAGGGCAAAATGTTTTCACTATAATACAGCAAGTTTCTGTCTAGGAGAACAACAGACAAGCTTCCGTGGGACGACAAAATGATGCTATGTAAGCAGTGAGCTAATTCTTTTTTTTATTATTTATATTGAAGAAAATTACGCCTTAAACATACTGCCAACACAAGTAGTTGAGTCAAAAACATGTTAATGGCTTCTGATGGGAAAAGTTGTTTTGTGTTTGAACACATTGAAGTTTCTAGGCTGAACCTTTGGTTATTAAATGCAGTGAGGCTAAGACTGGGCTTTACACCCAACTCAACCGAATATCAGAACTTGTTAGCTGCATTCATATTTTAACATGCTGCTGCTGGACAGCTTCATGAGTCTGTCAATCTCTCTCTTCTTCATCCTCAAAGTGTCATTTTTCAGGAAGAATTTCCACCAGAATTCTATATTGCATTCGTTGTCTCTCCATCTTAGCCTCCTGATTTCATTGTCTTGACAGCATCAGATGATCTGCATAAATTTGTTGCTTTCTTGTTGTCTAATACCATGATGGCCAAATCAGGTCAACCACATATTTTCTTGAGCACTTTGTGTTTAAGCACTTTTAATTCTTCCTCTTTCCTGAAAGTAAGAGTCTGTATTTCGTACTTATACAAAACACTTGCCAGCTCTAGTTGCTTTACATGTTTTAATCTATAATGCTTTGGGAATTAAACATGATGATAATATACAGAGTAATTTTTACATTTACCTGTTTGCACTTAAGGATACTGCTTATTGTCATTGTATCTGCATGTTAATCACAGGGATGTTTCTTTTTATGACAGGTCAGACCCCTCAAATCCAGCACCCTTGGTATCAGACCAGAATTGGTCCAGACGATTTTTTGAACCATGGGTGTTCAGTATATTATAGTACCATAATATCTTAACCCTATTGCTGCGATATTTGACTGAAGTCAAACAAGTATCTGCTACTGTGTAATCATATCCTTACGCTGCATCATTCAGCTTCATTCACTGGGATACGAAAATTAATTTGTATTGATTTTTTTCTTTTATTTCTTATTTTTACCTTAAGATTACATTGTTTTGGGAAAGTGGTGAGAAACTAATATGCAGCAAGGACGATTAATAGCCTGTATTTAGTGATGAGTAAAAAGAAAAATTAAAGTTTTCCCTGTGCTCAACTAATTAAGCACCATGCCATGAAGGCAAATTGGGGAGTGGATGTATAGATCCACATTTTCTTGACAGTGGCATTACCTGGAGGTGAGTCGTCAGCTTCACGCCCCTGCCGCTTTACTCATCAGGAAATAGCCCCCAGTATTCATTGGATAGGAGGTTGAGTGGACCTCAGAGCCAGTCTGGATGACATGGAGAAGAGAAAATTATTGATCCTACTGGTACTTGAACTCCAACCCCTTGGTCGTCCAGCTGGTAGCCAGTGACTATACTGACTGCACTATCCCAGCTCATTATTGAAGGATAAATAAGAAATAAAGTACAAAACAAAATGCTTATATCTGAGCTGTATGCATGCAATGCCACAATTAACAGATGTAAATGAACAGTGGTTAATCATGGACATGTAGTGCCAGGAAGTGAGCGTCTGGCAGATTAAACTCATTCTGGACCATGGAATGTCAAATTTGAGCGTTCTGACCTATGTTCATATTTTAAGCTGCGGTACTAATAATGCTGTTCATAACCTGCGGCAGCTTGTCAGTGGTATTTCATTAACCTTTAACTGTATGAGGTTTGAAGTTCCTATTGTGGTGAATGTGGCTATATGTAGTTTGATGGATGGGTGGCGACATTTTGAAGAAAACCATATACCAGGCTACACAGTCTCAAATCCCGAAAGGCAGTATTCTTGAATCTTCAGCCACTGCTTGTGAGAAAATTTTTTATGAAGTGTAAAATTAAGTGAGTGCGCAAGAAGCTCAGTAATTTGCAGTAGCAGGAATATTCCCTTGGAAGTGACTATGATTATTTCATTAATATAATGCAGGTCAGAAGAAATTATAATCTTATGTGGGACAGAGAATTGGGATATGTGTCCTGAAACTCTCCTTGAACAAGTGTATATGACCGAGATGAAAGTTATGTTCGGTTATGAACAGCCACTATACCTGCAAATGACATGCTCATTGTAAACCAAGCACTGTTTTACCAAGGCGGGTTGACACTGAATACTATCAGAGACTGAATTACGAGGAGTGATCATTGGTGTCAGCTGTAGCACACACAATCATATGCCATCACCTGGTCGCACATTACTGAGCATTTTTCAACCATTCTGTAACTTATTTTTTAATTAGTATTTATCATAGCATACATGATCACCATTTCATACAAAATACAAATCTCATTTTATTTTGCTTGTAACCTGTTTCACCTTCATAAACTTAAGTATATGAAATCATAGAAAATGTTATTCTTTAAAGTGGTTTTTCCATTCACAGTCAGCAGACTTAAATATTTTCAGTTGAAGACTAGATAAAATGTTTCTTCAGTGTGATGTATATAGAATTAAAATAATTTTTGTTCCTCAGCGCTAGGACCAGTAACAAGGCATCGTCACGACGATATGACAGGCTTGTGCTTCCCTTATTCATGCGTTCCTCTGCTCGTAAACTCTTCCCTCGCTCCAGCAGTGCCAAGAGAAGTTTGAAGAAACAGCAAGAGCTGTCATCACAGGACAAGGATGGAAGTGATGTGTCTTTACACTAATCATGATCTCCATGTTGTGCATTCATCATGTTAACTAATTATGTTGAAATGTTTGGGAATCTGAAACTGAGTTAGTATTACTAAGAAATTATGTAATGTAGGACAAAAAGTAAAGAAATTTGAAGAGGCCTAAGTTAGGAACATCTGAATTTTGAATTTTACATTCCATTTTTTATCGACTTGCACTTATGATGAGACTTCGAGAACCCCAATTAAGAATTGTCAGGAATATAACAGTGATGAAAGAATTAAATAAGGAATTTAACAGTAAAATAATATGATCTGGAGCTGTGGATGCTGAAACCTAACTAGAGCAAAGTCTTAAACTGAACACTAAATGGATGTTTCACCAGTACAGTATAATGCACTGTGTAGTTATAATGTTCTTCCGTGTAAAACTGTGGTAACATGAAATGTTTACTCTGATACTATGCTACAGGGTTTTCTAGCTTTTTTATGTGCTGTATTAAATAACACTGTATGCATATTCTGACATAATTCTGCGATAAATTAATTTTTCATTGTTTAGATCTGTGTTTGTAAATGTTTCAAAGCTTTGTATAATCCCCAAGGTATTTCTGTCCTCTTTGTGATATTTCAGTAATTACATCAAGGGCGAAAGTTCCATTTGAGTCCTAGGAGCAAGCGTTGATGTCACCATCTTCTGTACCCAATATGTTTATCTCTTTGTATCCTAATCTTTATCTACTCTTTTGAGTTTGTATTCTTTCAGAGCACTAGGACATCATATTTTATAGTATTTGCAACATAATGAAGGTTGAAAAGGTTAATTTTCTTCAGACAGTGATTGATTAATAGCTGAAACATGGCTGTCAGAAAAAGTATATTGAAGTGTTCATTCCAGAAAATGGGCTTCATCAATTGGAGCTGCCTTATTTAGATAAGAGAATCCATGAAATGTTTTCACATCATGGTCTCTTATCACCAACTATTGGCATTTCAAGTTTAAGGATGATGATTGTTTGCGCTGAGGTCATGAAAAGGAGGCCAATGGATTAGCCTTTGCACATATCCATCAAGTTGTTCCTCTATATTTCCTTCGAGTTGTCTAACCATTCTGTTCACGTGAATGCGGGCAGTGATAATGTTCGCTAGTGGCAGACACTTTGGGCTAGCTGACATAGGCCAGAAGGGACTGTGAGGAAGTAATAGGCAGAGATAGGAAAGCCTGGAGCACTGTCATGCATCCTTATTATCCATGGGATTTCTTTCAGCTGTCTCAATCTAGCATGGTGGTGTTTGATGTTTGAAATGGAAACTGAATTTATTTTGAATATGTATGTGCATGAGTGTAAAATACTGTGTGATTCTCCCCAAATTCATTATGAATTCGAGAAAACAAATCCGCATATAAATTTTGTGGTTTTCTTAGTGGTGCTTGTTTAGATTGTGGTCTTCTGGGTTGTGACACTGTAGTCTTGTAGGTGGATGTCAGTGTTTGTCCAAAACAATGATATCCGCTTACAGAGACTTTCTGAGAAGATGCTCCAGTTTTAATTGCATGGTATTACCTAACTACATAGCAAACATCATTGTGGATTATTAGTTTTTGGACTTTGTTCATTGTCTGGTAATCTAAAGAACAGAATGAAAGAATATAATACTGAGTGATGGACAAAGTCCAAAAACTCAGTATTTGCAAGTGTTATATACCATTATCCAAACCCTATAGAACCCAAATATCACTTTATTTTGTGTCTCATGAGTTCAGTGGACTCAGGAGAATGTAGTAACCCTGGAGGTAATATCATGATGAAGCAGTGATCAAAATGTCATACTCAGAACAGCGTATGTTTTAGTGAAAACCTGTGTAACATGTCTCCATTGAAATGTCACACGCAGAAAAATTCACAATGTGTTGTGCTCTGTAACCAATATGGGCCAATTTTTTCAGCTGTACTGTGGCCGCTGATCTGTATCTCCATGTTATCCAAGAAGAATTTCTTCTGTTTCTCTAAGGAAAGGGTTTTACTTTTGGAGGAACTTTTTTTTTAACGAGTTCAGCACATGGCGTGTTGGTTGTTCTGAGTGAGGATTTTGACAACAGAGTGTTGTCTAATCATTTTCCTGAAGGTTTTGGACATGTGAGGTTGTGACCACCATACACTCTAGATCTTAACCCTTGCGGTTATTCCTCTTAGGGCTTTCTGAAAGATACTAACTTAATACATTCCTCTTTTACCTTACGGTGTCAAGGGTGTTCCCCCCCTCCCCCCCAATTTTGATCATTTTGCAGATAGTAGGACTCCTTGGACAAGTGATCAACTCATCACAAGGCCTCTACCTAAACACAGAATAAACACATACACATAACCAAACATGCATGCCTTGTGTGGGATTCGAACCGAAGATCTCGGTTTCTGAGCAAGCAAAGGCAGTACATGCCTTAGACTTCTCGGCTACTGTGACTGGCTCTGAAAGATACAACTTACAAAAACAATGTGCACAAATAAAGATCTGAAACAGTCACTTTTTGCAGCAATGATTAGCATTAGGAAAGCTAGTGTTGAATGAAATTTCAAATGTTGGCTGCAGATGGTCATGGACACTGTTGGTGCGATTACTGAAAATATATGTGTGTGATTGTCAGTTTTCCATGACTACTGAACTCTGAGACACTGAATACAGTGATTATTGCTGTGTAGTTAGATAGTTATTTGCAATTAAAAGTGGAATGTCTTTTTAGAAAGAGCATTTTGAAGACTACACCTTATCATAAGTCAGAACACTACAGTCTAACAGTCCCCATATATTTAATTTTCTGAAATATGTAAGTGAACAGAAATTACAGAATAGATGTAGCAGGTATAAAATGCAAGCAAGGGGAGTGAGCAGGAGGATAACATATTTAATGCAGTTTTACTACATCAATATCAATCACTGGACTGGATCACTGGGTTGGGATTAGCTCTTCCATAGGGGCCCAACTGAGTAGGTGTCTTCCTTTCTCACCTGAAGACGGAAACAGATCCAGTTTCCGAAATGTCGTGTCCTCTTATTATCTAGAGTGTCTTCTGTTACATAGAATTCCAGACTGTGGAAAAAGTCCAAAACCACAGTAATCCTGTGTGTCATCCACCATCATCAGAACCCTTTAGAATCAACAGATGAGATATGCTCACAAAGGAAACATCGGTATGACTAAAATGCGAACTGAGATTTAAATAATGATCATTTCTTACAGAATGCAGTAGATTATAATAAATAATATGAAGAGTTTAAATAAATGTGTTTTCTTTCCTCTCTCTCTCTTACAATTAATGCCATATAGACAGTGTCATAGCTCAGGCAGTTAGATCTGTCTGCTCATTATGAAGGCTCAGGTTCATTTCCAGTTGACTTTATGTGAGGTTCTTGGTGGAAAAACTAGAACAGAGCATATTTTTCTTTGAGTTCAGTTTTCACATGCTAATCACCATTCCACCATTGCTCCATTCTCATCCATCACTGCCTCTTGATGCATGCAATAACCCTGAGCAGGCAGAGTCTTGGTCTTTGACTTGGAGGTTGGTCATAGAGTAAGAAATTAGTAATATTATATTTAAGCATCCTGTTGCACTCTATATGATATATGACACGTAGTAAAGATAAGCAGTGGCACGCACACAGGGAGCCTACACAGAATAGCAGTGCTGAAAACAAGAAGTAGCTGCTGCAGTGCTACAGACATAGGGCAAGTAACCCTGAGAATTTTAATTTTTAAAAGAACTTTTAAATTAGAACTGAAGATTTTTAAAGTGCCAGTTCATAATAATCAAAATTGATGAGTGTAGGTAACGAAGATAATGCACAAATCAGACAGATATCGGTGAAGTAGATTATAATAAATCGAAACCTGTTAGTAACGATGAAAAGAACAATTGGGAAGACTTGTGGTTTTAAATTTTAAACTGAGTGCAGTGTAACAGCTACGTAAGTGTATACACCTGATGATGGCCGTTTGCGGCCGAAACGTAGTGTAGAAGAGGGCAAGACAAAAGAACTACAATAAATTGTTGCACTTGGGATGGTGTTTGTGTCATATAAGAAATTAACTCCATACATATGCTACCTAGTTTTTCAGAGAAAATGTTTCAGGTTTGTGAACAGATCAAGTATATAGCAACATTTTCTGTGACAGACATTTTCATAAAATTTTGCATGAGTCATACACATCCAAAATTGTGATTATCATTTTTTATTATGTGAGTAATGGATCAACTATGCAAATGAAAGCAATAACTATGTTAAGTATATCTAACAAAAGTATTCCAGAGAAATGATGTACTGGTACCAATTGCTTTATATATAGGATGGTTTTGTAATCTTAAGAAATTGTTTTACATGTAAGGGATTGAATTTTTACATTTAAGAATGGGGGGGGGGCAGATGTATATATTTTAAAAATACTTAGCATTTAAATATCAGATGAGTTGGGAAATGACCCAGAAATATCTGGGGTCTTCTTTGTGTCTTTGAGATATGTATTGTGCCATTAAAGTGCTCACAGCTCAACAGAAGACTAAATTTAAGAGCCAGCAAAAAATGTTGTCTCATTTTTGGAATGCATTTTGTTAATGTTGCTTTGATGTCCATAAAATATGTTTTTGTTTTGTTAAACTGCACCCTATTTATAGCATTTTGAGATTTATAGGCAAATGAGATTATTGTACGGAGTGTGATAGATATTATGAGATTTGAGAATGCTGTTGTGTGGGATGTAACACCAGGCATTCTGGTAGAAAGGTAACAATGTTTTGGAGGAACCTGCAGCCTCCATCTTTAGAATAGGAAGGCAGAAGGGAAGGTGGAGGTGGCAGGTTCTTCAGAAATGTATGTACCTCTTTTCCATATCACACAGCGTCACATCCCAGAAGACAATAATCTTAAATTTGTACCTCATTTTTGTCAAGAGATATTTCATCCACTTTTTACATCAACAACTGTAGATCTGTTTTACTTATACCTTTTCTTTTGTCCATGTATATTTTTTTTTTGTAATACAATGTAAATTAAAACAGGAATCAGATGCTATCCTGCACTGTCCCAGTGTTTCAGTAAACTTATTAAATGTTTCTAATATTACTTGCCATATTATGACATTTTTGTATCACATTTGTAATAGAGTTTCCTTTAATTATATGTGGCATTTTGTCCTAATATAATTGTCAAGTTATTTGGTAATGAAGGTGTAGTCTTTTCGAAGTCCAGAAAAATATATACATGTGTACATGATTGTTTGTATTGCTTTCTGATGATGAAATATGAACATTATAGAAATGAAAATGTAAGACCAAATTAAATATTACATGCTAAATGAGCTGATATAATCATAGACTTCTGTAATAATGTTTTGTAATTGTATTTTAAAGTATTATATTTTAAGTGTTGAAGCAGTATGGCAATTTTTATATTTGGTAAATTGAATATAGTTGTTAATATCTCTGTATGAACCTGAAGACTCATATCTGCATTGAGCTGTACTTTCTTAGAGGGTCACATATAAGGAAACAGTTTTGTTTAAATAAATTAGAAACACATAAATTTAATACAGGACTATTAAATCAGAACATAATAAAAATTTTATTCACACCCTTGCTTAATCAAAGTAACATAATGATTTAGCAATTTCCTTTGGTTTAAAAATTTAATGCAAGAAAATTATATTGGTGATTTTTAAGATGTTTGAATACTACTCTTTCCACAGTGTAGTGTGGTAGGTATATACCAGCACTTCAGAGTAACCTGCTGCCTCTGTCACGAGAGGGGAAAAGTGACTTGCTCTTCTACAATGAAAATAGAAGCTGCAGGTTCCTTGAAACATTGGTACATATCTGCTGGAGTACATGACATCACATCCCTGAAGAAATTAATCTTGTCAACCTCAGATCTCAAATGTAAGAAGTTTCTTAAAGCAGTGGTATTTATTTATATGTCAAACATTCATGTTTTTTTTTCATACAAGTTGTAAATGTTGGAAATACTTTTGTGTTCTTATCTCTTCCATTATATCAGTTCATCCGTCATGTAAACCACAATAAGCAGAATAGGCATTGTATTTTTTGACATAATCCATGGTCTAGTGTAATTCATGTAATTCCTCCAGGAGTGTGGGTAATACTGCCTAAGAATATGTATGATGTCAGAACCCAGAAGACCCTAATGTAATATAATTCATACTTTTATTCTTAAAGAATAAATTGCAGAATTTTGTTTGCCATGTGTGCATATATATTAACATGAATGAAAATTATGGAACCAGGAAACCATGACCTGTTTAACTGGATCCATCATATAAGAGTAATTATGTATGTTTTGAGAATATTAGATGTGAAAACTGAATTGCCAGAGTATTCAACCATTCAACCAGTTCGTCACATTTCACATTCTTGACTTATTTAGGCAATGCAGTGAAGTGTCTGAGCTCGTGAAGAAATCATTAATGTCATTCATAAGTTAGAGGAACATGTAAAAGTTGTTTGGAATTCCTTTGCATGTAAAGTAAATTGTAACACCAGGATATTTTTGTCAGTATAGTGACTAGTCTATGGGCTGGATGGTCAGAGAATCTGGGTTCAATTCCCAGCAAGGGAAGGGTATCTTCTCTTTCCCACAGTATCCAGACGGGTTGTGGGGCCCATCCAGTCTCCTGGTCAGTGTAATGATTCACTTGTATAAGTTAGTGATCATGTGTTAATTGGTGACTACTTGGCTACATATGTTAAGACTGGATCAATTTTATTTCTTACACAGAATCATGAAGTGTTTTGAATATTCATGTAAATGAGGAGCTCAGTTAGAATCTGTATATGTAATTAAAATTTCTCTCTTCTCGTTATCTAAAACCAAATTATTGTTATTAATGTTACATATATAAACAATTTAAAACTCTTCCTTTGCTGTTTTATATGTACCAAGTAGCAGGAGAATTTGCTTTTGTTATATTATGAGATGAAAGAAAGAGATTGCAATCAAAGTACTAGTATTCATGTCATATAATGACAACAGTCTATATTGCTGATTTTAAATATATCATTATTACAGACAATAATATATTAACCCCTTTCTGTATACTCTGATTTACATGGTCATTAGAAGATTAAAAAATAAAAGAATTGTTTGATCAGCATATACCATAAAGAAGTATGATTTTATGATATTTTAATATAGTTCAGACATGAAATATAAAACATTAATTACTTCAAAACTTGATTAAACAATCATTCAGGTAGCAGAATTCTGCTAAAATATGTAGGATGAAAGTGATAATTTCGTTGACTAGATTCAAGTGTACAATATTCACACATACATTTTATTAAATATACTCATTTCAGAATGGGATATGTAAGCCCCAACCTGGTGTAAAGGTATATGAAAGCATTATGCACACTTTATATGGTCTATTTGTTAGTATCATGGGGCCATATAGGTTGAAAGAAACCTTTACATGTCTCTGTATTTCAGTAGTACTACTGACATGCTTTTTATTTATACTTCAAATCCTCAAATAGTTTTAGCTGTTGAAAGATGTTAGGATACTTTTTTCCACTGATATTTTCACACACCAAATAGTCAGATATTACAAGGACCAGTGCTTTTTCATAAGATATCTGTTATGTGGTATAGAAGTGATTAACATTTTTAAGATTGAAATATGCCACAATAATATGGTGTTCAGCTCAATTAGAATGAGAATGTGTAAGTCATGTACATGTGAATTTAACTCTGAAGTCTGCAGGATACTGTTCAGAAAAGTATTAAGAGATTTCATTGTAGAAATTATTATGTCAGAGCATTCTAGCCCTACTATACTAAATTGTATAAATTAATCCATTATCATTATGGGTTCATCAGAGTAAGCTATTTTAGCACTGAATTCGAATGTATCAGCTTCCATAAATGGAACACTTATATTTCACCCCACTTTCTGGAGGTGTGCCAAGTTGTTTTTAATTTTTATGTGGTATGTCATGGAAGTTCTTTATTTTAAAGTATGTTTCACACTTTACTGTGCTTTAAACAATCTTGTTTATTTAAAAGTTCTATGTTGATATTAACTGCTTTTGTTGCATTTCTTGTAGCATCAAAGAAATACCTTTGGTACTGTATAAGAATTTGCCTGTGTGTACATTTACAATTATATTCTTCAGTAATAATTTCTGCAAGAATGATCAGGAATCAAGAAGCACCAGGTAGGATAACCTAAAGCTGTTGCTGAACTTTGTGTAGAATATATAGGTTAGTATTTTCCATTTGTATGTCCCTAACTGATTAAAGAGATGTTACTCTCTTTAAATGGATTTTAAAAAAGAAATTTTGCATACTGCATATGATAATGTGATGACTGGTGTGGGAAGGTGTTTCTCTTTATGTGTACTCCATATCTCGGGTTTGGTTTCCTCGCAACCAAAAACTAAACTTTACCAGAGGTGTAAAGGAATTTCACAGACTGACTTTTTGTTAATCGTGCCCAGGACCTTTGTAAATGGTGTCTAATAGCATATTCTCTAATGTTCAAGTGAAGTAATCTGTGAGAATCAGTTCTGTGCCCCCTCCTCCCAAAAGAAATGAAATTTAAGTTCATACAAATTCTAGTGCATATGAGTTATGTGAATACCTCACTGACAGAGTAAAAAAGGTAAAGTTCTCCCCGTGCTTAACTAATTAAGCACTACGCCATGAAGACATATGGGAGAGTGGATGTATAAATCCACTTTTTTTTTTTTTTACCTCGGCATTAGATGGAGGTGAGTGGTCACCTTCATGCCCTGGAAACTTTACCCTCGAGGAAAGAGTCCCTGGTTCCACTGTACCAAAGCATAATATGACAACTACAAGGAACAAGGATGGAGTGCTTATTATTTTTTCAGCCTCAGCCATTTGCAAGTTCATTGCGCTGACTGGTGATTGTTGGGAAGAGTATTTATTATAAACATTTGAATTATATCGGATTTGAGGTTCCCACACTGTTGGTTATGAAGGGTTCTGGCTTCTATATTATAGAGCTTTGTAGTACATTGTAAAGTAATTGATGTTTCAGAGAAATATGTCACCTCCATCTTCATAGTCAATGAATAAGCCAAGCAAGAAACCAGCTTGAAGTAGGTTCCAAGCAAAGCATTATATCCTAGAAGAGAATTGTTCATGTTAAATTGTAATTTTACTAGCAGACTAAGCAGCAAAATTATAAATTAGATTGTTAGATTAGAAGTTATTTCGATTATTGTCTTCTATTATGTGTTGCCATAGAGTCTGGTATTCATTCATTCCTCTGTAATCTGTAATGAAGACAGCAGGTCCACTGTCTCTCCCAAAACAGTTCCTCCACTTGATGCGGTCTAGAGCTTTCTCCTTCAAATGACAGTATCCTCTTCTGTCCCCAAGGTCATCCAGCATCTTCTTACGTCTTCTTCCTCGTCTTCTGGTCACTTCTATCCACCCCTCTATCTTTCCAAATATTTCCAAAATCCCAAATATTTAAAACATTTCACATTCTCCAGTTGTTTTTGGTCTATCTTTATTGTGACTGGGGTTGGTTGTATATATATATATATATATGCTGATATTTCAGTGAAATGTGTTGGGTCCATCATCAGGGTAGAAGGGTAAGTGAAGCATGGAACGTATGGTACAGGTGCAGGGGGAGAGAGCTCTGTGTCCAGGGCTTTAAACTGGCTGATGGGAATGAGGACATTAGTGAAAGAATATACGTTTTCTTTTTCAAGTATAGAAAGGTTTGGAAGAATCATGACTCTGAGTCAACTAGCAGCAGGAAAAGGGATGTAGAGGGGAGAAAGAGAGAGCAAAGAAACACCTCAGAGAGCTTATTTCAGTGCACTGGGTGAGAGAAATGGCCCAACATTAACAAGGGCTGATGCAAAGGGTAGTGTGGGGGAGATGGAAAGGGAGAAATAAGATGTGCTAAGTATGAGGGACAGTGAGAACTCACATTTCACACAGTTGATGTTAATAATTAGAGAATTCATCATCAGTATAAAAATTAGGTTAATTTACACCAAAAGTAATATTAAACAGTATGCAGTTCTAATTAATCTCTTTATGAAATCAGCCCAGAAAAACGTCACTGTCTTTTGGAATGTGACAGCATGTAGTGGTAGTTATGTTGCAGCACTGTGGAGAAACCTGTTACCTTCATCTTCAGAGTTGAGGGATGAGTTTAGTACAGGTCTTCCATTCTGAGCTGTGTTGAAAACCATAAGTGTTGTGGAAGTAAAGCATTTAACATCACTCCTTTTATATGTGGCTTGATGAATAAGAATTTTCCAGTCTTTTCTGTTACTGCACAATCCTTTATTTTGCAAGCACATATCTCTTTTCCTCGTTTGTCTTATACAGGTCCAAATTATGCGTTTTGTATTGGTTACAGGATGCTTAAAAGTGTAGAAAGAATTCAGAATGCTCCATGAGCATGAATAATCCTTTTGAAGTTACTGTCTTTGGGAATGTGAGAACTAGTGACATTTTGGAGAAATGTGTTCCCCTCACCTTCAGGATAGAAGATGAAAGCAACATATTTCTGCTAAAGTTTGGTAAATATTTACCAGACATCACATGGCATCACATCCCAGTAAACAGTAATCCTTATAGTCACAATTGTGAGAACCTCAGATCTTTTTTACATACTATTTATTAGCACAGAAATGTTAGGTGAATTACTCTTGCAAGACATTTCTGAGCCCCTTTTAACACAAAGGAGGAGCGTCAGTTAATGTAAACTTTACATGAGGTAACATCAAGAGGTTTCTGAAGCTGATGTATAGCAATAACTAACATGTGTTTTGGATATTGACGGTTTTAGTAAGTTTTTTCGAACCATACTCCAGAAGCTGGTTCTGCTTCCACTATCAGGTATGAAGGAAAAAAGGTTGCTGCTCCGTTTGACAGAGCTGATCTCAACCACTGGACCTATGACTGAAAACGTTCGTCTGGAGCACACTGTCAACATAAAATAAAATGTGCTTCAAAATACATTTCTAATTTGGATGCATCTTTTACATCCAAGCTAATGGATCATTTCCTGTTACTGAAATATCTAACTAATGATTGTTTTGTCTGACCAGTGTTTTGATCTATGAGTTTAGCCTATATTTTTGTGTGTTAAAAGAATTGTTTGGGTGATAAAGATTGGAAGACACCTATATCAAAAAAGCATGACATTTCTATCATAGCATAACATGCCCTTAACTTGTAACTGTCATTCAGGATATTAATGATTGATAGGTTATTTAATTAGGTTTTTCCTGCATAGGTTATATATGGCATGTAATTGTAAGGTGAGTGTGAATGTTGAATTTGAAGTAAATTGATGGAAGTAGTTATAACCAGCCATAACCTTCATGGATCAAAGAAAACCACAAGACAATCCTGTCAGAATAAATGGTCTCTGGACTGAGGTTCAGAGCCATAACTCCGGGATTATAAAACACAATTTTGAACCATGTTACCCCAATATTCAGTTCCATGTAGAAAAAAAGTTTTCCCATATATTAGATATTAAGTTTATTTGTAAAATCTGTGGTTATGTGAGAACCTGTGCATATGCAGAAACAGGCCAGGTTTTTATAAATTCATTTCTCCTATAAAAAGGTGGAGCAGCTGACATAAAATACATGCCAAATTGCATGTGTAAATATAATTTCTCAGCTGATTTGGCTACATTGCACATTTGTAGGTCCATTTATTTATACAGGGCCAGATTTAAGGAGCAGTGATTGGGGGGTAACTTTGAGGCCTCCACAAATCAGGAAGAGAAGTTACAGATTTTATTGAGACATTTGCTTTTCTAAGGTCATGAAGAAATAGTTTGTATTTTTAGATACAAGAACTAAGAACAATATTAAAAAATAATTGTCATAACTTAATTTGTTACTGATGGGGCCTCTACAATTGTAAATCTGACCTTGTGTTTTTAGGCCTACATTATATGTATTTATATATTTAAAGATGTGCTACAAGGAGGGTTTCTAGGCATCTGTGCAGGAATGTTAAAAGAGTAATCTTATCAATTATGCATAGGCTGAATATGCACAATAAAGTGAACAGGAAATGATTGTGGAATTTTAATGGAAATTGCATTCAAATAAGGCACATTAATGACCAATATAGATCGAGAAATGCAGCTGAATCTCTGAGATCAGTAATTTCAGATAAACTACTGCCAGGAATTGGAATTAGAACAGTTTGTTGCAGGAATATGTTCAACATAATTACTGATGAAATTACTAGAAAAAAAACAGTGGTTGTAGTATAGTAGGTTCGTTGTAAATATCATTGAGATACTATCATTGGAATGCTTTTATTTGGATGCCATCATGAAAGTAACAAAAATCCGTATAAAACTACAGAACTACAGTTTGATTTATTCGATTGTTATATTCCTTTCAATGGAGTGTGCATGCATTTGAAAAAAAAAAATAGAGTACTGTCGTTGATTGAGGACAGTGAAGATTACCAACCATTCATATTTGTGCGCACTTCACACACAGAGTATCAGATATTACGAGGAATCATTCGATAGTGCCCATAACTAATGGTGGAGGTTATGTGTATCGGGTTTTAGGCTTACTTAGTTCGGAAAACAATATTGACGTAAATGTCAATAGAGTGAACTGTTCCGTGTATGCTTAGTTATTCTGAAGAAATCTGACAGCAATTCCATCGTCATTTCGTCAATTTGTTGTGCATGTCACGTATTGCGAGTGTTGTTAATTATACATAACAGTGAAAAGTTCAACTTCGACCAGTTTTACGTTACGGTTACCACTTGTGTCTGTTTCTGAATTTAAGGCATATTTCGTTGTAGGCCTTAAGAGACGTGCCACAAACTGTCTACTTATACTCTTCGAACATATCAGTGCGTTTCAGATTTATCTAATCCTAATAAGACCATTCTAAACAATGATTTTTTTTATTACTAGTGGGGTGGGACTAAGTCCATTGTACTGCGGCCACTTCTGGCCTATTGTACCAGCCCCAGATGATAGGTGAGGGTGATTGTGGAGCAATTGGTGGAATGAAGACTGACAGGGGAAACCGAAGTACTCTGAGAAAACCTGCCCCTTTGTCCACAAATTCCACTTGACCAGACCCGGGATCGAACCAAACAGTGAAATTAATCAAATACTCTAGTGATGTACTTAATCTTGAAAGAATTGCCCTTGATTCAAGAGTGATGGAAGAAGAGTGGCGTCGGTATCGTGACAGAATGGTAAGTAATTGCACTACTCACTTCAGTCTTAAAATAAAAATAATCCTGTCTGCCTGATTAACCAACTTTGGTGTAAGAGGCTATTGCGTAGAAAATGTCATTGACTAACGTAGACCGGAATATATTTGATGAACATGCATATATCTTCCGTATTATTCTATTTGGACACAAAAAGTGAAGTATGAGAGTAACAAGGACTCTGATGCTAACCTCACTTTTATGTGGTGTATCCCATTTTCATAAGCTATTCGTGATGGCATGGGCGCCACAAGGACGATTTTTTCTTCTTATGAATACACTTAAGACATTCAGGAACATTTTTACAGATCGCACTAGAGCTGTGGATTACTATAGGCAGATGAATAAAAAAAACTAACTCCATGGAGCTCAGTCCTTGTTGAGTAGGCTTAGCTGCTCAAGATTTTCCCAATATTTTATGGAACCGAAAGGATCATTACTTTGTTCACAAGCGCTCCCCACTGGTCCATATCCTGTGCCAAATGAATCCAATCCATACCACCCCATCCTTCTTCTCACATCTTTTCTAATATTATCCTTCCACCTACATCTAAATCTTTCTGACGATCTCTTTCCTTCTGGCTTTCCTACCAAAATCCCATATGCATTCCTCATCTCACCATGCGTGTTACGTGCCCTACCCATCTCATTTTTCTTGATTTTACCTTTCTAATTGTATGTGTGGAGAGAAGAATAATATTAGAAAGGCTGAAGGATAACATTTCAAAAATGATTTTGGTTGTAAATATTTGGCATAAACCTTTCTGTTAACATTGTTATTTTTTCCCAAAATATCCCGGCGCGGGGGGGGGAGGGGAGCAAATGTTTGGCTTGTCTTCGCCCTCCTCCGCTGGTACCCATGCGTAACGGCGTAAATTTTGAAGACCCATAGATTTGTCGTTTCCATTGCTGACATATTACGTTGTGAAAATCCTGCCCTAAACACCCTCGATTTTTCATATCGAATGGCACTAGCTTTCGTTTCGTTTACCCTAGAAAGAGCGTGAAAGGAGACAGATGAAATGGACCACCATGACCGTCTAGCAATAGGGATAAGATCACCTAGATTTGTAGGAAGAAGCTTTTTATAACACAATTGTAAGTTGATATACCCTGTGAGAAGAATTCTACTGACGCCCCTGAACGCGAGACGAGAACTGAGATTATTTCGGAAAGCTACCAACAAATACAAGAAGATGATTGGATTCAGTTTACTGCATTCCTCTTTCAGCAGCTTCACAGATTAATCCTCTCGGCCTTCTCTGCCCTCAATTTTCTTCATGAATGATTTCCCCATCTCCTTAGATTTCGATCCACATATTATACTTTTTAGTTTGCGTTCTGGTAAATAACTTACGCATCTCTCATCTTCAGTCGAATGTTAGCAATTCCTTTGTATCTTCAGCTCTGTATCTTTTGTCCCTTTATTCAGTTCGGAAGTGCTGATTCAACTACTTCCGTATTAGGCCGCGCCATAGCTCAGGCGGTTAGTCGCTGGCATCCCACCGCGGCGGCTCATGTTCGATCCCAGGTCAAATCGCGTGGGATTTGTGGTGGACAGAGTGGCGCTGGGGCAAGTTTTCTCCGAATAATTCGGTTTCCCCGTCAATTCTTATCCCACCGACTGTTCCACATTCATCATCTATCATCCTGGACTGGTATAATAGGCCAATTAGTAGCAGACGTATCAAGTGGACTCAGCCTCAACCCACCTCAAGAAAACTGAAAGAAAAACTAATTACATATTCGTTCTGACGTTTATGTAATAACCTCTCAGTTTTGACATACCTCAGGAACTTCCTATCAGAATTCTGATTCTCTGTAAACTGCACGGCGTCACATCCAGAAGGTGACACTGTTTTATTTGTCTCTTGATCCCATTTTCCATAAGATCCAAAACGTCGTGACGATGGTATATTAATATAATTATTGACTTTTTGGACATTTTTCGTCGTCCTGTTTCTGTTTACAGCAACGTTTCGGAGACTGATCTCTGCCTCCGTCTTCAGAAAAGAAATCCTACTCAGTTGCCCCGGATCAATGGTCTGGAGATAGGGACTTGCTATATCTATTGGGCCCAATTGAATAGGTTTTTTGCCTGAAGACGGAGGCAGAGTCCAGTCTCCGAAACGTTGTTTTAAATAAAGACAGGTAAAGGTAAAGTTGCCCCTGTGCTTAACTAATTAAACATTACGCCAGGAAAGCGTATGGGGGGAGTGGATGTATAGATTCACATTTTCTTTATTTTGTCACTAGTTGGAGGTGAGTGGTTAGCTTCGAGTCCCGACCGCTTTACCCCCGGAGAAAAAGCCTCCGGTACCCATTGGATAGGATGCTAGGTTGACCCCAGAGCTGGTCTGGACGACGTGTAGAAGAGAAAAGTTCTTGACCCTACCGGGACTCGAACTCCGACCCCTCGGTTGTCCAGCCTGTAGGTAGTCGCTATACCGAATACCCTACCTCGACTCCTTAATTAAAGACAAGATTCTGAATAATATCCACAAAGACAATAATTGTTCTAATTTCCGATGTTTTACATCCATTATATGTTGGGAGAAACTGTCGTTGATTTATAAAATTTGTATCTTTTCGAGTTCTCAGATTTAAGGACGTATTTAAATTGGAACTAGAAAATTACGCAGATTATGAGCAGGAACTGCTACTTACTGAATAGGGCAGCTCACGCCAAAATGACATTACAAGAGAAAAATTCTTCCCCCAGTTGGAAACAGCTACATATTCTCGAAACTTCGTCACAACAACGCGAAATCCCGAGATGCTATGACGAAAACCGCCGTTGATGCTATAACAATTAAAACAATGCTCAAAGTAACGGGAATAGAAACACGTCACCCTGCCGCAATATTCGAGGTGTCACTGCTGGCATGAGATTACAGAATTGGACAGGAATATTTGCGCGTGCAGTTCGCAGTTAAAATTACAATGTTAATGTTAAGGTAAAGTTGTCCCTTTATTAAATTAAGCACTACGCTATGAAGATATATGGGGAGTTGAGGTACAGATCCACATATTCTTAACCTCGGCATTAGATAGAAATGATTCAAGTGTAATGTTATGAATCGTATTTTTAAACAACTTTCATTTAATGATCACGATAAAAACAAAATAACAGCAAAAATTAGTTTTCATTTAACAAACTCCCCTTCTGAAAAGAGGTTTATAAAATTTGCCACATCCTGAAATTTTTCTGCCATGCTGTCCCGCCTCCTGTGTACTTGATATATAGTTTATGTATTCATGCACCGCGAAGGAGGAACGGCAAAGCTATTACCCTGATATTTTAATTAAATTTTAACATATGATAATAGAGAAAGTCGTATAATAGCCTACGCCATCTTTCTCCAGATAAACCTAATACGTAGATCGAATACACAGGACGTCTTCATCTCTAATGGTCGAAACCATGGGACAGTGAGGCTACAAGCTTTGGTATATCACTGTATCGCTTTCTCCCGCAATTTCTTCTTCTCCTGCCACTCGACGGCGAGATAGCCGGCCATCCCAACGATGAGCAAGGCAATCAGTATGTAAATCTTAACTGCCGAACACAGATACACGCTGTAAGCGTAGGCAATGATGTAACCTAGAGATTCCCATAGCCTGAAGTTGCTGTAGGCCGCTTCCTCTCTCGATGGGAACAGGATCCCACAGTACGCTGTGAAAACACACAGAGTATCCTGTTACAAAAATGAAAAAAGAATTTCAGATTTGAAGTTTTCACGGCGTGGACTTGAATAGTAGGGTTTATTTTTGTTATAGTCCCTTATAGTCCGGAAACAGCCTGACGTTTAACACGAACACAGCGCCTCCATCTTCACGGTAGGAATCCCTTTCAGGCTTGGACTGGCCTATATCAAGTTGGGTTTACCACGCGTTGTTCTCTCAATTTGTAGCCTTCCTCTGATGGTTTATTTTTTGACCCTGCTTGTGGGGGCGACGTGTTCCTCTTAAACGTCGAATTTTTCTGAAGTTCACGGCGTTACAACGGAAATCTTCAGTTTCTAATTTCGGCCTGAGGTATTTTCTTTAACACCACAATGATATTGTCATGTCTATGGTGTGTGTGTGTGTGTGTGCGAGACTATAACTTGCGTGACTTCATAACTTGTACTCTTCTCCAAGTATAATTAGAATGATCAAGTCAAGGAGGGTGAGGTGGGCATGGCATGTAGCACGAATTATGGAGAACAGGAATGCATATAATATATTGGTGAGAAAGCCAGTTGAAAATAGACCACTGGGAAGACCAAGGCGTAGGTGGGTGGACAGTAATAAAATGGATCTTAGAGAGATATGACGGGATGGTATGGAATGGATTGATCTGGCTCAGGATATAGACCTGTGGAAGGCTTTTGTGAACACTGTAACGAACCTTCGGGTTTCATAAAACGCTGGGAATTTCTTGAGTAGCTGCATAATTGGCGGCTTCTCAAGAAGGGTTCAGCTCCATGAGTGAGTGAGCGACCGACGGAGTATTCTTTTTATTGCTTTAATGCAATTCCCTTAACAGTTTTCATGGCGTATTATTCTGGAGCTGACGTCCCTTCATTTGATCTCCTTATAACCCTTTTGCCCGGACCGGGTAGAAAACACCGTTTCCAAGAGTATCACTATTATTGCATACGTATCCGTTGCAGCGGGAAAGCTTTTACCGAGCATTTGCCTAGAAACGGCTCTACACGCTACAATAGAAATGCACGTTAATTAAATGATCACCTACCATTAATTTGCACTAGCCAGACACCGTCGCATATGCCCCATAGCCCTATGACCACGAAGAACAGAATGTTGTCGTCCGGAGTGGGGGCCCATGTGAGCAGACCGATAAGGAGACCCAGGTGTAACAGAAATGCGCAGCAGACCACCGGAACCCGACCTGTCATTTTGACCAAAGAGCCAGTGCCGATGGCTGATATGGAATTGGTTATCCCATAACAGATCATCACATAGCCGATGTTGGAGATCCCCCACGCACAAGCCACATACTCCTGAAAATGGAGAAGAACCAATTGCTACTTTCTGAAAAGTTCTATCTTCTGGAATACAAAGCCTCGTAGTCCGTTGAAAGTCAACCGACGTTTCAGAGGAATGTGTCGCCTCCATTTTCAGGGTCGAAAGCTTGCCACCTTCTTTCACGTTGGTTTCTTTTTCTGCATATTTTTGAACCCTGAAAATCGAGGTGATATGTTCCACCGAAACGTCGGTTCACTTTCAACGGACTGGACGGCGTTGTAACCCAGAACACAGTTCTCTTCATACCGACCGCCTAATCGTAGGCTGAAATTCTTTATTTGCGAACTTCTTTGCTCGGAAGCAAAATGAACGTATAACTGTGAAGTCATATCTGTATGCAGTCCGTCATTCCATATATTTTATGTCCGAATTAAAGTGAGATTTTTTTTTTATTTTGCTTGCGCACCTTCAACTGGAAGAGTTTGATGTTCTTCTCGTCAAGTTCAGTCGACTCAAAAACATATAAATTTTCTTTACGGAAGCATTGTCTAGGAAACTACAAGGATTTGTGAACGCATTAATGAAGCTACGGGTTCCATAAAAGACAGGGAATTTCTTTAGTAGTTGGGCGACTTTTAGCATTTTAATAAATACTCTACTCCGTAAAGTCAGTTAAGATGCAGCGCTGTTGTAAGCCATGCCATATCTACAGCCTGCAATTTTCTTTTGTTTGAGGTGTGGGGTGAGATTGAGTCAGCATGGTACGTCACACCTTACTGAGCCTATGCTACTAGCCCCGGATGATAGATGAGTGTGGATTATTTGGTGGAAGAGAATTGGCAGGCGAAAGAGAGGTACTCTGAGAAGACCTGCCTTTATGCCACTTTGTCCACAATAGATCCCAAATGATATGAGATTGAACCCGGATCACCGCGGTGAAAATTTGGCGACAACGGAAGGCCAGTGCGCAGGGTCGATGGGGGACACTTACGGCTGTGTAGTCGGCACCAAGGAAAGCTTGATCTACTCCCAGAAACATTGTGATTGGGATGATGAGAAGCTGGTTGCGTTCCTTCAGGAGTTTCAGCGTGATGGCCAGGAGTTTGAAACCAGATAATCCTGTTCCGCTGCCTTCACGTGTCCCTTCTTTGTACCTGGAGAATTGCATACGTGCAGTCAGACAAATTCAGATATTTAGGTTTGTGTCAAGCCGATTTATGTGGCGGAAACACTCAAGATTTTTAACCTCCAGACACCCAGTTCAGTTGCAGCCGACTTATCAGCTGTTGTCACTCTGATTGTCCTTAGTTTGTACAGGCAACTCCTAGGTACAACCTTGAAATCAGCCCCAATTTCATTCGAAAATCTTATCTGTCCTTCATTTGTGATAGTCTGATTTATATGTTTATTTTTGTTTTATTTAATGTTGCTGTATAGCTTCGGCCGGTCACGGTAGTCCTCGTGTTTCCAGTTAACTGAATGGTAATGTCGCATGGCAACAGGTATTGTTGAGTCAACAGTTATGTTTAACTCTACACAGCCATTCGCCATGGCTGGGATATCTGTGCACTGAGTTGGCCTTGTAATCGGTACATATGCTTATGAAAGTAAGACGCTGTCCCTGTGCTTAACAAACTAAACACTACGCCATGAAGACGTATGGCGGAGTGGATGTATAGACCCACGTTTTCTTGACCTCGGCACTAGCTGGAGGTGAGTGGTCAGCTTCACGACCCGGCCGCTTTACCCCCTAGGAAGGATCCCCCTTACCCATGTCTCCATGTCTACACGACATGGAGAAGTGAAAATTCTTGCCCCACCGGGACTCGAACTCCGACCGCTTGTTCGTCCAGCCCGTAGTCAGTCTCCATACCGACTGAGCTATCCCGGCTCCTCATATGTATCGTATTGTACATAAATCATCACCAAGAACAACGACGAATTCATAATCGCAAAGAAAGCATTTAGTGACCTCAAAATTTACTAAGCCTGTCATAAATTCAGAAAATCTTTACCTTCTGAGACTGTCGACTCCAACAGCTACGATGATACACGCAGAAACCATGCACGCGAGGTAGATCCCTGCTACCATATAGATTTGTTCGTCAGGTGGCCTCTGCATGTTAGAATTCTCGTTGGCTGCGTTTCCTGGACAGAAGTTACTGCCACATATTTCGGACACGTTATTGAATAGCGTCCTGTTCGAATCTCCGCTGGAGAACACTGTTCACAGAAACAATTACTGATCATTTACAGTATGGCTTAGTGAAGTTCGACGGTGGGGGTCCAGGAACAGAATACAGAATATGAACTTATCAATGCTCAGTGGATACTATATGTACCACCTGATTTAGAATACTGAAATTTCGTATTCTGCCCACAGTGCTTGTGTGGTTTGTATTGTTGTCATCATAATCAGCGACTTTCCCCTTAACATCATTAACTGTTGTGCTTTGTATCGGAGATGTAATCTGTTTCCTGTGAGGTAGGAACTGATTTCAATATACTACGTAGACGAACTGGCCATTTACCGTGGTTTTCCTCGGTCCTAGAGCAAATGTTGAGTTGGTACCCAAATCCCACGTTGCACTTCATGCCTCACATGCAGCCCTTCCATTGGTAACAGCAAAATTTCACCCCTCTCAAAGTTAGCAAAAATTTTACTATAATGCACCCTTACCAGCGTCACAAAAATATTAAAAAAAATCCGATTATATGCTGTACCTATACCAGAAGGACAAGCGGGCACTGCCTGGGAACCTTCAAAATCGTAGATAGAGTTTCTTACACCCCCCAAGTAGTGTCTCTTCTTCTTCTTCTTCTTCTCCTCTGTCTTCCTGTCACTGGGGAAAATAAATACAAAGACCTAGTCATCCAGGTTGGGTGTTGGACGCAAGGCTGATGATCGTGCTCCTTAAAGGAATTACTGTTGCGAATCCCAAAATATGACAACCCGGATGGTCTACTTTAACAAACGTGGCAGAAATTTCTAAGGAAGACTGTGGCTTAAAATGGGAAGTTTTGTAAGTGATAATGAAGATGCTGATGATGTAGACGAATAACGTAGCCCCCCCACTTTTAAAAGAGAAACATCGCTATAATTCAGCCCTTCCAACATCGATTTCAAAATTAATTCCCATAGCAGGGAGTGAAGCCCCGACTCATATCTGCTTCTCTGCTCATAACAAAGTCAACATTCCAAAACTTCACCTTTCCGCTTCCTGAAGCTTCATCATTTCCTAAACGTAACTTTACCGGAAGCACAAGAGGCCACTGCCTGAGAATATTCAAAACTTGAAAAAAAAAAAAAATCTTGCCATTTCT
>NW_019718627.1:1312383-1352791 GCF_002891405.2 Cryptotermes secundus | reverse complement strand
CCCCCCCCCCGCTCCCCCCCCCCCCCCAGTCTCTAAATGCTTAACTGCCTACTAAAGGAGTGCTGAAGTTAGCGGAAATTGCGATGCACGCACTCACTTAGGCGGCCAGTGACTGAGGCTGGGATACCGGTTGGACGAATGGGATTCTGTTTACTGCAGGAGCAGTTGCTTCTAGATCAAATCTGGGGCTCAAGCAGTCTCCTATACAATGGCTAAAGCGGGCATATCCCTCGGGGTTAAAACGGCCGGTGTGTCAAGTTGCCCACCCACCTCTTTCTGATGGTAAATTTAAGAATATATGGAGCTTCACGCCCACTCACAATACGTCTTCACGGTATGTTTTTTAATTATGCGCAAGGACAATTTAAATTTGCCTATCACGGCATGGTTCTGGGTTATCGTATGTGTGTGGAGAACCATACGAAGTACTGATCCCACGTAAAGAAATGTTGCCAAATGTCTGATGACTTACTTATGGAGCTGAGCTCTTCTTGAGGAGAAGCGAAATCTGCAGCTGCTCAAGAACTTCCCAGCATTTTATGGAACCCAAAGGTTCATTACCATGTTCACAAGAACCCTTCACTGGTCCCTATCCTGAGCCAGATCAATCCAATCCATCCTATCCCATCTTGTCTCTCTAAGATCCATTTTAATGTTGTCCACCCACCTAAGCCTTGGTCTTTCCAGTGGTCTCTTTCCTTCTGGCCTTCCCACCAATATCCTATATGCGTTTCTTTTCTCCTCCATTCGTGCTACATGCCCTGCTCACCTCATCCTCCTTGATTTGATCAATTTAAATATACATTAATAAGAGTATAAATTATGAAGCTCCTCATTGTGCAGTTTTCTCCAACCTCCCGTCACTTCATCTCTCTTCGGTCCAAATATTCTCCTCAACACCCTGTTCTCACACCTCCCTTAATATCAGAGACAAAGTTTCACACCCATACAGAACCACAGTTGTCTGATAAAGTGGATAAAATATTAGGATCGCCCAAATTCCGAGTATAAGCCAGAAGCATTACTGCCTGAACAGAATTACCCAATTACGCGGTCCCATGATCCAAACAGTTACCTGTTGATGAAATGAGGTTACCCCAGACTTGAGCTAGCTGGAAGATCATGAAGAAGAAGCCGAAGAAGCGAACGACCACCGTGTCCGCAGGGACGCCCGTGAGTTCGGAGTAGATCTCGGACACGACGCTGAGATAGGTGCACTTGCCACACCAGAGGGGGCCTCCGCCAAGCCCCACCAGGAGTCCAGCCGGTATCATGGTGTAGAATGTGGGGTAGAACTGTGCCCCGATGTAAGGCATGTACGCGATGAAGGAGACAGCCACTGCCCACTTGCAGCCCAGGCGCCTGCAACACGGCCGCAGCAACTGTTTCAAAGTTACTGTCTTCTGGGGAGTGTGGTTTGGTAGCTAGAGGTAAAGTTGTTCCTGTGCTTCACTAATTAAGCGCTAAGCCGTGAAGTCATATGAGGGAGTGGATATATAGATCCACATTTTCTTGACCTTGACACTAGTTGAAAGTGAGTGCTTAGCTTCACGCCCCTGCCGCTTTATCCCCGGTAGCCATCCCACATGAATTGTCCTGGCCTCGAACCCTGGCCGCCGTGGTGGGAAGCCGGCGACTAACCGCCTGACCTATGGTATGGTCTTTGGTATGTACGCACTGTGGCCTATAGACCGCTGCTAAGCGGTGACTAAGTAAACAGTAGCCGGTGTTAGGTGAACCTTCTATATGCAAGCAACAATAGACCAACATTGACGCAACCCGTTTCTGGGAAACTAATCGGTAAACCCTCGTCCACGATAACAGGGTGATTGATGGAAATCGTGTTTTCTGTTGAGTCCGCCCCAAGACTATATGACGAGGACCCCAGGACAGCTGAGGGGGGTTGAGGGAATTGAGATAGTTCAGGCGCGGGATATTCACCGGACAGGAAGGGCCTGAACGTGGGAAGCTGAAGAATCTCAACTGTTAACGTCCGTTACCAGGAAACGGCTCTTGAAGACACTACCGGCTGAAGAAGATTCAAGTGTTTGCAGCAGAGATTTGTAAAGTGTGAGGATTAGCGGTGGCGTTGTACTTATTTGTAGTTCCGAGTTGTGTGTACAAGTGGACAATAAATCCATTCACTAATCCATACCCCGTCTATAGTCAGACCCCTAAATCGTGACAAAACTAACGTTTCGAAAGGACCTGCTGCCTCCATATTCAGGGTAGAAGTGACTGTGTTCTGCAACTGAAACGGAGGCAGCAGATTCCTCCGAAACAAAATGTACGGTTCAGATATTTGGGAACAACCATAACAGATCGAAACCTGATTCAAGAGGAAATTAAGAGGAGATTGAACTCGGGTAATGCTTGCTACCGTTCAGTCCAGAACCTTCTGTCTTCTCATCTGATGTCTAAAAATATAAATANGCACGAATGGGGGAGATGAGGAAGGCGTATAGGATATTGGTGGGAAAGCCGGAAGGAAAGAGACCACAGGGACGACCAAGGCGTAGGTGGGTGGAAAATATTAGAATGGATCTTAGAAAGATAGGATGAGATTGTATGGATTGGATAGATCTGGCTCAGGATAGGGACCAGTGGATGGCTCTTATGAACATGGTAATGAACCTTCGGGTTCCGTAAAATTCTGGGAAATTCTTGATTAGCTGCAGAATTGGCGGCTCCTCAAGAAGGGCTCAGCTCCATGAATGAGTACCAACAAAATTTACATGTCGTCACATTGCACAAGATAGAAATGTTAACAGTCACCTAGCTGAAATACCCAAATCTTACAGTAACTTTTTTTTTTTTCAGATATATTGGCTATTTTGAGTCGAATGTGAAGATGGTTGCATATGATGAATTGGAAATTATAAGCAAGGAAGGGACCTTTGTCAGTTTGAAGGTATTCTCCCACAATTTGCCTCGAAACGTTGAACAAAAACACGAAAATCTTAGTGATAATAGCCATTTCAGGCCTTGATTAGAATTTGGGACCTCCAGAATGATCAGTGGAACGCTAATCACTATTCTGTTTACTAGTATTTAGGTGAATTTGTCAGAATGTACTTAGGAAAGAGACGAGAAACCTCGTCACATGGCCTGTCTCTGGGTCGAGAATCGAACCCGAGCATCGGAAAAGAATTGCTCTTCAGATGTGACCTGAATATAGTGTTTTATATTGTTTTTAAATATTTCCATGTACTTGTCTATTCTGTCTTACTTGTAGTACACAGTTCGTTCCCTTTGTTCGAATGATCGAGATAAGGAAAGATAGGCAACAGAAACATTTAATATTGGAATGATACAGATGTGTCAACGATACTTTCATAAATCATTTCAATATCACCTTATTTAACTTCCTGTAAGCAATCTCTGATAGCGTAAGAACATCAAGTATCTAATTCTTTAGATTAGCAAAACGCAAACAGAATTGATATTCTGCAATTCCTTCTAGGGGTCTTATATTTATCTCTATCCGTGAATTTGTCATTTAGAGATGATAAAAGAATACCACAATTTCTTTCTTTTGTATTTGGAGTAAATTCTATCCCGGAAGCGTTTGCTGCTATTCAATTGAAAATATACTATATTTCTGTGTCCAAGTTAAATTTTCGGCGTCCTTGCTGCCACTTATTTTGAATTTTTGGCTTCCATCTGCTATCTGGAACAACGAGGATTGCAGATACGAACATATAATCTTGTATGCTGTGAAACATAGTCTCATACAAGAGGGAAAATAAGGCTGAGGGTACTTGAGAACAGGGTGCTGAAACGGATTTTCGGAAGAAGGGTTAGAAAACTGCTTATTGTGATGTTTTGTAATTTCTACCCTTCAACTTTTGTTATTGGGATGCTGAAACCGAGGAAGATGAGACTGCACTCCAGAGAGGGAAGAGAATTACTTGCAGAATTTTTGTAAGGAAACCTAGATGGATGAGACCACTATGAAGACACAGCCGCAGATCTGTTCTAAATAATGAAATAGATTTTAAAGAAAGAGGCTTGGACGTTGTAGACTAGATTCATCTATCTCAGGATACCGAGCAGTAGCGGGCATTTATGAATAAGATAATGGACATTTGGGTTCCATAAAATTCTGTGAATTTTTTGGTAAGAGAGCAAGTCGTCTTGGATTATATGGAGAGAGGAAAAATTTCTTTCCATGTCGGGAATCGAACACCGGTTCCGCAGCTTAGCCGGTGCACAGAAACAGTCAGATTTGAAAACCTCAAAGCAGTGGTTTGTAAAGTGTGGGACGCACCCCCTAGGAGGAAATACTAGTTGGATAGGGTGCGAGGTGGGATATTCTGGGAAAAATTGTATGGTAAAATTAATTTTATTTTAATTCTCGAAATGTCAGGTGTCGATTGTTTAATTTCATACATTTGTGAAATTTTGATGCATATTATTAATTGAAACTGTGCTACAGGGCATGATTGATAGACTAATTGAAACTGGAAGGTGCTATGGCATGGAAATGAATGTGGAGAAAACAAAAGTAATGAAAATTTCGAGACAACCAACCCCAGTCACAATAAAGATAGACCAAAAACAAGTGGAGAATGTGAAATGTTTTAAATATTTGGGTAGCTTGTTAACAGATGATGGAAGGTGTACTTGTGAAATTAAATCCAGGATTGCCATGGCAAAAGCTGCATTTAGCAAGAAGAAGAATCTTTTTACCAGCAAATTGGACTTAAATTTGAGGAAGAAACTAGTGAAATGCTACATTTGGAGCATAGCTCTGTATGGGGCTGAAACATGGACACTTAGGGCAGTAGATCAGAAACATCTGGAAAGTTTCGAAATGTGGTGTTGGAGAAGAATGGAGAAGATCAGTTGGACCGATTATGTGAGAAATGAAGAAGTGTTAATTAGAGTCAGTGAGCAGAGGAATATCCTACATGAAATAAGAAAACGGAAGGCTAATTGGATTGGTCATGTTTTACGCAGAAACTGCCTTCTAAAAGAAGCTATCGAAGGAAAGATAGATGGGCGGATAGAAGTGACAAGAAGACGAGGAAGAAGACGTAAGAAGATGCTGGATGACCTTGGGGACAGAAGAGGATACTGTCATTTGAAGGAGAAAGCTCTAGATCGCATTAAGTGGAGGAATTGTTTTGAAAGAGACTGTGGACCTGTCGTCTTGACAGATTACTGATGATGATGATTATTAATTGATAAGAAACTAAAATGTTTTAATGTTGAATTAAAAACCGAGAGAGCTGTTCTGTATACACGTACATAACAAAGAAGGGGTCACAGTGAAGCCTTTGCTAGGCTGAGAGGCCGCCATTATACAAAGTTTGGAAACCACTGCCTCAAGAGAATAAATCGCTTAGGAGATCTAGGTGTAGGTGCGAGAATACATCGGTAAATATATACCACGCTACACGGCGGTCAAACCCCAGAAGATATTAGTCTTCATAGTCACTATGTGAGAAATTCACATCTCAACGTTACAGGAAATTCTTGGAAGAAATAATTACCTACTTTCCTTTGATACGACACGGACCTCATAGAAAACGAGGCATCCAACAATTCAATTGTTGCGTGTGCATTCGATGCTATGGTGACGTTTTCACCGAGCCGTTGCCTAGCAACGGTAAAGGGACTCACATATAGAAACAAAGACTGATGGGAAGAATTTAAGAAGTACGGCTTTGAGAGAGGCTCAGGTTCCATGAAATAAATACAAAGTTTTGTAAAGACTGGTTCAGGCTTTAAAATTTGATAGGGGAGATGCACAAACACACAGACAACATTGTGATTTCAAATGTTTAATTTTATTTCTTAAAAATAAGGAAAGTAGGCTAAAAATTGCCGTAAAAAAGCCACGGAGTTTCGAACTGGATTCAGCTGGTTCATGGTATGTTCCAATGGGGGAGGGGGTATAATCACACTAATTAATCATCACTCTCTATGAAAGGAGGAAACTCCTGCTGGAGAACTCTCTTTTCAAGTAGAGACCTTCTTCGTGGAGTAATTTAGTTTCTCGTTTAGACAGTTTAATCAGAGTCATGGTTTTCTCTCTAACTAAACAAGAGGAGCCTCTGTGCCATAGAAAACTACACAGTGTAACTTGAGAGGAGTTAGGCGTGTGTCTATTATTAACTGTGGGAATCTGGTTTCTTTCAGTCTCATTCAAACACGATGGTCTCTTCAGCTGAGACGTTCCTTTACCAGTGTAAGAAAATGAATGAAGTCTTAGGTTGTGTAGATAAGAAGTGTGCTCGTGTCTTAACGTTCATACTTACGCCATGCACCTGTACCATCATACATGCAAGATATGCGGTTCGAGATAATAGCCCTGTCACAGTAAGAATTTTCCTTAAGGACTACAGCCTTAACGTGGAAAGGAGGATTGAGAGCGCCAATGACCCAGAGAGTTATGCTGGCGGGAGCGTTAGCTGCCTGGTAGCACCACCCATGCCGGACAGGTCAAAGGGTAGGGGTTAGACGAAGTGGAGACCCTGGTCCTCGAGGTTGGGATTTGAGCGTGCGGCTAAAATCCCCAGGGAAAAATTTATTGTTACGAAACCATGGAGGAATTAAAAAGTAAGAATAATAATATATCCATGAAATAATTATATTGGTCAAATGGATAACGTTGTTTATGTGCTTAATTCAACTGCATACCATAAAGACATATGGACAGCGGAGGTATTGCTCCACGGATTCTTAACTTCGGTACTAAATGGAGGCAAGTGGTCATCTTCACGCCTTCAGTAGACTTTTATGTAGTCTACAGTGTCCAGACCTTCTCTAAGGTCAACGGGCACTAGACATCAGACTTGCGTTCCCTGAGGATAAAGCGGTTGGAGACCGAAGCTGACCACTCGTTTTCATGTAGTGTCCAGGTCAATGGTGGAGCTATACCTTCACTCCCATATACGCCTTCAACGAGTAGGGTGATGAGATCGAATCGAGGTTAGGAAAGAGGTGTTTTATTCATAAGGTTATTTACAATTTTCATATCGCTGTTAAAAAGTAAAATGGAAGTATGAACCACTAACCTTATCATCACGACAGGCAGGAAGACGTTGGAGAGAATAAGGGAGAAGTAAATTGTTGCGAGAGACACCGTTCCGAGGCCCTCGGCAGCGTTGACGGAACTCTGTAGATTACCTGCGCCTTGGAACGCTGTGAAGTGGACCATAAATGCTAAGCTGATCACTGATATGTTCTTCAGAATCCTCCATTTTTCTGAAGGTTTATATTCCATTCCATTGTTATCCGAGGTTCCTGTTTCGCCTCCATTAGCGCATTGTCTCACTGTTGTCATGGAAGTTTCTTCCTGTTTGAAGTTCTCTTCCTTCGTAATATCTTGGATATTTGAACTCAGTTCGTCAACATCATGCTTCTCATTTGAATTGTCCATTGTCATATATTGGATATTGTTGCACTGCCCAGTTCGGTTGTTCAGTTTGGTGTGACAGTGGCTCATTAGACTCTCGATGTATTCGTCCTGCTCAATGAATCAGAAAGTTCAAACGTAAATGCTCTTATTGTGCAAGTGATCGAAAGTAAAATAAACGGGAGATGCGATGAGAAAATTCCACCTCTTATCTTTCTATCTATCGCTCTGCAACTCTTTGTTGGATTTCGGCCTCTTTGTCAGTTTCTTATTCCCTTTACACAGACGGTAGGACTCCTTGGAGGGGGGAACAGCCCGTCGCAAGGCCTCTACCTACAGACAGAACAAGACAAAGACAGAATAAACGCACACAGACATTCATGCCTCGAGTGGGATCCGAAACCACGATCCCAGTGTTTGAGCGGGCAAACGCAGTTCATGCCTTAGACCGTTCACACACTGTGATCACTACCTCTTATCTACGATAAGATTGAAATATTGAGGTCATCACCATGAAGCCGACGCAAATTATATTTGAAATTCCTTGCTTTATGCACTCTCATGTCTGTAACGTAATTAATCTTCCTCTTTACAGTTCATTTAATCATTTTCTTTTTCATTCTCCAATGGCTCTGCAGCCCCTTGTTGGGCCCTGGCCTCTTCATCAGTTTGGTAATCTTTTTTTTACACAGTCGGTAGGACTCCTTGGGAGGGGGATCAGCCCGTCGCAAGGCCACTACCTACAAGCAGAACACAAAACCAGAATAAACACGCACAGACATTCAGGCCTCGAGGGGGATTCGAATCCACGATTCCAGCATTCGAGGGAGCCAAGACGGTTCATGTCTTAGACCGCGCGGCCTCTGTGATCGGCCTTTACAGTTCGTGATTAAATTACAAGATGCTGAGGAGAATATTTGGACCAAGGAGGAATGAGGTGAAAGGAATTTGGAGAAAACTGCATAAGGATGGCCGCCAGTTATAATTATAATGATCAAGTCAAAGAGGATGAGATTGGCAGGCCATATAGCACGAGTTGGGGAGAAGAGGATTATGTATAGAATTTTGGTGGGAAACCAGAATGAAAGAGATCGCTAGGAAGACCAAGACGTATGTGGGTGGACAATAATAACATCGATCTTAGAGAGATAGAATGGACTGGATTTTTCTGGCTCAAGACAGCGACCAGTGGAGGGCTCTTATGAACACGGTAATGAACAATCGGGCTTCATAAAATATTGGGAACTTCTTGAGAAGCTGCACAATTGGCGGCTTTTCAAGAAGGGCTGATCTCCATAAATTTCTTTATGGAGTTAGTTAATTGAGTCCTTCCACATAGAACTAGATTTAACTTAAGGTAGTTGTACTTTCATTCTCCAAGAACAATACACACACACAAACCTGAAAGCAGCCTTAACAGATAAGGCGTTTAGGTTGTTTACGAGTTAAGATGTACACAAATAATCTCACTACAATTCTACACATAACCTTCCTTCACAAAGCACACGAGGAAAAGCAGTTACTCTTTGAGGCCATTTTTCACATATAAACCACTACTAACGACAGTGATGCACAGGATATTAAAGATCCACGACAGAGGAATGTTCACGACACGTTACAAGTGCGGTGTATGTAGCTTAATTGACTTCTTCCTGTGCTAGGTCTGTCAGCGGTTCAATCAATGTCGTCGCTACGTTCCGATTGCTACTGCTCAAATATAGGAACTTCTATAGGAACTTAATATGGAACTCGTGAATTCCAGCAGAAACTCGCTCAGTTCAGAGTAACTGAGACGAATGTACTTTATCGGCCCCACCTCTTATTTTTCATCTTTACGTTATTGTTCATTCGCGACTTATCGATAACTTATCGATGGATTTAATGCATCTCTGATAACAGTACCTGATGGGATCAAGACAGGAATGCAGTTTACTGTTTCCACTATTCGACATCATATTGTCGGAATTGGAGATGACAAACGATTAATGTACAGAAAGCCAGAACTATGAACTGGGTTGTTTACGTTTTTCACAAAGATAATCCATAGATTCAGCGTAGGTTATTTAACATTAATTCAGGAATGTTCTCTTGGCCTCTTTGTCAGACATAATTAGAATAATCTAATTAAAAAAGATGAGATGGGCAGGGCATGTAGATGGATGTGAGAGAAGAAGAATGCACATAGTGTTTTTGTGGGAAAGTCAGGAGGAAAGAGACCACTAGGAAGACCTAAATGTAGGTGAGATGATAACATTACTATGGATTTTAGAGAGATTTAGGTTGTATGGATTGGATTCATCTGGATCAGGATAGGGACCAGTGGAGGGATCTTGTGAACACGGTAATGAGCTTTCGGGTTCCATAAAATGTCGGGAAATTCTTCAGAAACCGAGAGACTCTCGGCTTCTGAACAAGGGCACAGCTTAGTTCGTTAGTTAGTTTCGAAAATGTCCTGAAGCTGTGAATGGAAGTGAGCCACCGCAGTTTTCTCTTGCATGTTTCTCAATTGAGAAAACTGCATAATGAGGAGCTTCATAATTTGTACTCTTCTCCAAGTATAATTAGAATGATCAAGCCAAGGATTATGAGATTGGTAGGGCATGTACGTGTAGCATGAATAGGAGCGAAAAGAAATGCATGTAGGATATTGGTGGGAAAGCCAGAAAGAAAGAGACCACTGGGAAGACCAAGGCATAGGTGGATGGACAATATTAAAATGGATCTTAGAGAGATAGGATGGTATGGTATGGATTGGATTGATCTGGCTCAGTATAGAGACCAGTGGAGGGCTCTTGTGAACACGGTAATGAACCTTAGGCTTCCATAAAATACTGGGAAGTTTTTCAGTAGCCGCACAATTGGCGGCTTCTCAAGAAGGGCTCAGCTCCATGAGTGGATGAGTGATGTTTCTCAATTTATCATTAAAGTCTGACTTTTTCGAAAGAATGCATTTGCTTTTTCAGTTGATGCCTATTCGTTAAATAAAATAAAAAACTTACTGACCCTCATTTGATGATTCGAAACCAATGATTTTTATCTTACTCAGCGGCGGCCTGTAAGCTGTATAGGCCGTATGGTATCGAATGAGACGAGAGCATTGTTATCAGAGGCGGCTAGATAAGAATTTGGCGCGAGACGGCCGTGACACACATCAAGATGCTCTCCTGACATTCTCATGGAACGACACACCCGAGATAAACGTCACTAGTAACCGGCACAGAACCGAACTGGCCACCTTTAGGCCTACATGTCTCCAGCAGTGTTTCCCAAACCGTGTGTCGCGATAAATGGTTGAAGTTTGCTTCACTTCCTCCTTAGTTCTACTTTATTTGGCTTCTGAGTTCTGCAGTGACAGAGAAATGATATTTTAGAAGCGTATAGAAGTAGCAAAACCGATCACAGTGGCTGCTCGGTCTAAGGCATGAACTGTCTTCGCTTGCTCAAACGCTGTGACTGTGGGTTCGGATCCCATTCGAGGTATGGGTGTCTGTATGTGTGTTTATTCTGTGTTTATATTATCCTGTGTGCAGGTAACGGCCTCGAGACGGGCTGATCCCCCGTCCAAGGAGTCCTACCGACTGTGTAAGAGGATCAAGAAATTGAAAACCCGGCCAAGGTCCAACAGAAGGACTGTAGAGTCATAGATAGCTAGATAAATAAGTAGATAGATATATAGGTAAATAGATAGATATATAAAAGTGAGTTGGAAATAAGAAATGGTTCTGATCAACAGAGCAAAAGAATGCAGAGTGATTTTTTTCCAAGTTGATAATAAAACATAGTTATATGTCCTCGCAGATTAAGTGCGTAAAAATTATATTAATTAATTCGCTTAGTGGGGAGTGGAGTCCAACTGGGTCCACTCGGCACGGCGGCCACTGATTGGCCTATTGTAGCCTGCCCCGGGTGATTATGATGATGGAGAATTTGGTCGAATGAAGATTGGCAGGGGAAACCAAGTACTCGGAGAAAATCCGCCCCAAAGCCCCTTTGTCCACCACAAATCCCACTTGACCAGACCCGGGATCGAACCCGGACCGCCGCGGTGGGAAGCCAGTAACTAACCGCTTGAGCTATGGCGCGGCCAAAAATTATATGAAGGCACAATTATTGTTCTCACGTCTTATCTAACATAATGTAATCCTTTTTACTTTTCTTATCATTACCTGCGGCAACTTTCTACCCTTGAAACACGCCTCCCGTATCTTAATACTCGTATTTATAGCGTGAAATTCTATACTCGTCATCAATATAGGGCAAGTACATGTATAAATGTAGGTCAATTTAACACCGCGGACGGGCGATTATCATTTCTGTTTTGCATTTTGGAGGCCTTAGATTCTAACGTCAGCCCTGAAGATATATTCTGAGTAAGATATCTAAGGTTTTTAGGTATAGTCACCTAAAATAGGCCAAGGCCTTTTCCTTTTAAATTCTTTAATACTTATCGCTTACAATTACGCCATCATTCGGCCCTAGGCAACAGGGGCAATTATTGAACAACTTATAGCGGAAATGCTCTATACTTATATTACGCAGGTGCTGGGCTCGTAACCCAGACTGGACATCGCCTGTTCTGATGGAGGTTTATTGCGGTGGTACTCAGCCCCTTCCAGATATCTGTATATTACCTCTGTTAGGCCACCACCACTTCCTTCCATATTCTTCCCCAAATTAGTTTCGTTTAAATGAAAGAAATCATAATTTCTGTCTCTCGTTCAATTAAGTTTTGATAAATAGGCTTCGAACTTCACCTTGATAATGACGTGTCACCGAATTTGAATGTTAACATCTGCCTGTTTAAAAATTAATCACAGGGACAAAATATTCAAAGAAATTTCAAAGAAATTTAAGTTTTAAAAATCATAAAAAAATTAAGTTAATCTATACTTCTTTCCTTAAATTCTGGGACACTCACTAACTGTCCTACTTATAACATCTCGGTACGGACCCCACAGAAAATACCGTTACTTTGTTGCTGTTTCCAATTGTTGCCTTTCAAAGATTCTTGTTTGTGAAGCCGTTATTCAGTAACGGCTGTTGTATAGCTGTTTCTTTTCCTGTCGTTGTCTAGCAATGGGTATACATGCCACATTTTATACTCAGTAACGGCTGTTGTATAGCTCTTTTTTTGCTGTCGTTACCTAGCAACGGGTCTACACGTCACATTTGTATTGTAGCGTGTTTGGTGTGTCACGCTACAAATAAGTTCACGCCGTTGTCCCAATATAGCGAGTTTATTTCGTTCGCTCACGCTTTACACACTTTACAAACATCTACACTTGCAGTGTTACAATCACTGCTTACAAGAACTCGGCGATGCTGGACTGTCTTCTCTGGCGGTTGTTCCAGGACTGACTTCTTAGCTGGCTATTCCGAGACTGACTGTCTTCTCGTCGAAGCTGGGCTTTTATAACCTTGGCCGCTGCTAGGTAACGAACCCTCTGTTATAGCGGTGGAGACGTTGCTTTGTAGGTTCCGCGTTCCCTACGCAATGACCCATTGTCATTGCGTTGTCTCTGTGGGAATGCTACGCGTATTTGTCGTAACCGTGGAGATTCGTGTTAGAACTACAGTAGAGCGAATGTTGTTTCCTATGCAACGGTCTATTCTAGCGTTTCCATAGAAGTGACTCTTCTGGATTCCAGACACGTTACAGTATATTTAGAAGTTGAGGCTTTAAAGGGTTAATAACGGAGATATATACAAAATAAATTTGCATGTCAGTGTACAATACGGCTAGTGATCGTTTCTGCCAGCACTTCACTTCTGGTCTTGTGGTAGTTCTGTTCGTTTGTGGAGATCGTAGAGTACATTCAGTGAGTCAGTGAAGACAGGAACCTGAGATCTTTCGAACGCTTCTCTTTAGAATCGCTGTAGAAAGATGCAATTGCGGAATTATTGAATAGTTACCCTTACCTAACTAAGTCTTTGATAAAGGAATAACAGGTACCAAATCCCGTCATTGAGAGCTAACCTAAGCCACTTCAAGGAGTTTCTGTTTGTCGCAGTCTGTTTCAGTGAGATCGATCCAACACAAATGGATAACACGCTTGCTCCTTGCGGTCCTTTAAGTACCTTGTACTTCACGAGAGTTGCCCATTTTTCTCTATTATCTGTACTTTGCCTGCGTCTCTCCGCTTTCATGTCTCGTAAATGGCTTTGTACATCTTCCAGCCCTTTCAAATTGGACCTTACTACGTTTCGTCTGTCTTCTGACTTACTTTCTTAGCTCTCTAATCACAAGTCCCAACCTTTCCAGCATTTATATTTTGATATCAGACAAAGAGGTTTTATGTAGACGAGTTCTCTGGGTTTATTGCTTAAACACTAAATTTCGCACGAATAAGAAACTGGGGAAAATTGAGATTCTATGTTCTCGTGGCGTTAAGTGTCTTCTCCAAGTATAATAAGAATGATCAAGTCAAGGAGGATGAGGTAGGAAGGGCATGTAGCACGAATGGGGGAGATGAGGAATTCATATAGGATATTGGTGGGAAAGCCAGGAGGAAGGAGACCACTGGGAAGACCAAGGCGTGGATGGGTAGACAATATTAAAACGGATCTTAGAGATATAGGATGGGATGGGTTGGGATGTGATTGATCTGGCTCAGAATATGGACCAGTGGAAGGCTCTTGTGAACACGGTACTGAAGCTTCGGGTTCCATAAAATGCTGGGAAATTCTTGAGTAGCTGCAGATTTGGCTTCTCCTCAAGAAGGGCTTAGCTCCATTAGTAAGTAAGTAAGTATGGCGTCAAGTGTCAAGGTTATGACCTTCTGTTATGCCGTGTAGTCTAGTAGATGGGTAAAGACTCTTCGGAGGGACCGTTTTCCTCTATAATTATGGTGTTTTCTCCAGAAGTATTACACTCTTCTGAGATCTGAAGTCATTTAGTCTAATACGTAGGTGCTAACATTTCGCATAAATCTGCAGCATCAATCTTCAGGGTAGAAGAACCTTAAAGAGTAATTGAGCAGTTTCCTATTAAACGCTGGTGTCTATATATCAGGCTAATTTTCTGTTTTATTTTTATTCCTTTCTCGTGTTGCTCCCGTTTTGGAGAATATAACATCCACGAAACAATTTCTTTCACTTCAGTTTCTGAATCCTAAGACAGTAAGTAGGGCTCCTTGGACGGGGTATCAGCCCGTCGCAAGGCCGCTACCCACACAGGACAACACAACGCAGGATAAACGCAGATATTCATGCCTTGAATGGAATTCGAACCCACGATCCAATTGATTGAACGAGCAAAGACAGTTCATGCCTTAAACCGCGCGTCCACTGTGATCACCTATCAGACTGCTAGGCGTCGCATATCAGAAAGGCGTCATCTTAGAAAGACTGTTATTTCGCATGCCTTGATCTGTGTAGTTATTCGAAAGCCTAAGTAATTATTTTGTTTATTAATAGACTAATAAGCGTATCAGAAGATCTTTGTATTTTTCCGGTGTGCCGTGCTCAGTAGCCTACAGACTGTATACTAATGTTTCTGTGCAGCGCGTAACTTGTTGGCGTCATAGCAGTACTCAATGGAATTGCCTGGGCAGCCTCTTTGCTGACGACACTGAGCTACTTCTGCAGCGATGTGCGCCGTTACATCTATGTCAAGTTCTATAATTTACACAGCGAGATAAAAACTGTTACTTGCAAAACGTTGTCCTGTAGGCTACTCGCAAAGAGATATAATACGTCATCGATTGGATATTTAACAATTCCGTCTTCTTAGATGTTATCTCTAGAGGCCGTGCTCGGGCGGTTAGTCGCCGAATTCCCTCTGTGGCTGCCTGGTTCGATCCCAGGTCAGGTCATGTGAGATTTGTGGTGAACAAAGTCACACTGGAGCAGATTCTCTCCGAGTACTTCAGTTTCCCCTGTCAATTCTCATTTCACCGACGGCTATACACTCATTATCTATCATCCGGTGCTGGTACAATAGGACAATTACTAGCACACATACGAAGTGAACTCAGTCTCACCCCACCCAAAGAAAATAATAGAGAAACTAAACTAATTATATTTCACCTTGGTGGATTCGAGTTTATACCGACCAAGCGACTGCCGCTTGTCGGACAAATTAATTCCAACTTAAGCGGATAGAGGGTGTCGCGTGGTCAGCGTAACGAATCCCCACGGCCGTTAATTCCGATTTTATAGACCGGAGAGGCTATTTCTTTGAAATAGTTCTTCAATTATACTCACGAGGCTGAGTGGGCCTCGTTCCAGACTGACTACCTCTCAGAAAATCTGGTAGCGCCGGGATCGAACCCGGGACTTCTGGATCTGTAGCCAGGAAATCTGACCACTAGACCACAGTTCGCTTGCGGACTAAAATCACGGAGTTTGTTTGGTTGTTTGGATCCGAGTTTGGTTCCATCCATCACCACAAACACAAAAATAAAACCTTTTATTTTCTATCTTTTTGTGTCTGTAATGGGACAGATTAATTATAGACGGAGAAGAAATACTATAAAAGGTACACCAATGCAACAAGTTGCTGAAGTATAATGTTAAAAAAAATGAAACTTTTTACTTAGTTTAATAACAAGATAAGCAGTGCCATAAAGCAGGCGGTTAGGTGTTGATATATTTGAGCGGAGAGGGGGTTCCCCTTCATTCTGGGTGAATTTATGTGAAATTCGTGGTGGACTAAGTGGAGCTTGGGCAGGGTTTTGTAGAAATTTGTCTCGTATCCTCCCGCTAACCACCATCAAACCACTGGACCATATTCATCTGTCGCCGCTTCATGAAGCTTGCTTGTATAACAACCCCAACCAAGCAGCACCTTGTCACTCCTGTCTTTAACTTCGCAGCTTCATCCCTTGTCCGACACTAGGAGGCCTACAAAGAAAGGAAATCTGATTGTAATGACAGAGTAACTTTAAAATGGACTTTAAAGAAACTTTCTGTTGAAATTACGATAGGGTTCCACAAATGAAGGGGAATTTATTGAACAGCTGAGCGTCTCTGAGCCTATCAAGTTGGACTCTCTTCCATATACTTAATAGAGTGTCCGCGGTTACTTCGAGGGAGTAGGGAGGACTTTTCTCTTTTACTGTGACTGTCCTGGTTCTTCTGTCATTCGCTACGGCCATCGAATTATTTACTTGGACACCTCATAAAACCCGGCCTGAAGTACATCATCCTAGCCATTAAACATCGGCTGCTCTTCAGCGCTGCAGGAGTAGACTGAATTAACCATACGAACAGCACGTACGGTGTACCCCTGACAAAGCAGAGCACGTCACTGATAGTAGTTGGTCCAGAAAGTATTTTAACTGTAATGGGAACAGAGACTTGAGACTAGAGAATTACAGAGTTGTCTTGAAACAGAGAGAACATTTTAGTATGGATACCTCTTCGAATCTCTTTTAATTTTCTAATGGATGGGGTCGGAGGTTGAGTTAGGTTTTCATTGACTGGGCCATAGCTCAAGCAGTTAGTCGCTGGCTTACAACCGCGGCAGCCAGGGTTCCATCCCGGGTCTGGTCAACTGGAATTTGTGGTGGAGAAAGTGGTGCTGGGGCAGGTTTTCTCCGAGTACTTCGGTTTCCCCTGTCAATCTTCATTCCACCAATTGCTCCACAATCACCCTCACCTATCATCTGGGACTGGTACAATAGGCCAGAAGTGGCCGCAGTACAAGGGACTTAGTCCCACCTCACTAGCAATAAAAAAATATGTTTTCAGTTCTGTGCTACTTTTAGGCATATAATTGAACGGCTTATAGAAACTGAAACAAAATTCGTGTTAAGAAGAAAATGTGCTCTTACATCCTTCACTCATTACCGTGTTCAAAAATGACCTCCACTTGTCCCTATTCTGAGCCAGATAAATCCAGTCCATACCACCCCGTACTGTCTCTCTAAGATCCATTTTAATAATGTCCACCCACTTACGCCTTGTTCTTCCAAATAGTCTCTTTCCTTCTGGCTTTCCCACCAGTAACCCATATGCATTCCTCTTCTCTCCAATTCGTGCTACATGTCGTGCCCATCTCATCCTCCTTGACTTGAATTCCAATTCGTTACTTTATTAAATTCAATTCCAGCACAGATAAACAGAATACTTCATTATAATACTATCGTGGGATGGAGTGGCCGTTTACAGTTAACTATTACACACACACACACACACGCACACACTAGTGATTCACAGTCACGTCTTCTCTGCCGTTGCATCGTACCGGCTTTCAACGACATACGTGGTGTAAATATTCTGAATTTTTTGTTCCTTTACATTTACGAATGACCTCAAAATTTGTAAGACATACGGAAGAATATTAGGCATAAATTATTTAGTCTCTTAATCCTCTGTTTGTTCGAAACATTTTACGTTCCTGTTAATATGTAGCGGCTTATGTTCGAGATGCACGCAGAAACGCATGTAGGTTTGCAAGCAAAATGTCCGTTATTGTTATCCGGTTTTAATACAAATTGGAATGTGACAATAAATTTTAGTAGAATTTGAGGCTGTCACAGCTGTGGTTATGAAGAGTTATATTTTCTGGGGTATAAATATCGGCTCTGTTTTCCACCTTCTTTCATGCTGGTTTCTTGAATGGTTTATTCTTCGACCCTGAAGATGGAGGCGACATATTCCTCCGTAACATCGGTTGGCTTTCAACTGATTACACGGCGTTATATCCCAGAAGACAGAACTCTTCAAATTTTAGTAGAACTCCCCCAAATCAAATTTTTACGTTCAGTGACTCCATAATTGTTAAACACAGACATACAGACATACAGAGTTCGGGAAGATTTGTTCAACTTCCAGTTTCAAGTGCAGCGAAAAGTGGAACGATAATCATAACGCATCCTGCCGAAGCCATGTTGTGATTGAATCAGTGATGGGGCATAATGGATGCGGTTTGTAACTACCTGTTGCATAGCCACTTGATTTCTCTATTCCCTGAGGAATAATTCTGCTGGGGGAAATGCATTCGTGTTCGTCTCATGCTGACTCCATCTTGCTGCTAGTAAAGCGATGTCTTTCTGCAAGAATGTACTATATACCCAGCACGATTTCGGGTTCAAATTTCAGACAAGATATGCGATTCTCATGAGTCAAGATTATGTCATGTAAGAACCTTGCAATATTAGTTGTTTTTCCAAGAATATTGTAGCGTGTACAGCCGTTGATATGCAATAGGCGAATAAACAACTGTGTTATGCAACCCGTTTCTAGACAACAGATCTGTAAATACTTTCCCGCGGCAAAGAATACGAACACAACAATAGCGTTACTTTTGGAAACGGTGTTTTCTACTCGGTTCGTGCAAAGCGCTTATAAGGAAGAAAATTGGAGAGACCCAGTGAGTTGGCAAGAGTTCTGCACGGGAGGATGTGAAGATAGAACCTGAGTGCGTGAAGCTGAAGAATCTTCACTGTTAGATTATGAAGATTATGAAGATGTGGAACTGAAAGACGTGGCCAAGCTAATTGAGTCAGATGATAAAACTTCTTACTTGTATTCGGAAGGTTCTCTGTTCGAAACCCGTCCCAGACACAGGCAATTTAGATTGGGGTTTTCTTGGCTTTCCCCAGTCCGTCCAGGCGATTAAAAGGACAGTAGTTTAAAATAGGATATGACCACTTCCTTCAACATTTTTTATTTATCATTCATTAATTATCTTGGGGGGGGGCACGCGGTAGCGTAGTTGGTTGAGAGGCTATGCTACAAGCCGGAAGGTCGCAGTTTAAATTCCCGATGAGGTCACTGAATTTTTCCAATTGACCTAATCCTTCCAACCGCATTATGGCCCTGCGGTCGACTCAGCCTCTAGCAGAAATGAGTACCAAGAATTAATTAAATAATTTTCCTGGGGAGTAAAGCGCGTTCGGCGCGTAAGGCTGACAACTTTACCGCCGTCTTTGAGCCGATTGTCTAGATCAGTGCTGTCCAAAGCGGCGCCCGTAGTATATTTTTCTGGCGCCCTCCGTAACCACATATAATTGAGCNATAGGTATCAGTGAATTGTGCCCGAGTACATAAGAACGTTGGACAGGGCTGGTCTAGATAATGTGGGACCCTCACCGTCTCACAACCCTATGGGCCTTCACGGCCTGGTACAAGGATACCTTTACTTTACTCTTTCAAAGCAATGGCATCTTAATTATATATAGCATATTATCTATATATCTATGGCTTTACCTTGTGAACCTTAGCCTCTCTTAAGTTTCTTAATCCTATACACAGTCGGTAGGACCCCCGTCCGAGGAGTCCTATCGACTGTGTAGGTCGCAAGGCTGCTAACTACACACAAAACAGCGCAAACGCAGAATAAACGCAAACACACATCCATGCCTTGAGTGGGATTCGAACCCAGGATCACAGCTGACGAACGAGAGCGAAGACGGTTCATGCCCCAGAACGTACGGCTACTGTGACCGGCATATAGCAACATTAAGTAAACCATAAATAAAGGGACAGACAAATAAGAAAGATATTGCGTGATGATGATTCACAAAATGATCATTTATGCAAATTATGCAATTCTGAATTGCGGTAGTTAATTCTCGTCATAGATTCCCCTAAATTTATCAGAAGATTAAATTCCAGGAAGGTCAGTGAGACGATCACCGAGTTATTGGGGGTACAAATACATTCGCCTTTCGCGTGAGCCGAGAGAGAGGAGAGGGCTGTTAAGTTACTGTCTCATGCCGACAGAAGAGAAAAAAATACATATAATATTTTGCTTCGAAAACTTGAAAGTAAAAAAACTGTTTGAAGACCCTGGCACAGAGACACTGAGAATAGTAACTGAAGTAGTTTCAGACAACCTATTTTAGAAGATGTTTTGAAACACACTGTACAGTTCAGCAGGCGCGACACGGGGCATTTACTTCTACTTTGTCCTGCAGTTCAAGCGCTGCGAAAGGTTAAAGGTCTAAAGATACAAATGTTGAACTTCGGACGTTATATTTCCGAAATTGGACTGTTATAATGGCTACTGTTAGGAGGATTTTCAGTCTAATTTTCACTCAGATGAATTGAGGTAACAAATATTATATACAAAAACTTCACGATTGACCCTTTTCTGGATTGCGTCGATCATTCACCGTCTTACGTGCAACACACTCACCCATTCAAGGAGCTGAGCCCTTCTTGAGAAGCCGCCCTTTCTGCAGCTACTCAAAAGCCTCCTAGCATTTTATTGAACCCGAAGGTTCATTACCGCTTTCAAAAGAGCCCTCCACTGGTCCCTATTCTGAGCGAGATCAATCCAATCCATACTATCTCATCCTATCTCTCTAAGATCCATTTTAATATTGTCCACCCACAACGCCTTGGTCTTCCCAGTGGTCTCCTTCCTTCCGGCTTTCCCACCAATATCATATATGCAGTCCTCTTCTCCCCGTTCATGCTACATGCCCTGCCCACCTCATCCTCCTTGACTTGATCATACTAATTACACTTGGAGAAGAGTGCAAGTTATGAAGCTCCTCATTATGCAGATTTCTCAAACCTCCCGTCACTTCATCTCTCTTCGGCCCAAATATTCTCCTCAACATCCTATTCTCAAACATCCTCAACCCGAAACAAAATTTTAATTGTACCCGACATCGTGATGTCACATCACAGAACACAGTTTTGTTTGTAGTTACCTTTTTGGGGAACCTGAAAGACAAATTTCCTGTAATTATTTTTAGAGGTTAGTAATGAAACACAATTAACTGGATAGTCACGTGACAGATGTATCACCAATCTTATATCACATCTAACGTCAGACACATATCACCTTATATCTGAAGATCCACTCCTAGTCATTGACAGACTGTAGGTCTTGTAGTCATTCTGTCAGTTTCTCAACTGATGGGTCTTCGATAACACGAATATTATTTCCCCGTCGAAAATGAGGTAGCAAATTTTAGATTTGGCAGATGAAAGTAATAAGGAATTAAAAGTTTTGTTATTATGTACGTTAAGTATAGGATATAACGTCGGTATAGCTGAGTCGGTATAGCGACTGGCTGTACGGTCGGAGGTCGACTCTCAGCGGAGGCAAGAGATTTTTCTTTAGTCCACAGCGTTCAGACCGGTTCTGGGCCCCACCCAGCCTCATACCCAATGAGGACTGAGGGCTCTATCCTCGTGGTCAAAGCAAGCGGGGGGTGAAACTGTCCACGCATCTCCATCTAGCGCTGATGTCGAGAGTATAACTCCATTGCCTCATACATCTTCATGGCATGGCGCTCAGTTGATTGAGCGCAGCTGTAACTTTAAACATATTCGTCACGTAAAAGTGTTACTGTTTAGATTTAAAACACTCGGTCGTATTGTATTGATTTCGCAAGCCCAAGTGGTTTTAAGATATGCTAGCACTCGAACTCTCATCGCGGAGAACGTCCTCCAGGTTGACCTAAATGTGAAAAGTATGATAGCTGTCATCATGACGTGGTCACTCAGTTATAATACCGTATTTACGCATGTATAGGCCGCACATTTTTTGCCAAAAATTCAAGAGGAAAACTGGGGTGCGGCTTATATTCGAAATATTCGAAATCACACTTCATTTAAAAAAATTATATTCATAATTAGTAATACAGGGTGTTCTACTCCTGAAATAATATTCCAAGAAAATTATTTTTTCTATAATTTCTGTCTGAAAATTGTGCTGCGGCTTATACACGCACGCGGCCTATACATGCGTAAATACGGTATGTCATACACATCATGGCGCCTGTTCACTGCGTTGCAGACATCCGTGCGTCAGACCTGTTGGAATAACGTCGACCCTTCAGATGGTTCTAGAGGAAGATTGCCACACCTTGATTTTTTTATTGCTAGTGGGGTGGGACTAAGTCCCTTGTACTGCGGCCACTTCTGGCCTATTGTACCAGCCCCATATGATAGGTGAGGGTGATTGTGGAGCAATTGGTGGTATGAAGATTGGCAGGGAAAACCGAAGTACTCGGAGAAAACCTGCCCCAGCGCGCCACACCTTGATTGTAGGTTTGCCGATCATGGTTGCTTCGCGGCCTAAACTATCTTCGCTCACTTGAACGCTGGAATCGTGGTTTGGGATCCCACTCAAGGCATGGATGTTTGTGTGCTTTTTTGTATATTTATTTTGTTTTTTTATGTATTTTTTTTAAATTTTCTTTTGGGTGGCGTGCGACTGAGTTCACTTTGTACGTCGGCCACAAATTTGCCTGTTGTACCAACCCCGGATGATAATTGATGAGTGTGGAGCAGTCGGAGGAATAAGAATTGATAGGGAAAACCGAAGTACTCGGAGAAAACCTATCGCAGCGCCACTTCGTCTACTATAAATCCCAAATGACGTGACCTGGGATAGAACCCGGACCGCCATATTGGGAAGCCAGCAACTAACAGCCTGAGCTATGGCATGGTCTGTTTTGTGTGTAGGTAGCAACTTCGCGACGAGCTAATACCATGTGAAAGGAGTCCTACCAACTGTGTAAAGACCAAGGAACTGAAAAAGCGGCCAAGGCCCAACAAAGGGCTGTAGAGTCCTAGATAAATTATAGTTCGTATAGCTCGTAGCTTGTTATCGTGTGCACGTGGCCCCCTAAATTATAGGGAGGTGAACCTACGCAAGAATACAATCGTAGTCCCGTACTTTAACAACACCTGTATTCTGCAGACCATACGCTCACCAGTGGCGGCTCGTAGCTAAAATTAGTGGGGGTGCTGCTCCAGAAGCGCACAGTTCCATACAAAGATTTGGCTACTGACATTAAGCTTAAGGATTATATATTGTATTGTACAAGTATAAAGAAAGAATTAAAGAAAAAGGGACTCATTATATAAATGTTATCGATAATATCAAGTGGAAACTGGGGGTGCTGCAGTTCCGCATTGCCTATACACGAGCCGCCCCTGACGCTCACATACCGCTTAATTGCACAGTGCTCGCGAGTGATAATTATTGGTGAAAATGATGAACAACGATTTCATAAACTAAGGATATGGGGCAGTTCGGGGCACGCGTTTACGTAGTGGGTTGAGGCACTATGTCACAAACCGGAAGGTCACGGGTTCAATTCCCCATGTGGTAATTGGATTTTTCAATTGACCTAATACTTCCAGCTGCACTATGGTCCTGGGGTCGACTCAGCCTCTAACAGAAATGAGTACCAGGAATCTTCCTGGGGGTAAAGGGCCGCCGGAGCTTAAGGCTTACAACCTCACGGCCATCTGTGAGCCGATTGTCTAGAGAAAATGTGTGAGCCTCGTCGTCTCACAGCCCTATGGACCTCCACGTCCTGTTACAGTGACAGTTTTACCTTACCTGTTTATGGGGAAGTTTAGTCTTGTGAAATTTTAGTGACGTTTCAAAGGTTTGGTCTGTTTGCTACCAGTGTTTTGCTGGTTGCTTGTTTGAGTTAATATTCCACGCCGTTGGTGAAGCCCACATGTTCCTTTAAAAAGTCAATGAATTTCTACAACTACACGGTGTCACGTCCAAAAAAGGCAGTGTCTGTCACAGTCACCTCTCTGAGAACCTCAAGTTCAACAAATCTATCATGATTTTTAGCAGAATACTTTCTTCTCACGCTTCGAGCCCGAATTAATTTTGAAGTATTTCCTTCTGGCCCATACAACCCCCAAATAAATAAAAGTATTTACTTCTGGTGTACACATTGCGCGGTGATCTATGTTGGGAATACCTTGAATTACTGAGAGAAGCTTCCGTAATTCCGGGGAACTTCCGTTTCCTGGGAAGGAAGAGAAATTAAAGCACTAAGTTTCTCCAAAACGTCAAAAGGTTCCTTCTACAATAAACAGCATTACAATCGACAAGGCTGTGCATTGTACTACGTAGGTATTTGTTGGTACAATTTTATCGAATATCTTGACCAGGCAGATCATATGAATTCGAGATTGGCATATCTTGCCCAACCTGATGTGTGTGTCTACATACCGCACAGTGCAGGAAGGTAAGAACTTTGAATGGAATGTTAGGCCGCAACTAAGACATGGAATTTCAATATAAATTCCTCGAGTGTATCTGTTCTGTTATTTCTTCACTGATGAATGAGCTTCCTTCCACCCGAAAGGTGTTGTGTCTGAGGGTCCAGATGTATTTACGAATACTCTCCACTTCCATCCAGTGGTTTCTGATAGCACCCGTAAACAAGAATAGGAACCAGTTACACGTACGTGTAAAATTACTTATTTTATTGGCAGAGATATTATTTATTAAATATAATTGGATATTGATCAAGAAATAAACATAGAGAAGACTGCGTGTATGCCAGGCTGGTGTAAGGGTAGTGTTCTAGAGATTTTCCTTTTCTCCACAGACCGGTTCTGAGGCCTTCCGAGCCTCCTATCCAAGCGCTACCTGGGGACATTTCTCCAGAGGTAAAGCAACCGGGGAGTGAAGCCGACCACCGTTCTCCATCTAGTGCTATACACTATTTAAGCTCAGGGAAAATATTTTCTTAGTTGAACGATTTGCGGTTCTCACAGAGGTGGTTATGAGGAATACTGTTTTCTGGGATATAACGCCATGTAGGCGCCGAAAGTCGACCGACGTTTCGGAGGAACATATTGCCTCAGTTTTCAGGGTCAAAGATTTAGCCGAGCAAGAAACCAGCTGCGTTTGCCACGTGCTTTCTCGTTGGTTTTTTGCTCGGCTTTTTCTTCTACCCAGAAAGTGGAGAAGATATGTTCTTCCGAAACGTCGGCCGACTTTCGACGTACTACATGGGGTTGTATCACAGAAGATAGTATTCTTTATTAACTTACTTACTCCTTCCATCTTCAGCTGAAGAGGGAGAGAGCATGTTCTCCCGAAACTTAGTACACATCCTCTAGATACAGAGATCAGAATGTGAACATTAAAACAAAGTTATAACGCACACAAAGCGTCATAAAAGGACGAAAATGGCCAATTTAAAACCCGTGAAATTGCATAGTTCTTATGTAACGGAAGATTATAACGAATAACTCGTAAGTAAGAATTTGATTCGAAGCATTCGTGACGTATGTTAATACGAGGGAGAGTCAGCAAATAGGTCACAAATATATATGAAACGTAGAACGTGTGATATTAGAATATGGGGAAAAATTATTTCTCGACATATCCTCCACCAACATTCATAAACTTGTCCCATCGCTATGCCAATGCGTCGAAACCCACACATAGTTTTTTTTTTCACTGCTATTTCAGCCACTTCCAAACCTCCTTTCAACCTTTTCATCATCAGCGAAACATTTGCCACAAAGGTGGAGCCGCTTTACGCTACAAACACTTCCCACCGTAAACAGGAAACATTTCGTCATGAATACCCTTTACATTTCAGTTCTTTTATCCACAAAAAGCGCACAACGGAACGCTGCTCTTCGGTCGCCATTTTGACGACTGAAACCAGCCTCTGAACATGAGCATGCGCGTCTATTACCTAGATTCTCATGAAGCTGGACCTTGCTGCTACCTAGTGATACACATAGAGAACCTATTACATCCATTACAGCTGTTTTACATCTATTTTTGTTCTATTTACTGACTCTCCCTCGTATAATACCCCAACATTGCCCTGGGGAGTCTGAGAGAAACCAATGAGGATATCCTTCCAGGATTTCAGGTATCCCTACCAAGTAGTCCCCAACACAAGTCAACACCGTTACCTGCTCAATCCTTTGGAGACAGTAAGATTTCATCAAAGAGAGTGGGAGTTTGTACTCCTTAATGCAGCAAGCAGAATTCCCAACGAACAGTTTGTTAAACTTCCGTCCATTCCGTTTGTAACGGTATTTCTGGGAAACACAAAATGTATAGAGATAGTGGGTTTTCGGACTTTATCCATCGTCCTGGTTTTTAAGATAACTAAGAAAAACACGACGTTTCAGAAACTGGATCTGTTTCCATCCTCACCAGTGATTGAGGCTAGCTCTTTCTAAGGGACCCAACAGAATAGGTGTTTTTCCCTCACCTGAGGACGGAAACGGATCCAGTTTCCGAAACGTCGTGTTTTTCTTAGTTATCTTGAAAACCAGGACGATGGGTAAAGTCCGAAAACCCAGTATCTCTGTGTGTTATATACCATCGTCAGAATCCTGTAGTAAGTACAAAATGTGTAAGATGAAATGTGCTAAACTGATACTTCAGCATCTCAACAATGCACAGTACATTGAAGTACAACAGTTGTACGCTATTATTTATATTCTCCTTCCATAATTCACTCTATTTTTCCCAGTGTGCAAATTTAAGGACCGTAAACTCGTTTAACTCTTTCTTGTTCCACAGAGGGGTTCGCGATCCACAGTTTGGCGACCTGTAGTATATGAAAACAGCCTGTAGCTTTCCCACAGTTGTTATTCGCGTGCTGGGTTCAGGTCGTGTATATTTTATACTGGTTCAACCAAATCTACGTCCTTCCCCTGACTCACCACCACTCGTACCCTTTAATAAAATGTATCATGTTATTGCGGGGTGGGCCAAAGGGGTGCAGCCACCGAGACTGCTCTGGGGTGGATTTGGTGCTGTGAAAATCTCGGTTTAAGATTCGCACAGAAATGGACGGTGAAAATATCTGTTGTTAAATGCAAGCGAGAGGGAATGGAACCGGATATAATGTCCACCCAACTGCGCCTGCGTCAAATGACGTCACTGCAGTCCGAGCTTACGGAAACTAATAATAGAGTCATGTCAGTGCTACATACTTACAATTTTATTAAGGTTTTCATAATAAATCTGAAGTTGTTAGGGCAATGAATATGAAGATTTATGTCATTTCACAGTTCATTAATTGTATTGTTCTTACAGCAGTGACCATGAAAATTACCGTCACTTCGAAATGTATTAATTTTATGTTAAGAATTTTGAGGTTCTTATGGCAATGACTATGAAAATTATTGTCGCTTTTTAGTTTATTAATTTTATGGTAAGAAAGTTAAAGTTTTGAGCAACGGCTCGGTAAACAAGCTCCCGCGGAAATTAACACGCACTTAACAACAGAAGAAATGTGTTTTCTATGTGGTTCGTGCAAAGTGGCTATAAAAAGAGAATTGGGGAAATCCAGTCTGTCGAGGGACGGCAGTTCAGTTGAGCTCTGCGGGGGGCGCTATAATTTAGATGACAGTCGACAAGAGGTCTGCAAGGGAGGCTGTGAAGAGAGGGCCTGGGCGCGTGAACCTGAAGAATTTCAACAGTTAGTAGACGTTACCAGGAAACGACTGATGAGGACACAAGGCTGGAAATGGCTTAGCGGGTTTTCTGGAGATTAGCGGTGGTGCTGTATTTACTCGTACTTCCAAGCGATGGGTATAAATAGTCACTATATCCGTTCACAAATCTAATCTCCGTCTATAGTCTCACATTTATACACCTGTCTTCATGATATGAATATTGAAGTTTTTACGGCTCTGACTATGTAAATTATTATCACTTGGACTTTATTAGTTTTGTGATAAAAGGTTCTTACGGAAGTGATTATGAAAATTATTGTCATAAAGAATTCAGTAATTCTATGATAAGATTTTTGAGGTTCTTATGGCAGTAAGTATGAAAACTACTGTTACTTAAAAGTTTATTAACTTGAATATATGACATGCGGGGTTCTCGCGACTACGACTTTTAAGACTACTGTCTTTGGGATGTGACACCGTGTAGTCTGGTGGATATTTATCTTCATTTTACTCTCCAATTTCATTACATGTTTTAAGCCTACGAGATTTGAGATTACCACAAAGGTGAAGATTTGTAATTTGATCTCTTGAATTATGACCACGTTAAGTCTGGTAGATGGTACAAACGTATCGGAGTAATATACTGTTCTGATAATTGTTTTTTTCTTAGAGTGGAAAATAGATGAAAAATAAAGGCAGAACGTTTTTCCAAACTTTGGTAAACACCTACCAGAATACATGGTGTTATAACTCGTAAGACTAGAGAATTAGCATATATTTTTTAAAATATGACAAATATTGCTATCTTATGGGTTAATAGCAATCGCATAAATGTTTTCAGTCCTCTTGTTAAAATCTTCAAGAGATCTTTCCAATGCTGGGATCTTTCATAACTAATTATAGTATATTCCTTTTTAAGTGTAAAGTAAAAGAAGGTAAAGCTATCTGTAACAGGCCGTGAAGGCCCATAGGGTTGTGAGACGCTGATGGTCCCACATTATCTAGACAATCGGTTCAAAGATGGCGGTAAGGTTGTCGGCCTTACGAGTCGGCCGCGCTTTACTCCCTAGGAAAATTATTTAATTAATTCCTAGTACTCATTTCTGTTACAGGCTGAGTCAACTCCAGGGCCTTAGTGTGCCTGGAAGGATTAGGTGAATTGAAAAAAAAGAATCCAATGATCTCATCGGGACTTGAACCCGCGACCTTCCGGCTTGTAGCATAGCCCCTCAGAGCCGATTGGCTAGATAATATGGGAGCCTCAACGTCTCACAACCCTATGGGCCTTCACGGCCTGTTACAGGGATAGCTTTATTTTTTACTTTCTCTAAGTGTAGGTTGCTTAATGTTCAGGGCACGAGATAGGCCCATTTGAATTTTAAGGGAAATTCAAAATAACCTAACTTGATCATATTCTTTTAATTTGAATTAGTCTTACATTACTCACTTTATTGTAACTTACCTCAAGTTATCTTTCCACTCCCTCAATATTCCTTGCGACATGGGTTTAAGTCGTGGCGACATTGCGGTATCAGTGGAAATAATATGGAGACTTAGACTTGCTATGTTTATGGACTTTTCCCATCGTCTGGTATTCAGAATATAATATAATGTTTCTTTACTGTATCTGTGTCGATACTCAGGTCCATTTGAAGACAAACTGATGGTACAATTTTCACTTGATGCATCCTGTTGTGTTATAATATACAACTTCTTTATTAAAACCGTCACAACACAACTGTTGTGTCAGTTGTGTCAGTGCCTAATTTTGGCTCTGCAGAGCCAATGCACAAGGTTGGAAATGATGCAGGCTGACCCAGATAGCAGTAAAATAAAAATTGATATCTCTATTAATATTGTAAATAATTAAATTATTGGTATTGCCATCATGAAACGAATGCACCATAGAGCAACGTTGCTAGTCTGGCCATTTGCATGACACAAGCATACGTTCGTTCCATGTCAAAATCTGGCTCTGTTATTGTCAACAATAACCTTAAATTTCGGGCGGTGTTATAATGTGTAATGTATAATTTTATATATTGATCGACCAGTGCTGACAAAGCAAGACCAACCCCGCCCAACTTCTCCTCATATTCATTAGGTTCAATATAATACAATTGATATCAGATTTTTTTTTGTTAGTGTAGTTGGTTGAGGGGCTATGCTACAAGCCGGAAGGTCGCGGGTTCAAGTCCCGATGAGGTCATTGGATTTTTTCAATTGACCTAATCCTTCCAGCCGCACTAGACCCTGGGTTTTACTCAGCCTCTAACAGAAATGAGTACCGGGAATTAATTAAATAATTTTCCTGGCGCGTAAGGCTGACAACCTTACCGCCATCTGTGAGCCGATTGTCTACATAATGTGGGAGCCTCAACGTCTCACAATCCTATGGGCCTTCATGGCCTGTTACAGGGATAGCTTCACTTTACTCTTACATAGAGAATTTATTTCAGTTTTCTTGGTTTCGGGGTTCTAAGGACGGTGCCTATGAACAGCAGAGTTTTCTGGGTTGTGACAGGGTCTAGTGCAGAGACAGTCTGACGTTCTGGACGAATATATCACTCCATCTTCAGAATCAAAGAGTAAGTGAAGCTGAGTTTGTCATTTGCATTTTCTGGTTGCTTCCATGCTCTTTTCGCACCAAAAGTTGTTACAGACCACAAGACCGTTATCTTTGTACTAGCTCTTGATTACTTCTCTGTTTCGCACACAATATTCTGTTTTAATTTCCCAATGGAAAACTGACGCCATTTCCCTTGGGCTGTGTTGACAGTGACCTGCTATTGTCATCCAACTGTTATTTTAATCGATGTTGTCGCTGATGTTCATCTGTTGATACACTCCTGATTTGTCTTCAGTGACAGTGATTTTGTGCGTGTTTTTACCTTGTTTCTAGTTTGACTACGTCTGGGCGCTCTTGACAATTACTGATCATACATTACCGAACACACATGCTTATTGTTGACAATAGCTGGACATTGTCAACAATGACATATTTCAAGGTACGATCGTAAAACATAAAACTTCGGATTTTGTTGTGAGAATTATAGAATATTTTGTACCTTTATATTACTGTATAATTTTTTTAGTTTAACAAGATTCCTTCTTTTAAAATATTTTCTTTTCGTAGCAAAGCTTCTGCTACATAATTTCCCATGATGCAGAGGCGCCATTTGCATAAAGAGACGCAGAGTAACTGCAATCCATTTGCAAGTCTACGTAAGTATTTTGATACGAAGGAATAAAGAGGAAAGAAAATGCGTCATCATTCCAACTCGTAACGAACCAACCAAAGAACAGCTTTGTAATGAGGCCTGGTGCAGTAAGATGAAGCCAAGAAGAAACATATCTCTAGAATTAGAACAAATTTTTATGATAAGTTTGCAGTAGCGTGTTTCGAAATTTGTTCTACTGTGATGCCTCATTGACTAACCGGTTTGCGCTCTTTAAGGAAATAATCGTTGTTCATTTTTATAATTATACTTGGGGGGGGGGGCGCATATGTACAAGTGCAGAATATTTTTAATGTTGAAACATGTGGTGTGTACGGTTATAACCACTGCGCTTTGAAGAATTATTCGAAGTTTGTTGAATAGTTTCGGAGATGAAAGGGTAAGACAGCTTTCTTATAATACGTTCGTTTCATTCGCTTCATGCAAGGAGTACGTTGTGTTTTGGTTTTTGAATTAGTTGATTCTAAAGTTTGTTCCTCATGTTCACGGGTACCTTTTCATATATCCATCACCGGTCTCCTTTTATTCATATAGCGCCATCGCTCTCAGGTTAAAGCAACGTCGATTAGCAGCCATCCATTCCAAATTTAAACAATTTTCCCTTATTTCAGTGTCAGATTTCAAAATGTTTTATGTGCACACATAAATCATTTCGACCCCTTTGCTCTATTCCCATGTGCATTCAGACAAGCTGTTCTTTTATTTCTAAAAAGAACTTTTCCTCAATTCTATCAAAAGGAGTTCAGTCAAAGAACATAAATGTTGAAAGCACTCCACAGCATATTCGTAAGTTGGCTGGTTACGCTGTACCTTTTGTGAAAGGAGATGTACACTCTACAGTTGTTTGCAGTTCACACTGAGTAACATTGCGCCTATTCGTCTTAACTCAAGACCAGTTTAGATTAATTTATTCGTGGTTTATTTATTACTGCCTTTCGTATCTCACGATATAAAACATAGATCAATAGGATGACCAGTGAATGAAGAATTTGAAAGGCTATTATCCTGGAATTTGCCTGGAAGGACAGAAGAAACCCACGAAAATTCTTTCATCATTTTCAGTATCCCTATCAAGATTTGAACAGATTGTCTCCTGAATAAAAACCAGAAGCATTGTCGCTTCATCCAGCTTGCTCGGCGAGATCACTTTAGAATTGTTAACAATATAGTAACATTTATATATTACTTTCAGCCAACATAATTTTATTTAAATAAGGATCCAAAATTTGTGACGATGGAACATTGGTACAAATATTATGTTTCTGGATGTTACACATCGTCCTGATTTTAGATAAAGCAGGGCGAAGGATAATGTACAGAAACATAATATTTGTAACAATTTTATATCTTTGGTAATAATATTTAGTGAATTGGGTACACGTTTCCATGTACGTACAATGGATTATACCTAGATTTTAAGTATGAAACATACAAACTTACTACAATTTGTCAATATTGCTGAGTTTAGGTTTCATGGTGGTTCGTTGTTGCTATTAATTCAGATGTTTGGTCTGTGTACACTGTGAATATGGGCATTGTTGCCGAAGTTTCGAATGTGTATGTAGCCTCCATCTTCAGGGGTTAAATGATTAGAATGTAATTTCCCTATCCGCTGTTCCCATTGAGCCGGACCGGATATAACCCCCTTTGGGCCGAAACCTCTAGATACACAAAACCTGTCCCCCTGCTTCTGCTGCATCATACGCACAACGGCGGTAACGCTCCACGCATTCACACGGTGCAAGGGAGCCCTAAGATGCATTGTGGGAAGAATGCAAAATTTCCCCCTATAAACATGAATCCTCTAAAGCATTAATTGCATATCTATCTATGGCTCTACAGTGTAGAGATGATATTCTATCGTTTGACATACCGGTACAAGAATTTTCGTTAAATATTCATCTTATAATAACGGAGAATTCGATTTCAATAACTGGCAGTAAGTTACAAGGAGTTCTTGTCTGGCGGCGCCCAGTGTTCAGCTTTGAAGATAACTGTAGATGTGTAGGACGCAATATCGCCTTTGACAACGATAGTGAAACAGAAAATAAAATATAAAATACATGATTATAGGTTGTAAAATAACGAGATAATTAAACAAGAAGTTCTGAGATGAACTATTTGCATACTTTCCTTTGACAAGACACGGATCGCGTAGAAAACCAAAAAATAAGAGTAGAACGCAGACACACAGACAGTCCGTTACTTGTCAACGACAAGAGACACACACATAGACATCAAGGTGATCTCATAAGCTTCCTGGCAAAAATTAACGGGGGTCACACAGAGGGCAAGCTGATCTTATAAGTGTCATAACACTATTTAAAAGGGGGGGACACAGACATACGGGCAGCAGTGTGATCACATAAGCCTCTTAATAGACTTTAAGGGGATATGTAGACAGAGAGGGCCGGTCACGGTTGCCGAGCGGTCTAAGGTATGTACTGTCTTCGCTTTCTCGGAAGCCGGGATCGTGGGTTCGAATCCCACACAAGGCATGGAAGTTTGGTATGTGTTTATTCTGTGTTTGTATTGTCCTGTATTTACGTAGGTAGAGGCCTTGCTACGAGCTGATCCCTCGTCCAAGGAGTCCTGCCGTCTGTAAAATGATCATGAAACTGAAAAAATTCAGAGGCCAATGCCTAAGGGGGCTGTAGAGCCAGTGAAACAAACATGGTCAGAGAGGGGACACGCGGTAGCGTAGTTGGTTGAGGCACTGTGCTCCAAGCCGGAAGGTCGCGGTTTAGCGTCCCGATAATTAGGATTTTGCAATTCACTTAATCCTTCCAGCCTCACTGTGGCCTTGGGTTCGACTCAGCCTCTTACAGAAATGAGTACCGGGATATTCCTAGAGGTAAAGGACTGCCGGCGCGTAAGGCTAAGAATCTTACCGCCATCTGTGAGTTGACTGTCTAGAGAAAAAGTAGAAGCCTCGACGTGTCACAATCTTATGGGCCTAAAGGTCTGTTACCGTTATGACTTTACCATTTTACATGGATGGAGAAGCACAGACGGATAAAGAGAAAGGATGACAGATATAGACGGATACACAAACAGCCAGGTGATGTCACAGGCCTCCTCTTACTTTTAAAAATAAGGAAAGTTGTCTTAGAAAAATGGCAACTAGGGGAACTGAGTTGATATTTTGCAAATTCTTGGTGGCCGGTGCTCTAGTGGGTGGTTCAAACTAATGGATTTTGAGAAAAGTAGATAAAAAGAATATTGCATCTGCAGAAGTGAAATTCCTTCGTTCTGCTATTGAATGTCCATGGAAGAACTGAATGTGAAATCAAGAAATCGGAAAGTAATTGCATATATTTGCTGTCTAGCATAAAATAATACGCCTGGAAGGAACATTTGGAGGGGAATAACTTTGACTGCCGTCAGAAACAAATTCCGATATATCGACAAAGAGAAACAAACGCTAACGACAGACCGAGGAAATGATGAAGTTGTAGTTTGGAACAGGTTTCTTCTATCTAATTCCTGAACAGTCTTGATTATGATGATGATGATGATGATGATGATGATCAAGGCTGCTGTCTTCTAAGCTGTGAAACCATGAAGTTTTGTAGATATTTACCAAAGTTTTGGTCGAAACTTCTGCTTCCATCTTTAGAGTAAAATCTTTTTTTCTACGATGAAGATAGAGGAATAAAGTTTCTCCGAAACGTTGTTAAGTTAGTCTACACTGTATCAGATTTCAGGTGGAAGTAATGCATAGTCATCATCATGATACCTTCAAATCTCAGATAGTTTCAACTTCTAGCAACGTTCTGAAGGTTCTGACGATGCCTGATGTTGGAACAAAGGGAAAGTTTGTTCTCTTGATGAGGTTAATTAACCTGTGAGTGTGTTTAACAGCTCAGTCTTAGAAGTGTTTGCAGATACTCTTAGAGTATACCGTGCATGTTTGAAGCACTCTCTGCAACAAAATTCTACTTAACTTTGTGAGTTAAGAAGTATTAAAATATCAGTTCTTCTCTTAAGAACGGTTGTGCGAGTTTCTAATGCTGTATCAAAGGGGAGGCACAATAGATCATTGAAGGTCGCAGTGCAAGGGCCGGATTTCATGGCTCATGCCTTATACATACATACATACATACATACATACATGAATGTATAAGGGATGGGCCTTCTTGGCCCTTGCACCGTGACCACAGTGATCTATTGTGCCTTATATACATACATACAGTTTATAATTCTATTGTATTTGTTTATTTTGAGATTTTAGGCTGACATGGCTGTAGTTGCGAGGAGCAATGGCTTTAGGATATACCGTCATGTAGTTTGATAGATGCTTGCCGAAGTTTTTTTTAGCAAACCACTGATTTAAATGGAGGTGTTTCCATGCAGCCACACAACGGATCATTGCGTCTCTAAGATGCGCCACAGTCCAAGGCAAAATGAAACTGTAAATAACTTCAGATAAATTCTAAAGTGTATAAGACTTAGAATTACTGGTTTTTTTAGACTTTACCCATCGTCCGGTGTTCTAAAAGCTACGGGACACGACATTTCAGAAATTAGATCTGTTTCCGTTATGAGATAGGGGGAGGAGGCACCTCCTTTGTTGGGTCTTTTCCCTGGACGTTGATGGAGGTTAGCTCTTTCTAAGGATCCCACAGAGTAGATGTCTCTCCACCTCACCTGAGGAAAGAAACAGATCCAGTTTCCGAAACGTTGTGTTCTCTGGTGTTTTAGAATATTGGATGATGGACAAAGTCCAAAAACCCAGTAATTCTGAGTGTAAATAGCTCCGTTGGTGAATTTTGTGTACTACATTGTGGAGCACACGTTTTCCATTCTTGTTTGATTAAAACTGAGAACTCGAGCTGTTGTTGAAGGCAGTCGCCAGCCCTCAGAGGAACTTGCTAATCTCATCGCATGAAGGGCACAAGTGAGAGAAGATACGCAGTGCTTCACGTTTCGATTTCCGGTGTTTGTTTAGCCTACATTGCTCAGACTATGTTTACAGACTACATGCACTGACGTGGAGTACAATTCTCGTTTGCTGTGTTCAATAGTATTGTCACGTATCCGGGGTTTGCGTGACTAATAACACAACAGTTCACACATCACTATCTGACACACTGTCATCACCTTCCGACTGAACTGTACTCCACTACTCCGTTGTTCTCCCTCGTACTCAGTTGTACCCTTTTATACCACTTCAGTTCTCATTCTGATTTGATTCTGTTCTGTACTGCTTATAGTCTTGAAGCGGATATTCAGAAAACACCTCCTGCATCGCCTCTTCTCCTGTTGTGTGACCTCAGCGCGCACGCGTAAGCTATGGGCGCTCCATAGCAACGGCTGTTGTTTAGAGAGTCACCTCCTAGCAACGGGACTATACGCCAAGGTACTGAGCTGTTGTCACCAAACAGGAAGTGCCATATGCTGAGAGCATCACGTGAATTTGGTCACAGTTTCTCACGTGATTGTGAGAGTAGGCGGACAAAAGGGGAAGCCTTTCGGAAGAATCTTACCTTCCGTCGGAATTAGTGACATTTGCGTGTTCAGTCGTCCTTCATAAGATTCAACTGTAAACATCGGTACCGTTGGTTCCGCTCTGGGGTCTTTGGCCTTGTTGGTGTGGGTAATGTTTACTTTGCGGAGCTACATGGAGCCTCCATGGAGTTGGGCTCTCATAGGTCCCTTTTCTTGGAAGTATTTCCCAATCCACTGCCCCCTACTGACCTAGACCATGGACCAGCCTTTACCCTTCGTGGTACTGTCGGACGGAAACCTACGTGTATATAGATCTTTACATAGAATATTTTGTTGGATCTTCACTTTGTGCTGGATATGTAATAAATTACGGATAATACTATTGACACAACACAATACATAACATCAATCATGAGACATTCAAATCCAGGCTAGCACACACGAGGAAAATCTGACATTAGGTATAAGCATTGGCCATTGTATAGATGTGATATAAAATTGATAACGAGTGTAGAAAATACCTGAAGATTGCCTTTATGACCGAATCATATAGCTGACAAAAATTATTGTCAAGTAATTGAGCGACTATAGACGGATTTTGAATTGGTAATCGGATATATTGCCGGTCACGGTAGCCGAGCGGTCTAAGGCATGCACTGTCTTCGCTCGCTCGGAAGCCGGGATCGTGGGTTCGAATCCCACTCAGGGCATGGATGTTTGTGTGCGTTTTTCTGTGTTTGTGTACAGGTAGAGACCTTGCGACGAGCTGATCACTCGCCCAAGGAGTCCTACCGAATATGTAAGATCGAGAAAAAAACCGAAGTGAACGGAGTTCATGGAGGTAGGCCTAGGCCCATTGGGGCTGTAGTGCTAAAGGGAAAAAAAATCGGATATATTGCACGCTTATGTAACTGGTTACTACCTTTCGCAAATCACTGTAGGACACACTAGGGCCTTCTCAGCCTGATGTGTCTTCACCAGTCGTTACCTGGTGACGGATCAGAACAATGTCCTCTTCTTCCATGTTCAGGTTCCTACCGGCTGGCGGCTGTCTCACAACTAGTAGCACACTATTCCAACTGTCAGCTCTCAAATGACTGACTCTAACTGTCCTACTTGTAACATTTCGGCACTTACCGCACAGGAACTCCTTTCTTTTTTGCTGTTTCCAATTGTTACCGTACCAACAGCATGCTTGTTTTCGAGGCCGTTACTCAGTAACAGCTTTCGTATGGCTGCCACTTTCGCGGTCGTTGTCTAGTAACGGGTGTACGTGCCACATTATTATTGATGTATACTTTATTGTGTCAACAGATCTACCCGTAATTAATTGAACTACTCATTTAAACCATCAACTTGGCTTCAACATGTACTTCTGAAACGTCGGAAACACTTCTCAAATCCAGAAAGTTCAAGGATCTAAGAACGGAAGCATTATCTACATTTCTTGGCATGTTACATGTTCGGTGGCAGATTTGTGAACTTGTAAGGTGGGAGCAGCTTTAGGGTCTTTGAATGTAGAGTCGCAAGCCTTGCAAAAGATTTTACCTTTGATGTGAATAACCACGACCGACCGAGCGACCGCCGCTAGTCGGAGAAGTTAATAGTTCGCTTGCGGACTAAAACCGCCAAGTTGTGAACAACCACGGTCCACCAGTGAGTGAAATAAGCAGTCTATATACAAGAATTAAGAGGATTTTTAGTAGCTCTACGTTTAAATCTGCAGTAAAGATAAGTACATTAATACCAAAGTAAAAAATGAGAAGCTGCAATTGCTCAGTCTGTATAGTAACGGGTTAAGGGCTTGATGTCCGGGGTTCAATTCGCGGCAGAGGAAAGTAATTTTTTTCCGTACTGCACAGCGTTCAGACTGCATCTCTGTCCGCCCACATACGTTTCAAAAGGCACGACGGGCTTTTCTCCGGGCGTAACGCGACATACATGCGTGAAGCTGACCACTCACCTCTATCTAGTGTCGAGGTTAAGACTGGTGGAGCTATTCCCCAACTCACCCATATGTCTTCACGTATAGTGCGTGATTAATTAATTCATTCATCTGTAATCTGTCAAGACGACAGGTCCACAGTCTCTTCCAAAACAGTTCCTCCACTTGATGCGATCTAGAGCTTTCTCCTTCAAATGAGAATATCCTCTTCTGTCCCCAAGGTCATCCAGCATCTTCTTACGTCTTCTTCCTCGTCTTCTGGTCACTTCTCTCCGCCCCTCTAACTTTCCTTCAATAACTTCTTTTAGAAGGCAGTTACCGCGTAAGATATGACCAATCAAATTAGCCTTCCGTAAGGCTACAGATATTTACCGTTGTTTTGGAGGGATGTATTACCTCTATCTTCCGGTTAGAAGAATAAGATAATAGAAACAACTAGCATAGTTTTGCGTACTGTTACACTGCATAGCATCCCAGATGACAGAAATGTTTATGGTCATTGCCTTGGTAACCCCATCTAACAAGCTAAGAATGTCTGGGCAAACATGTCTATATTCTTTTGGTGAGTGTGGAAGTTTAGTCATCGTGTCCAATACTGGACGAGTTCCTCCCCTTTCCTTCCCGTCTTCCTCTTCTTTTCCAGCACTTTCTTCTTCTTTCATGTTTTTCACCATCTGACGTTTCTTCCTGCCATCAACTTTCCTGTCCGTAATCTGCTGTTCCTGCGCCTCTTTTTCTATCACTTTTACGTCTGATTTTTTATCTTCTTATTGTTGTTTCTTCTCGCTTCTTCATTTATATTCTTTTTATTCCTTCTCTTTTTCATCCTTATTTTATTTTACATCTCTTCTGTCTCGTTCGTATCCCATATCTTCCTGCACTTCCCTTCCTGTATATATTTCCATTAAAAATTGTACGCACTGACATTTTATATTGCCATGTGATTGTGTGAATATCGACGGTGTTTAGATTCGTAATTGGATTTATTGACCACTGCAAAATGATTCACTCTACATATTCGGTATCGAGATTGAGAGTCGAACCCGAGATCCACTCGAATACGGAAGACAAGTTATACCCAGCTGTATACACGTACATTTATCTCAGAGAAGCATTTCCCTAAGGTCCATATTCCCATGGCTTTGCCAGTGAGGTCACTTGCGTTCAGTCCCCCTCAGTTAGCCTCAGTGTCCTTACACTGCCTCAGCAAAATGATCCTCTGCTTCAGTCTCTGGAGACTTTCTCCCCTTATTCATCTCACGACTCTCGTTTACATTTGCACGCAACTGTACGTGTATGCTGCCAGAAAATTGTGCAGTACACTTCATTGTCATTCAGTGGACGCGGCCAAAACATTTCCTCAGGCATACAGATCACGTGACTTTACTTGGACTCAATGCTCAGTGGTATGTTACAAACCGGCTGACGTTCACAGTATATTAATCGAATCTCTCATTACGCTGCGCGTCATTTTCTTCTTCACTTCTCTGTAGGTACATGCAAAACGAGTGGAAGAAACTAAAAGATGGTAAAAGAGCAAAGCTTTCCCTGTAACAGACCGTGGAGGCCCATAGGATTTTGAGACGTCGAGGTTCTCACATTTTCTAGACAGTCGGCTCACAGATGGTTGTGAGGTTGTAATCCTTACTCGCTGGCTGTCCTTTTACTCCCCAGGAAGATTCATGAAACTCATTTCTGTTAGAGACTGAGTCGACCCCAGGATCATAGTGCGGCTGGAAGGATTATGTAAATTGAAAAAAAAAATACATCTCATTGGAACACGAACCCGCGACCTTCCAGCTTTTAATATAGTACCTGAACCAGCTACCACCTACGTACACCACTCAGAACTGCAAGTAATCACAGCGCCATAGCTGATCTCCACACTTTATAAATCACTAGCACACGCTATGTTTTCTGTCCTCACTGGTCGTTTCCTATTGACGGAACTTAATAATGAAGATTCCACAGCTTATATGCCCACGTCCTTACTGTCCGTCGAATATCCTGCAACTGAACTCTCACAACCAGCGTCAGAGAGTCAGAGTCACTTTAAGATTGCCGGTTTACTGCCAATCAGTTCGTCTTGACTACAGGCCTCTTGAGACCCACGACATGAATTCTTATTTTCCAGCTGAACACTTGCGATTATAGTTTTTAGGTAACAACCTCTCTGACGAGAGGATGGGTCTGTCGTTTGCAATTGCAATTGTGTATTGTGTACACATGAATGACACACACACATAGAAACATACAATCCCATATTTCAAACTATACAAGAAATCTATACAGACTAACGGT